>NW_028270180.1:32816173-33116173 GCF_037043375.1 Chiloscyllium plagiosum
AACACTGATCTCTGAGAGTGCAGAAGGAGCAGAGGGAGCTGGGTGTAGGTGTACACAGATCAATGAGAGTGCAGAGAGTGGCAGAGGGAGCTGGGTGTAGATGTACACAGATCAGTGAGAGTGCAGAGAGTGCAGAGGGAGCTGGGTGTAGATGAACAGAGATATCTGAGAGTGCAGAGTGCAGACGGTGCTGGGTGTAGATGTACACAGATCACCGACAGTGCAGAATGCAGAAAGAGCTGGGTGTCGATGTATACACATCACTGAGAGTGTAGAGGCAGCTGGCTGTAGATGTACACAGATCAGTGAGCGTGCAGAGAGCAAAGGGAGCTGGGTGTAGATGTACACAGATCAGTGAGAGTGCAGAGAGTGCAAAGGGAGCTGGGTGTAGATGTACACAGATCAGTGAGAATGCAGAGAGTACAGAGGGAGCTGCGTGTAGATCTACACATATCTCTGAGAGTGCAGAGAGTGCAGATGGAGCTGGGTGTAGATGTACACAGATCAGTGAGAGTGCAGAGAGTGCAGAGGGAGCTGCGTGTAGATCTACACATATCTCTGAGAGTGCAGAGAGTGCAGATGGAGCTGGGTGTAGATGTACACAGATCAGTGAGAGTGCAGAAAGAGCAGAGGGAGCTTGGTGTAGATATACACAGATCAGTGAGAGTGCAGAGGGTGCTGGGTACAGATGTACACAGATCACTGAGAGTGCAGAAAGAGCAGAGGGAGCTGGGTTTAGATGTACACAGATCAGTGAGTATGCAGAAAGAGCAGCGGGAGCAGGGTACAGATGTACACAGATCAGTGGGAGAGCAGAGGGAGCTGGGTGTAGATGTACACAGATCACTGAGAGTGCAGAAAGAGCAGAGGGAACTGGGTTTGGATGTACACAGATCAGTAAGAGTGCAGAGAGTGCAGAGGGAGCTGGGTGTAGATGTACACAGATCAGTGAGAGTGTAGAGGGAGCTGGGTGTAGATGTACACAGATCACTGAGAGTGCAGAAAGAGCAGAGGGAGCTGGGTGTAGATGTACACAGATCAGTGAGAGTGCAGAGAGTGCAGAGGCAGCTGGTTGTCGATGTACACAGATCACTGAGAGTGCAGAGAGTGCAGAGGGAGCTGGGTGTAGATGTACACAGATCTCTGAGAGTGCAGAGAGCAGACGGAGCTGGGTGTAGATGTACACAGATCAGTGAGAGTGCAGAGAGTGCAAAGGGAGTTGGGTGTAGATGAACACAGACCACCGACAGTGCAGAATGCAGAAAGAGCTGGGTGTCGATGTATACACATTACTGAGAGTGTAGAGGGAGCTGGCTGTAGATGTACACAGATCAGTGAGCGTGCAGAGAGCAGAGGGAGCTGGGTGTAGATGTACACAGATCAGTGAGAGTGCAGAGAGTGCAGAGGGAGCTGGGTGTAGAAGTACACAGATCACTGAGAGTGCAGGCAGCAGAGGGAGCTGGGTGCAGATGTACACAGATCAGTGAGAGTGCAGAAAGAGCACAGGAGCTGGGTGTAGATGTACACAGATCAGTGAGAGTGCAGAGGGAGCTGGGTGTAGATGTACACAGATCACTGAGAGTGCAGAGAGTGCAGAGGGAGCTGGGTGTAGATGTACACAGATCTCAGAGAGTGCAGAGAGCAGACGGAGCAGGGTGTAGATGTACACAGATCAGTGAGTGTGGAGAGAGTGGCAGAGGGAGCAGGGTGTAGATGTACACAGATATCTGAGAGTGCAGGGAGCAGAGGGAGTTGGCTGTAGATGTACACAGATCTCTGAGGGTGCAGAGAGCAGAGGGGGCTGGGTGTAGATGTACACAGATCAGTGAGAGTGCAGAAAGAGCAGAGGGAGCTGGCTGTAGATGTACACAGATCACTGAGAGTGCAGAAAGAGCCGAGGGAGCTGGGTGTAGATGTACATAGATCACTGAGAGTGCAGAGGCAGATGGGTGTAGATGTACACAGATCAGTGAGAGTGCAGAGAGCAGAGGGAGCTGGCTGTAGATGTACACAGATCTCTGAGGGCGCAGAGAGCAGAGGGAGCTGGGTGTAGATGTACACAGATCAGTGAGAGTGCAGACAGCAGAGGGAGCTGGCTGTAGATGTACACAGATCACTGAGAGTGCAGAGAGTGCACAGGGAGCTGGGTGTAGATGTACACAGATCACTGAGAGTGCAGAGAGCAGAGGGAGCTGGGTGTAGATGTACACAGATCAGTGAGAGTGCAGAGAGCGCAGAGGGAGCTGGGTGTAGATGAACACAGATATCTGAGAGTGCAGAGTGCAGACGGTGCTGTGTGTAGATGTACACAGATCACCGACAGTGCAGAATGCAGAAAGAGCTGGGTGTCGATGTATACACATCACTGAGAGTGTAGAGGGAGCTGGCTGTAGATGTACACAGATCAGTGAGCGTGCAGAGAGCAGAGGGAGCTGGATATAGATGTACACAGATCAGTGAGAGTGCAGAGAGTGCAAAGGGAGCTGGGTGTAGATGTACACAGATCAGTGAGAATGCAGAGTGAGCTGGGTGTAGATGTACACAGATCAGTGAGAGTGCAGAGAGTGCAGAGGGAGCTGCTTGTAGATCTACACATATCTCTGAGAGTGCAGAGAGTGCAGATGGAGCTGGGTGTAGATGTACACAGATCCGTGAGAGTGCAGAAAGAGCAGAGGGAGCTGGGTTTAGATGTACACAGATCAGTGAGTATGCAGAAAGAGCAGCGAGAGCAGGGTACAGATGTACACAGATCAGTGGGAGAGCAGAGGGAGCTGGGTGTAGATGTACACAGATCACTGAGAGTGCAGAAAGAGCAGAGGGAACTGGGTTTGGATATACACAGATCAGTGAGAGTGCAGAGAGTGCAGAGGGAGCTGGGTGTAGATGTACACAGATCAGTGAGAGTGTAGAGGGAGCTGGGTGTAGATGTACACAGATCACTGAGAGTGCAGAAAGAGCAGAGGGAGCTGGGTTTAGATGTACACAGATCAGTGAGTATGCAGAAAGAGCAGCGAGAGCAGGGTACAGATGTACACAGATCAGTGGGAGAGCAGAGGGAGCTGGGTGTAGATGTACACAGATCACTGAGAGTGCAGAAAGAGCAGAGGGAACTGGGTTTGGATGTACACAGATCAGTGAGAGTGCAGAGAGTGCAGAGGGAGCTGGGTGTAGATGTACACAGATCAGTGAGAGTGTAGAGGGAGCTGGGTGTAGATGTACACAGATCACTGAGAGTGCAGAAAGAGCAGAGGGAGCTGGGTGTAGATGTACACAGATCAGTGAGAGTGCAGAGAGTGCAGAGGCAGCTGGTTGTAGATGTACACAGATCTCTGAGAGTGCAGAGAGCAGACGGAGCTGGGTGCAGATGTACACAGATCAGTGAGAGTGCAAAGAGTGCAGAGGGAGCTGGGTGTAGATGAACACAGATCACCGACAGTGCAGAATGCAGAAAGAGCTGGGTGTCGATGTATACACATTACTGAGAGTGTAGAGGGAGCTGGCTGTAGATGTACACAGATCAGTGAGCGTGCAGAGAGCAGAGGGAGCTGGGTGTAGATGTACACAGATCAGTGAGAGTGCAGAGAGTGTAGAGGGAGCTGGCTGTAGATGTACACAGATCAGTGAGCGCGCAGAGAGCAGAGGGAGCTGGGTGTAGATGTACACAGATCAGTGAGAGTGCAGAAAGAGCACAGGAGCTGGGTGTAGATGTACACAGATCTCTGAGAGTGCAGAAGGAGCAGAGGGAGCTGGGTGTAGATGTACACAGATCACTGAGAGTGCAGAGAGTGCAGAGGGAGCTGGGTGTAGATGTACACAGATCACTGAGAGTGCAGAGAGCAGACGGAGCAGGGTGTAGATGTACACAGATCAGTGAGTGTGGAGAGAGTGGCAGAGGGAGCTGGGTGTAGATGTACACAGATCTCTGAGAGTGCAGAGAGCAGAGGGAGCTGGGTGTAGATGTACACAGATCTCTGAGGGTGCAGAGAGCAGAGGGAGCTGGGTGTAGATGTACACAGATCTCTGAGGGTGCAGAGTGCAGAGGGGGCTGGGTGTAGATGTACACAGATCACTGAGAGTGCAGAGAGTGCAGAGGCAGATGGGTGTAGATGTACACAGATCACTGAGAGTGCAGAGGGAGCTGGGTGTAGATGTACACAGATCACTGAGAGTGCAGAAAGAGCCGAGGGAGCTGGGTGTAGATGTACACAGATCACTGAGAGTGCAGAGAGCAGAGGGAGCTGGGTGTAGATGTACACAGATCACTGAGAGTGCAGAGAGTGCAGAGGCAAATGGGTGTAGATGTACACAGATCACTGAGAGTGCAGAGAGTGCAGAGGCAAATGGGTGTCGATGTACACAGATCACTGAGAGTGCAGAGAGTGCAGAGGCAAATGGGTGTAGATGTTCGCAGATCAGTGAGAGTGCAGAGAGTGCAGAGGGAGCTGGGTGTAGATGTACACAGATCACTGAGACTGCAGAGAGTGCAGAGGCAGCTGGGTGTAGATGTACACAGATCAGTGAGAGCGCAGGGAGTGCAGAGGAAGCTGGATGTAGATGTACACAGATCAGTGAGAGTGGAGAATGAGCAGAGGGAGCTGGGTGTAGATGTACACAGATCTCTGAGAGTGCAGAGAGAGGAGAGGGAGCTGGGTGTAGATGTACACAGATCTCTGAGAATGCAGAGAGCAGAGAGCTGGGTGTGGGTGTACACAGATCTCTGAGAATGCAGAGAACAGAGATCTGGGTGTAGATGTACACAGATCTCTGAGCGTGCAGAGAGCAGAGGGAGCTGGGTGTAGATGTACCAGATCTCTGAGAGTGCAGAAAAAGCAGAGGGAGCTGGGTGTGGATGTACACAGATCAGTGAGAGTGCAGAGAGCTGGGTGTAGATGTACACAGATCTCTGAGAGTGCAGAAAAAGCAGAGGGAACTGGGTGTAGATGTACACAGATCAGTGAGAGTGGAGAATGAGCAGAGGGAGCTGGGTGTAGATGTACACAGATCAGTGAGAGTGCAGAGAGCTGGGTGTAGATGTACACAGATCTCTGAGAGTGCAGAAAAAGCAGAGGGAACTGGGTGTAGATGTACACAGATCAGTGAGAGTGGAGAATGAGCAGAGGGAGCTGGGTGTAGATGTACACAGATCACTGAGAGTGCAGATGCAGCTTGGTGTAGGTGTACACAGATCAGTGAGAGTGCAGAGGGAGCTGGGTGTAGATGTACACAAATCAGTGAGAGTGCAGAGATCAGAGGGAGCTGGGTGCAGATGTACACTGATCTCTGAGAGCGCAGAGAGTGCAGAGGAAGCTGGGTGTAGATGTACACAGATCTCTGAGAGTGCAGAAAGAGCAGAGGGAGCTGGGTGTAGATGTACACAGATCAGTGAGAGTGGAGAATGAGCAGAGGGAGCTGGGTGTAGATATACACAGATCTCTGAGAGTGCAGAGAGTGCAGAGGGAGCTGGGTGGAGATGTACACAGATCAGTGAGAGTGCAGAGAGCAGAGGGAGTTTGGTGTAGATGTACACAGATTAGTGAGAGTGCAGAGAGTGCAAAGGGAGCTGGGTGTAGATGTACACAGATCAGTGAGAGTGCAGAGAGCAGAGGGTGTTGGGTGTAGACGTACACAGATCAGTGAGAGTGCAGAGAGCAGAGGGAGTTGGCTGTAGATGTACACAGATCTCTGAGGGTGCAGAGAGCAGAGGGAGCTGGCTGTAGATGTACACAGATCAGAGAGAGTGCAGAGAGCAGTGGGAGCTGGCTGTAGATGTAGACAGATCACTGAGACTGCAGAGAGTGCAGAGGCAGCTGGGTGTAGATGGCCACAGATCAGTGAGAGTGCAGAGAGTGCAGAGGAAGCTGGATGTAGATGTACACAGATCAGTGAGAGTGCAGAGAGAGGAGAGGGAGCTGGGTGTAGATGTACACAGATCTCTGAGAATGCAGAGAGCAGAGAGCTGGGTGCGGGTTACACAGATCTCTGAGAATGCAGAGAGCAGAGAGCTGGGTGTAGATGTACACAGATCTCTGAGCGTGCAGAGAGCAGAGGGAGCTGGGTGTCGATGTACACAGATCTCTAAGAGTCCAGAGAGTGCAGAGGGAGCTGGATGTAGATGTACCAGATCTCTGAGAGTGCAGAAAAAGCAGAAGGAGCTGGGTGTAGATGTACACAGATCAGTGAGAGTGGAGAATGAGCAGAGGGAGCTGGGTGTAGATGTACACAGAACTCTGAGAGTGCAGAGAGTGCAGAGGGAGCTGGGTGTAGATGTACACAGATCTCTGAGAGTGCAGAGAGTGCAGAGGGAGCTGGGTGTAGATGTACACAGATCTCTGAGAGTGCAGAAAACGCAGAGGGAACTGGGTGTAGATGTACACAGATCACTGAGAGTGCAGAGAGTGCAGATGCAGCTTGGTGTAGATGTACACAGATCAGTGAGAGTGCAGAGGGAGCTGGGTGTGGATGTACACAGATCAGTGAGAGTGCAGAGAGTGGCAGAGGGAGCTGGGTGTAGATGTACACAGATCAGTGAGAGTGGAGAATGAGCAGAGGCAGCTGGGTGTAGATGTACACAGATCTCTGAGAGTGCAGAGGAAGCTGGATGTAGATGTACACAGATCTCTGAGAGTGCAGAAAGAGCAGAGGAAGCTGGGTGTAGATGTACACAGATCTCTGAGAGCGCAGAGAGTGCAGAGGAAGCTGGATGTAGATGTACACAGATCTCTGAGAGTGCAGAAAGAGCAGAGGGAGCTGGGTGTAGATGTACACAGATCAGTGAGAGTGGAGAATGAGCAGAGGGAGCTGGGTGTAGATGTACACAGATCTCTGAGACTGCAGAGAGTGCAGAGAGAGCTGGGTGTAGATGTACACAGATCTCTGAGAGTGCAGAAAGAGCAGGTGGAGCTGGGTGTAGATGTACACAGATCACTGAGAGTGCAGAGAGTGCAGAGAGAGCTGGGTGTAGATGTACACATATCTCTGAGAGTGCAGAAAGAGCAGGGGGAGCTGGGTGTAGATGTACACAGATCTCTGAGAGTGCAGAGAGTGCAGAGAGAGCTGGGTGTAGATGTACACAGATCTCTGAGAGTGCAGAAAGAGCAGGGGGAGCTGGGTGTAGATGTACACAGATCACAGAGTGCAGAGAGCAGAGGGAGCTGGGTGTAGATGTACACAAATCAGTGAGAGTGCAGAAAGAGCAGAGGGAGCTGGGTGTAGATGTACACAGATCTTTGAGAGTGCAGAGAGTGCAGAGGGAGTTGGGTGTAGACGTACACAGATCAGTGAGAGTGGAGAATGAGCAGAGGGAGCTGGGTGTAGATATACACAGATCTCTGAGAGTGCAGAGAGAGCTGGGTGTAGATGTACACAAATCAGTGAGAGTGCAGAAAGAGCAGAGGGAGCTGGGTGTAGATGTACACAGATCACTGAGAGTGCAGAGAGTGCAGAGGCAGCTGGGTGTAAATGTGCACAGATCAGTGAGAGTGCCGAGGGAGCTGGGTGTAGATGTACATAGATCAGTGAGAGTGCAGAGAGCAGAAGGAGTTGGGTGTAGATGTACACAGATTAGTGAGAATGCAGAGTGAGCTGGGTGTAGATGTACACAGATCAGTGAGAGTGCAGAGAGTGCAATGGGAGCTGGGTGTAGATGTGCACAGATCAGTGAGAGTGCAGAAAGAGCAGAGGGAGCAGGGTGTAGATGTACACAGATCAGTGAGAGTGCAGAGAGCAGTGGGAGCTGGCTGTAGATGTAGACAGATCACTGAGACTGCAGAGAGTGCAGAGGCAGCTGGGTGTAGATGGCCACAGATCAGTGAGAGCGCAGAGAGTGCAGAGGAAGCTGGGTGTAGATGTACACAGATCTCTGAGAGTGCAGAAAGAGCAGAGGGAGTTGGGTGTAGACGTACACAGATCAGTGAGAGTGGAGAATGAGCAGAGGGAGCTGGGTGTAGATATACACAGATCTCTGAGAGTGCAGAGAGTGCAGAGAGAGCTGGGTGTAGATGTACACAGATCACTGAGAGTGCAGAGAGTGCAGAGGCAGCTGGGTGTAGATGTACACAGATCAGTGAGAGTGCAGAAAGAGCAGAGAGAGTTGGGTGTAGATGTACACAGATCAGTGAGAATGCAGAGAGCAGAGGGAGCTGGGTGTAGATGTACACAGATCAGTGAGAGTGCAGAGAGCAGAGGGAGTTTGGTGTAGATGTACACAGATTAGTGAGAGTGCAGAGAGTGCAAAGGGAGCTGGGTGTAGATGTACACAGATCAGTGAGAGTGCAGAGAGCAGAGGGTGTTGGGTGGAGATGTACACAGATCAGTGAGAGTGCAGAGAGCAGAGGGAGTTGGCTGTAGATGTACACAGATCTCTGAGGGTGCAGAGAGCAGAGGGGGCTGGGTGTAGATGTACACAGATCAGTGAGAGTGCAGAGAGCAGAGGGAGCTGGCTGTAGATGTACACAGATCAGTGAGAGTGCAGAGAGTGCAGAGGGAGCTGGCTGTAGATGTACACAGATCAGTGAGAGTGCAGAGAGCAGTAGGAGCTGGCTGTAGATGTAGACAGATCACTGAGACTGCAGAGAGTGCAGAGGCAGCTGGGTGTAGATGGCCACAGATCAGTGAGAGCGCAGAGAGTGCAGAGGAAGCTGGATGTAGATGTACACAGATCTCTGAGAGTGCAGAAAGAGCAGAGGGAGTTGGGTGTAGACGTACACAGATCAGTGAGAGTGGAGAATGAGCAGAGGGAGCTGGGTGTAGATATACACAGATCTCTGAGAGTGCAGAGAGTGCAGAGAGAGCTGGGTGTAGATGTACACAAATCAGTGAGAGTGCAGAAAGAGCAGAGGGAGCTGGGTGTAGATGTACACAGATCACTGAGAGTGCAGAGAGTGCAGAGGCAGCTGGGTGTAGATGTACACAGATCAGTGAGAGTGCAGAAAGAGCAGAGAGAGTTGGGTGTAGATGTACACAGATCAGTGAGAGTGCAGAGAGCAGAGGGAGCTGGGTGTAGATGTACACAGATCAGTGAGAGTGCAGAGAGCAGACGGAGTTTGGTGTAGATGTACAGAGATTAGTGAGAGTGCAGAGAGTGCAAAGGGAGCTGGGTGTAGATGTACACAGATCAGTGAGAGTGCAGAGAGCAGAGGGTGTTGGGTGGAGATGTACACAGATCTCTGAGAGTGCAGAGAGTGCAGAGAGAGCTGGGTGTAGATGTACACAGATCACTGAGAGTGCAGAGAGTGCAGAGGCAGCTGGGTGTAGATGTACACAGATCAGTGAGAGTGCAGAAAGAGCAGAGAGAGTTGGGTGTAGATGTACACAGATCAGTGAGAGTGCAGAGAGCAGAGGGAGCTGGGTGCAGATGTACACAGATCAGTGAGAGTGCAGAGAGCAGAGGGGGTTTGGTGTAGATGTACACAGATTAGTGAGAGTGCAGAGAGTGCAAAGGGAGCTGGGTGTAGATGTACACAGATCAGTGAGAGTGCAGAGAGCAGAGGGTGTTGGGTGGAGATGTACACAGATCAGTGAGAGAGCAGAGGGAGTTGGCTGTAGATGTACACAGATCTCTGAGGGTGCAGAGAGCAGAGGGGGCTGGGTGTAGATGTACACAGATCAGTGAGAGTGCAGAGAGCAGAGGGAGCTGGCTGTAGATGTACACAGATCAGTGAGAGTGCAGAGAGTGCAGAGGGAGCTGGCTGTAGATGTACACAGATCAGTGAGAGTGCAGAGAGCAGTGGGAGCTGGCTGTAGATGTAGACAGATCACTGAGACTGCAGAGAGTGCAGAGGCAGCTGGGTGTAGATGGCCACAGATCAGTGAGAGCGCAGAGAGTGCAGAGGAAGCTGGATGTAGATGTACACAGATCAGTGATAGTGCAGAGAGAGGAGAGGGAGCTGGGTGTAGATGTACACAGATCTCTGAAAATGCAGAGAGCAGAGAGCTGGGTGCGGGTGTACACAGATCTCTGAGAATGCAGAGAGCAGAGAGCTGCGTGTAGATGTACACAGATCTCTGAGCGTGCAGAGAGCAGAGGGAGCTGGGTGTAGATGTACACAGATCTCTAAGAGTCCAGAGAGTGCAGAGGGAGCTGGGTGTAGATGTTCCAGATCTCTGAGAGTGCAGAAAAAGCAGAGGGAACTGGGTGTAGATGTACACAGATCACTGAGAGTGCAGAGAGTGCAGAGGGAGCTGGGTGTAGATGTACACAGATCTCTGAGAGTGCAGAGAGTGCAGAGGGAGCTGGGTGTAGATGTACACAGATATCTGAGAGTGCAGAAAACGCAGAGGGAACTGGGTGTAGATGTACACAGATCACTGAGAGTGCAGAGAGTGCAGATGCAGCTTGGTTTAGATGTACACAGATCAGTGAGAGTGCAGAGGGAGCTGGGTGTGGATGTACACAGATCAGTGAGAGTGCAGAGAGTGGCAGAGGGAGCTGGGTGTAGATGTACACAGATCAGTGAGAGTGGAGAATGAGCAGAGGGAGCTGGGTGTAGATGTACACAGATCTCTGAGAGTGCAGAAAGAGCAGGGGGAGCTGGGTGTAGATGTACACAGATCACTGAGAGTGCAGAGAGTGCAGAGAGAGCTGGGTGTAGATGTACACAGATCTCTGAGAGTGCAGAAGGAGCAGGGGGAGCTGGGTGTAGATGTACACAGATCACAGAGTGCAGAGAGCAGAGGGAGCTGGGTGTGGATGTACACAAATCAGTGAGAGTGCAGAAAGAGCAGAGGGAGCTGGCTGTAGATGTACACAGATCTTTGAGAGTGCAGAGAGTGCAGAGGAAGCTGGGTGTAGATGTACACAGATCTCTGAGAGTGCAGAAAGAGCAGAGGGAGTTGGGTGTAGACGTACACAGATCAGTGAGAGTGGAGAATGAGCAGAGGGAGCTGGGTGTAGATATACACAGATCTCTGAGAGTGCAGAGAGTGCAGAGAGAGCTGGGTGTAGATGTACACAAATCAGTGAGAGTGCAGAAAGAGCAGAGGGAGCTGGGTGTAGATGTACACAGATCACTGAGAGTGCAGAGAGTGCAGAGGCAGCTGGGTGTAGATGTACACAGATCAGTGAGAGTGCAGAAAGAGCAGAGAGAGTTGGGTGTAGATGTACACAGATCAGTGAGAGTGCAGAGAGCAGAGGGAGCTGGGTGTAGATGTACACAGATCAGTGAGAGTGCAGAGAGCAGAGGGAGTTTGGTGTAGATGTACACAGATTAGTGAGAGTGCAGAGAGTGCAAAGGGAGCTGGGTGTAGATGTACACAGATCAGTGAGAGTGCAGAGAGCAGAGGGTGTTGGGTGGAGATGTACACAGATCAGTGAGAGTGCAGAGAGCAGAGGGAGTTGGCTGTAGATGTACACAGATCTCTGATGGTGCAGAGAGCAGAGGGGGCTGGGTGTAGATGTACACAGATCAGTGAGAGTGCAGAGAGCAGAGGGAGCTGGGTGTAGACGTACACAGATCAGTGAGAGTGGAGAATGAGCAGATGGAGCTGGGTGTAGATATACTCAGATCTCTGAGAGTGCAGAGAGTGCAGAGAGAGCTGGGTGTAGATGTACACAAATCAGTGAGAGTGCAGAGAGTGCAGAGGCAGCTGGGTGTAAATGTGCACAGATCAGTGAGAGTGCAGAGGGAGCTGGGTGTAGATGTACATAGATCAGTGAGAGTGCAGAGAGCAGAAGGAGTTGGGTGTAGATGTACACAGATTAGTGAGAATGCAGAGTGAGCTGGGTGTAGATGTACACAGATCAGTGAGAGTGCAGAGAGTGCAATGGGAGCTGGGTGTAGATGTTCACAGATCAGTGAGAGTGCAGAAAGAGCAGAGGGAGCTGGGTGTAGATGTACACAGATCAGTGAGAGTGCAGAGAGCAGTGGGAGCTGGCTGTAGATGTAGACAGATCACTGAGATTGCAGAGAGTGCAGAGGCAGCTGGGTGTAGATGGCCACAGATCAGTGAGAGCGCAGAGAGTGCAGAGGAAGCTGGATGTAGATGTACACAGATCAGTGAGAGTTCAGAAAAAGCAGAGGGAGCTGGGTGTAGATGTACACAGATCAGTGAGAGTGGAGAATGAGCAGAGGGAGCTGGGTGTAGATGTACACAGAACTCTGAGAGTGCAGAGAGTGCAGAGGGAGCTGGGTGTAGATGTACACAGATCTCTGAGAGTGCAGAGAGTGCAGAGGGAGCTGGGTGTAGATGTACACAGATCACTGAGAGTGCAGAGAGTGCAGATGCAACTTGGTGTAGATGTACACAGATCAGTGAGAGTGCAGAGGGAGCTGGGTGGGGATGTACACAGATCAGTGAGAGTGCAGAGAGTGGCAGAGGGAGCTGGGTGTAGATGTACACAGATCAGTGAGAGTGCAGAATGAGCAGAGGGAGCTGTGTGTAGATGTACACAGATCTCTGAGAGTGCAGAGGAAGCTGGATGTAGATGTACACAGATCTCTGAGAGCGCAGAGAGTGCAGAGGAAGCTGGATGTAGATGTACACAGATCTCTGAGAGTGCAGAAAGAGCAGAGGGAGCTGGGTGTAGATGTACACAGATCAGTGAGAGTGGAGAATGAGCAGAGGGAGCTGGGTGTAGATGTACACAGATCTCTGAGAGTGCAGAGAGTGCAGAGGGAGCTGGGTGTAGATGTACACAGATCTCTGAGAGTGCAGGAAGAGCAGGGGGAGCTGGGTGTAGATGTACACAGATCTCTGAGAGTGCAGAGAGTGCAGAGAGAGCTGTGTGTAGATGTACACAGATCTCTGAGAGTGCAGAAAGAGCAGGGGGAGCTGGGTGTAGATGTATACAGATCTCTGAGAGTGCAGAGAGTGCAGAGAGAGCTGGGTGTAAATGTACACAGATCTCTGAGAGTGCAGAAAGAGCAGGGGGAGCTGGGTGTAGATGTACACAGATCACAGAGTGCAGAGAGCAGAGGGAGCTGGGTGTAGATGTACACAAATCAATGAGAGTGCAGAAAGAGCAGAGGGAGCTGGGTGTAGATGTACACAGATCTCTGAGAGTGCAGAAAGAGCAGAGGGAGTTGGGTGTAGACGTACACAGATCAGTGAGAGTGGAGAATGAGCAGAGCGAGCTGGGTGTAGATATACACAGATCTCTGAGAGTGCAGAGAGTGCAGAGAGAGCTGGGTGTAGATGTACACAAATCAGTGAGAGTGCAGAAAGAGCAGAGGGATCTGGGTGTAGATGTACACAGATCACTGAGAGTGCAGAGAGTGCAGAGGCAGCTGGGTGTAAATGTGCACAGATCAGTGAGAGTGCAGAGGGAGCTGGGTGTAGATGTACATAGATCAGTGAGAGTGCAGAGAGCAGAAGGAGTTGGGTGTAGATGTACACAGATTAGTGAGAATGCAGAGTAAGCTGGGTGTAGATGTACACAGATCAGTGAGAGTGCAGAGAGTGCAATGGGAGCTGGGTGTAGATGTGCACAGATCAGTGAGAGTGCAGAGAGTACAGAGGGAGCTGCGTGTAGATCTACACATATCTCTGAGAGTGCAGAGAGTACAGATGGAGCTGGGTGTAGATGTACACAGATCAGTGAGAGTGCAGAAAGATCAGAGGGAGCTTGGTGTAGATGTACACAGATCAGTGAGTATGCAGAAAAAGCAGAGGGAGCAGGGTACAGATGTACACAGATCAGTGAGAGAGCAGAGGGAGCTGGGTGTAGATGTACACAGATCACTGAGAGTGCAGAAAGAGCAGAGGGAACTGGGTTTGGATGTACATAGATCAGAGAGAGTGCAGAGGGGCTGGGTGTAGATGTACACAGATCAGTGAGAGTGTAGAGGGAGCTGGGTGTAGATGTACACAGATCACTGAGAGTGCAGAAAGAGCAGAGGGAGCTGGGTGTAGATGTACACAGATCAGTGAGAGTGCAGAGAGTGCAGAGGCAGCTGGTTGTAGATGTACACAGATCTCTGAGGGTGCAGAGAGTGCAGAGGTAGCTGGGTGTAGATGTACACAGATCACTGAGAGTGGAGAGAGCAGACGGAGCTGGGTGTAGATGAACACAGATCACCAACAGTGCAGAATGCAGAAAGAGCTGGGTGTCGATGTATACACATTACAGAGAGTGTAGAGGGAGCTGGCTGTAGATGTACACAGATCAGTGAGCGTGCAGAGATCAGAGGGAGCTGGGTGTAGATGTACACAGATCAGTGAGAGTGCAGAGAGTGCAGAGGGAGCTGGGTGTAGATGTACACAGATCACTGAGAGTGCAGGCAGCAGAGGGAGCTGGGTGCAGATGTACACAGATCAGTGAGAGTGCAGAAAGAGCACAGGAGCTGGGTGTAGATGTACACAGATCTCTGAGAGTGCAGAAGGAGCAGAGGGAGCTGGGTGTAGATGTACACAGATCAGTGAGAGTGTAGAAAGAGCACAGGAGCTGGGTGAAGATGGACACAGATCTCTGAGAGTGCAGAAGGAGCAGAGGGAGCTGGGTGTAGATGTACACAGATCAATGAGAGTGCAGAGAGTGCAGAGGGAGCTGGAGGTAGATGTACACAGATCACTGAGAGTGCAGGCAGCAGAGGGAGCTGGGTGCAGATGTACACAGATCAGTGAGAGTGCAGAAAGAGCACAGGAGCTGGGTGTAGATGTACACAGATCTCTGAGAGTGCAGAAGGAGCAGAGGGAGCTGGGTGTAGATGTACACAGATCACTGAGAGTGCAGAGAGTGCAGAGGGAGCTGGGTGTAGATGTACACAGATCTCTGAGAGTGCAGAGAGCAGACGGAGCTGTGTGTAGATGTACACAGATCAGTGAGAGTGCAGAGAGTGCAGAGGGAGCTGGGTGTAGATGAACACAGATATCTGAGAGTGCAGAGTGCAGACGGTGCTGGGTGTAGATGTACACAGATCACCGACAGTGCAGAATGCAGAAAGAGCTGGGTGTCGATGTATACACATCACTGAGAGTGCAGGCAGCAGAGGGAGCTGGGTGCAGATGTACACAGATCAGTGAGAGTGCAGAAAGAGCACAGGAGCTGGGTGTAGATGTACACAGATCTCTGAGAGTGCAGAAGGAGCAGAGGGAGCTGGGTGTAGATATACACAGATCACTGAGAGTGCAGAGGGAGCTGGGTGTAGATGAACACAGATCTCTGAGAGTGCAGAAGGAGCAGAGGGAGCTGGGTGTAGATGTACACAGATCAATGAGAGTGCAGAGAGTGGCAGAGGGAGCTGGGTGTAGATGTACACAGATCACTGAGAGTGCAGAGAGTGCAGAGGCAGCTGGGTGTAAATGTGCACAGATCAGTGAGAGTGCAGAGGGAGCTGGGTGTAGATGTACACAGATCAGTGAGAGTGCAGAGAGTGCAAAGGGAGCTGGGTGTAGATGTACACAGATCAGTGAGAATGCAGAGTGAGCTGGGTGTAGATGTACCCAGATCAGTGAGAGTGCAGAGAGTGCAGAGGGAGCTGCGTGTAGATCTACACATATCTCTGAGAGTGCAGAGAGTGCACATGGAGCTGGGTGTAGATGTACACAGATCAGTGAGAGTGCAGAAGGAGCAGAGGGAGCTGGGTGTAGATGTACACAGATCACTGAGAGTGCAGAGGGAGCTGGGTGTAGATGTACACAGATCTCTGAGAGTGCAGAGAGCAGACGGAGCTAGGTGTAGATGTACACAGATCAGTGAGAGTGCAGAGAGTGCAGAGGGAGCTGGGTGTAGATGAACACAGATATCTGAGAGTGCAGAGTGCAGACGGTGCTGGGTGTAGATGTACACAGATCACCGACAGTGCAGAATTCAGAAAGAGCTGGGTGTCGATGTATACACATCACTGAGAGTGCAGGCAGCAGAGGGAGCTGGGTGCAGATGTACACAGATCAGTGAGAGTGCAGAAAGAGCACAGGAGCAGGGTGAAGATGTACACAGATCTCTGAGAGTGCAGAAGGAGCAGAGGGAGCTGGGTGGAGATATACACAGATCAGTGAGAGTGCAGAGAGTGCAGAGGGATCTGGGTGTAGATGTACACAGATCACTGAGAGTGCAGAGAGTGCAGAGCGAGCTGGGTGTAGATGAACACAGATCTCTGAGAGTGCAGAAGGAGCAGAGGGAGCTGGGTGTAGATGTACACAGATCAATGAGAGTGCAGAGAGTGGCAGAGGGAGCTGGGTGTAGATGTACACAGATCAGTGAGAGTGCAGAGAGTGCAGAGGGAGCTGGGTGTAGATGAACACAGATATCTGAGAGTGCAGAGTGCAGACGGTGCTGGGTGTAGATGTACACAGATCACCGACAGTGCAGAATGCAGAAAGAGCTGGGTGTCGATGTATACACATCACTGAGAGTGTAGAGGGAGCTGGCTGTAGATGTACACAGATCAGTGAGCGTGCAGAGAGCAGAGGGAGCTGGGTGTAGATGTACACAGATCAGTGAGAGTGCAGAGAGTGCAAAGGGAGCTGAGTGTAGATGTACACAGATCAGTGAGAATGCAGAGTGAGCTGGGTGTAGATGTACACAGATCAGTGAGAGTGCAGAGAGTGCAGAGGGAGCTGCGTGTAGATCTACACATATCTCTGAGAGTGCAGAGAGTGCAGATGGAGCTGGGTGTAGATGTACACAGATCATTGAGAGTGCAGAAAGAGCAGAGGGAGCTTGGTGTAGATATACACAGATCAGTGAGAGTGCAGAGGGTGCCGGGTGCAGATGTACACAGATCACTGAGAGTGCAGAAAGAGCAGAGGGAGCTGGGTGTAGATGAACACAGATCTCTGAGAGTGCAGAATGAGCAGAGGGAGCTGGGTGTAGATGTACACAGATCAATGAGAGTGCAGAGAGTGGCAGAGGGAGCTGGGTGTAGATGTACACAGATCACTGAGAGTGCAGAGAGTGCAGAGGCAGCTGGGTGTAAATGTGCACAGATCAGTGAGAGTGCAGAGGGAGCTGGGTGTAGATGTACACAGATCAGTGAGAGTGCAGAGAGTGCAAAGGGAGCTGGGTGTAGATGTACACAGATCAGTGAGAATGCAGAGTGAGCTGGGTGTAGATGTACACAGATCAGTGAGAGTGCAGAGAGTGCAGAGGGAGCTGCGTGTAGATCTACACATATCTCTGAGAGTGCAGAGAGTGCACATGGAGCCTGGTGTAGATGTACACAGATCAGTGAGAGTGCAGAAAGAGCACAGGAGCTGGGTGTAGATGTACACAGATCTCTGAGAGTGCAGAAGGAGCAGAGGGAGCTGGGTGTAGATGTACACAGATCACTGAGAGTGCAGAGGGAGCTGGGTGTAGATGTACACAGATCTCTGAGAGTGCAGAGAGCAGACGGAGCTGGGTGTAGATGTACACAGATCAGTGAGAGTGCAGAGAGTGCAGAGGGAGCTGGGTGTAGATGAACACAGATATCTGAGAGTGCAGAGTGCAGACGGTGCTGGGTGTAGATGTACACAGATCACCGACAGTGCAGAATGCAGAAAGAGCTGGGTGTCGATGTATACACATCACTGAGAGTGCAGGCAGCAGAGGGAGCTGGGTGCAGATGTACACAGATCAGTGAGAGTGCAGAAAGAGCACAGGAGCAGGGTGAAGATGTACACAGATCTCTGAGAGTGCAGAAGGAGCAGAGGGAGCTGGGTGGAGATATACACAGATCAGTGAGAGTGCAGAGAGTGCAGAGGGATCTGGGTGTAGATGTACACAGATCACTGAGAGTGCAGAGAGTGCAGAGCGAGCTGGGTGTAGATGAACACAGATCTCTGAGAGTGCAGAAGGAGCAGAGGGAGCTGGGTGTAGATGTACACAGATCAATGAGAGTGCAGAGAGTGGCAGAGGGAGCTGGGTGTAGATGTACACAGATCAGTGAGAGTGCAGAGAGTGCAGAGGGAGCTGGGTGTAGATGAACACAGATATCTGAGAGTGCAGAGTGCAGACGGTGCTGGGTGTAGATGTACACAGATCACCGACAGTGCAGAATGCAGAAAGAGCTGGGTGTCGATGTATACACATCACTGAGAGTGTAGAGGGAGCTGGCTGCAGATGTACACAGATCAGTGAGCGTGCAGAGAGCAGAGGGAGCTGGGTGTAGATGTACACAGATCAGTGAGAGTGCAGAGAGTGCAAAGGGAGCTGGGTGTAGATGTACACAGATCAGTGAGAATGCAGAGTGAGCTGGGTGTAGATGTACACAGATCAGTGAGAGTGCAGAGAGTGCAGAGGGAGCTGCGTGTAGATCTACACATATCTCTGAGAGTGCAGAGAGTGCAGATGGAGCTGGGTGTAGATGTACACAGATCATTGAGAGTGCAGAAAGAGCAGAGGGAGCTTGGTGTAGATATACACAGATCAGTGAGAGTGCAGAGGGTGCTGGGTGCAGATGTACACAGATCACTGAGAGTGCAGAAAGAGCAGAGGGAGCTGGGTATGGATGTACACAGATCAGTGAGTATGCAGAAAGAGCAGAGGGAGCAGGGTACAGATGTACACAGATCAGTGAGAGAGCAGAGGGAGCTGGGTGTAGATGTACACAGATCACTGAGAGTGCAGAAAGAGCAGAGGGAACTGGGTTTGGATGTACACAGATCAGTGAGAGTGCAGAGAGTGCAGAGAAGGCTGGGTGTAGATGTACACAGATCAGTGAGAGTGCAGGCAGCAGAGGGAGCTGGGTGCAGATGTACACAGATCAGTGAGAGTGCAGAAAGAGCACAGGAGCTGGGTGTAGATGTACACAGGTCTCTGAGAGTGCAGAAGGAGCAGAGGGAGCTGGGTGCAGATGTACACAGATCACTGAGAGTGCAGAGAGTGCAGAGAGAGCTGGGTGTAGATGAACACAGATATCTGAGAGTGCAGAGTGCAGACGGTGCTGGGTGTAGATGTACACAGATCACCGACAGTGCAGAATGCAGAAAGAGCTGGGTGTCAATGTATACACATCACTGAGAGTGCAGGCAGCAGAGGGAGCTGGGTGCAGATGTACACAGATCAATGAGAGTGCAGAAAGAGCACAGGAACTGGGTGTAGATGTACACAGATCTCTGAGAGTGCAGAAGGAGCAGAGGGAGCTGGGTGTAGATATACACAGATCAGTGAGAGTGCAGAGAGTGCAGAGGGATCTGGGTGAAGATGTACACAGATCACTGAGAGTACAGAGAGTGCAGAGGGAGCTGGGTGTAGATGAACACAGATCTCTGAGAGTGCAGAAGGAGCAGAGGGAGCTGGGTGTAGATGTACACAGATCAATGAGAGTGCAGAGAGTGGCAGAGGGAGCTGGGTGTAGATGTACACAGATCAGTGAGAGTGCAGAGAGTGCAGACGGTGCTGGATGTAGATGTACACAGATCACCGACAGTGCAGAATGCAGAAAGAGCTGGGTGTCGATGTATACACATCACTGAGAGTGCAGGCAGCAGAGGGAGCTGGGTGCAGATGTACACAGATCAGTGAGAGTGCAGAAAGAGCACAGGAGCTGGGTGTAGATGTACACAGATCTCTGAGAGTGCAGAAGGAGCAGAGGGAGCTGGGTGTAGATATACACAGATCAGTGAGAGTGCAGAGAGTGCAGAGGGATCTGGGTGTAGATGTACACAGATCACTGAGAGTACAGAGAGTGCAGAGGGAGCTGGGTGTAGATGAACACAGATCTCTGAGAGTGCAGAAGGAGCAGAGGGAGCTGGGTGTAGATGTACACAGATCAATGAGAGTGCAGAGAGTAGCAGAGGGGGCTGGGTGTAGATGTACACAGATCAGTGAGAGTGCAGAGAGTGCAGAGGGAGCTGGGTGTAGATGTACACAGATATCTGAGAGTGCAGAGTGCAGACGGTGCTGGGTGTAGATGTACACAGATCACCGACAGTGCAGAATGCAGAAAGAGCTGGGTGTCGATGTATACACATCACTGAGAGTGTAGAGGGAGCTGGCTGTAGATGTACACAGATCAGTGAGCGTGCAGAGAGCAGAGGGAGCTGGGTGTAGATGTACACAGATCAGTGAGAGTGCAGAGAGTACAGAGGGAGCTGGGTGTAGATGTACACAGATCACTGAGAGTGCAGAGAGTGCAGAGGGAGCTGGGTGTAGATGAACACAGGTCTCTGAGAGTGCAGAAGGAGCAGAGGGAGCTGGGTGTAGATGTACACAGATCAATGAGAGTGCAGAGAGTGGCAGAGGGAGCTGGGTGTAGATGTACACAGATCAGTGAGAGTGCAGAGAGTGCAGAGGGAGCTGGGTGTAGATGAACACAGATATCTGAGAGTGCAGAGAGTGCAAAGGGAGCTGGGTGTAGATGTACACAGATCAGTGAGAGTGCAGAGGGAGCTGCGTGTAGATCTACACATATCTCTGAGAGTGCAGAGAGTGCAGAGGGTGCTGGGTGCAGATGTACACAGATCAGTGAGAGTGCAGAAAGAGCAGAGGGAGCTGGGTTTAGATGTACACAGATCAGTGAGTATGCAGAAAGAGCAGAGGGAGCAGGGTACAGATGTACACAGATCAGTGAGAGAGCAGAGGGAGTGGGTGTAGATGTACACAGATCACTGAGAGTGCAGAAAGAGCAGAGGGAATTGGGTTTGGATGTACACAGATCAGTGAGAGTGCAGAGAGTGCAGAGAAGGCTGGGTGTAGATGTACACAGATCAGTGAGAGTGTAGAGGGAGCTGGGTGTAGATGTACACAGATCACTGAGAGTGCAGAAAGAGCAGAGGGAGCTGGGTGTAGATGTACACAGATCAGTGAGAGTGCAGAGAGTGCAGAGGCAGCTGGTTGTAGATGTACACAGATCACTGAGAGTGCAGAGAGTGCAGAGGGAGCTGGGTGTAGATGTACACAGATCTCTGAGAGTGCAGAGAGCAGACGGAGCTGGGTGTAGATGTACACAGTTCAGTGAGAGTGCAGAGAGTGCAGAGGGATCTGGGTGTAGATGAACACAGATCAGTGAGAGAGCAGAGGGAGTGGGTGTAGATGTACACAGATCACTGAGAGTGCAGAAAGAGCAGAGGGAATTGGGTTTGGATGTACACAGATCAGTGAGAGTGCAGAGAGTGCAGAGAAGGCTGGGTGTAGATGTACACAGATCAGTGAGAGTGTAGAGGGAGCTGGGTGTAGATGTACACAGATCACTGAGAGTGCAGAAAGAGCAGAGGGAGCTGGGTGTAGATGTACACAGATCAGTGAGAGTGCAGAGAGTGCAGAGGCAGCTGGTTGTAGATGTACACAGATCACTGAGAGTGCAGAGAGTGCAGAGGGAGCTGGGTGTAGATGTACACTGATCTCTGAGAGTGCAGAGAGCAGACGGAGCTGGGTGTAGATGTACACAGTTCAGTGAGAGTGCAGAGAGTGCAGAGGGATCTGGGTGTAGATGAACACAGATCACCGACAGTGCGGAATGCAGAAAGAGCTGGGTGTCGATGTATACACATTACTGAGAGTGTAGAGGGAGCTGGCTGTAGATGTACACAGATCAGTGAGCGTGCAGAGAGCAGAGGGAGCTGGTTGTAGATGTACACAGATCAGTGAGAGTGCAGAGAGTGCAGAGGGAGCTGGGTGTAGATGTACACAGATCACTGAGAGTGCAGGCAGCAGAGGGAGCTGGGTGCAGATGTACACAGATCAGTGAGAGTGCAGAAAGAGCACAGGAGCTGGGTGTAGATGTACACAGATCTCTGAGAGTGCAGAAGGAGCAGAGGGAGCTGGGTGTAGATGTACACAGATCACTGAGAGTGCAGAGATTGCAGAGGGAGCTGGGTGTAGATGTACACAGATCTCTGAGAGTGCAGAGAGCAGACGGAGCTGGGTGTAGATGTACACAGATCAGTGAGAGTGCAGAGAGTGCAGAGGGAGCTGGGTGTAGATGAACACAGATATCTGAGAGTGCAGAGTGCAGACGGTGCTGGGTGTAGATGTACACAGATCACCGACAGTGCAGAATCAGAAAGAGCTGGGTGTCGATGTATACACATCACTGAGAGTGCAGGCAGCAGAGGGAGCTGGGTGCAGATGTACACAGATCAGTGAGAGTGCAGAAAGAGCACAGGAGCAGGGTGAAGATGTACACAGATCTCTGAGAGTGCAGAAGGAGCAGAGGGAGCTGGGTGGAGATATACACAGATCAGTGAGAGTGCAGAGAGTGCAGAGGGATCTGGGTGTAGATGTACACAGATCACTGAGAGTGCAGAGAGTGCAGAGCGAGCTGGGTGTAGATGAACACAGATCTCTGAGAGTGCAGAAGGAGCAGAGGGAGCTGGGTGTAGATGTACACAGATCAATGAGAGTGCAGAGAGTGGCAGAGGGAGCTGGGTGTAGATGTACACAGATCAGTGAGAGTGCAGAGAGTGCAGAGGGAGCTGGGTGTAGATGAACACAGATATCTGAGAGTGCAGAGTGCAGACGGTGCTGGGTGTAGATGTACACAGATCACCGACAGTGCAGAATGCAGAAAGAGCTGGGTGTCGATGTATACACATCACTGAGAGTGTAGAGGGAGCTGGCTGTAGATGTACACAGATCAGTGAGCGTGCAGAGAGCAGAGGGAGCTGGGTGTAGATGTACACAGATCAGTGAGAGTGCAGAGAGTGCAAAGGGAGCTGAGTGTAGATGTACACAGATCAGTGAGAATGCAGAGTGAGCTGGGTGTAGATGTACACAGATCAGTGAGAGTGCAGAGAGTGCAGAGGGAGCTGCGTGTAGATCTACACATATCTCTGAGAGTGCAGAGAGTGCAGATGGAGCTGGGTGTAGATGTACACAGATCATTGAGAGTGCAGAAAGAGCAGAGGGAGCTTGGTGTAGATATACACAGATCAGTGAGAGTGCAGAGGGTGCCGGGTGCAGATGTACACAGATCACTGAGAGTGCAGAAAGAGCAGAGGGAGCTGGGTGTAGATGAACACAGATCTCTGAGAGTGCAGAATGAGCAGAGGGAGCTGGGTGTAGATGTACACAGATCAATGAGAGTGCAGAGAGTGGCAGAGGGAGCTGGGTGTAGATGTACACAGATCACTGAGAGTGCAGAGAGTGCAGAGGCAGCTGGGTGTAAATGTGCACAGATCAGTGAGAGTGCAGAGGGAGCTGGGTGTAGATGTACACAGATCAGTGAGAGTGCAGAGAGTGCAAAGGGAGCTGGGTGTAGATGTACACAGATCAGTGAGAATGCAGAGTGAGCTGGGTGTAGATGTACACAGATCAGTGAGAGTGCAGAGAGTGCAGAGGGAGCTGCGTGTAGATCTACACATATCTCTGAGAGTGCAGAGAGTGCACATGGAGCCTGGTGTAGATGTACACAGATCAGTGAGAGTGCAGAAAGAGCACAGGAGCTGGGTGTAGATGTACACAGATCTCTGAGAGTGCAGAAGGAGCAGAGGGAGCTGGGTGTAGATGTACACAGATCACTGAGAGTGCAGAGGGAGCTGGGTGTAGATGTACACAGATCTCTGAGAGTGCAGAGAGCAGACGGAGCTGGGTGTAGATGTACACAGATCAGTGAGAGTGCAGAGAGTGCAGAGGGAGCTGGGTGTAGATGAACACAGATATCTGAGAGTGCAGAGTGCAGACGGTGCTGGGTGTAGATGTACACAGATCACCGACAGTGCAGAATGCAGAAAGAGCTGGGTGTCGATGTATACACATCACTGAGAGTGCAGGCAGCAGAGGGAGCTGGGTGCAGATGTACACAGATCAGTGAGAGTGCAGAAAGAGCACAGGAGCAGGGTGAAGATGTACACAGATCTCTGAGAGTGCAGAAGGAGCAGAGGGAGCTGGGTGGAGATATACACAGATCAGTGAGAGTGCAGAGAGTGCAGAGGGATCTGGGTGTAGATGTACACAGATCACTGAGAGTGCAGAGAGTGCAGAGCGAGCTGGGTGTAGATGAACACAGATCTCTGAGAGTGCAGAAGGAGCAGAGGGAGCTGGGTGTAGATGTACACAGATCAATGAGAGTGCAGAGAGTGGCAGAGGGAGCTGGGTGTAGATGTACACAGATCAGTGAGAGTGCAGAGAGTGCAGAGGGAGCTGGGTGTAGATGAACACAGATATCTGAGAGTGCAGAGTGCAGACGGTGCTGGGTGTAGATGTACACAGATCACCGACAGTGCAGAATGCAGAAAGAGCTGGGTGTCGATGTATACACATCACTGAGAGTGTAGAGGGAGCTGGCTGCAGATGTACACAGATCAGTGAGCGTGCAGAGAGCAGAGGGAGCTGGGTGTAGATGTACACAGATCAGTGAGAGTGCAGAGAGTGCAAAGGGAGCTGGGTGTAGATGTACACAGATCAGTGAGAATGCAAAGTGAGCTGCGTGTAGATGTACACAGATCAGTGAGAGTGCAGAGAGTGCAGAGGGAGCTGCGTGTAGATCTACACATATCTCTGAGAGTGCAGAGAGTGCAGATGGAGCTGGGTGTAGATGTACACAGATCATTGAGAGTGCAGAATGAGCAGAGGGAGCTTGGTGTAGATATACACAGATCAGTGAGAGTGCAGAGGGTGCTGGGTGCAGATGTACACAGATCACTGAGAGTGCAGAAAGAGCAGAGGGAGCTGGGTATGGATGTACACAGATCAGTGAGTATGCAGAAAGAGCAGAGGGAGCAGGGTACAGATGTACACAGATCAGTGAGAGAGCAGAGGGAGCTGGGTGTAGATGTACACAGATCACTGAGAGTGCAGAAAGAGCAGAGGGAACTGGGTTTGGATGTACACAGATCAGTGAGAGTGCAGAGAGTGCAGAGAAGGCTGGGTGTAGATGTACACAGATCACTGAGAGTGCAGAAAGAGCAGAGGGAGCTGGGTGTAGATGTACACAGATCAGTGAGAGTGCAGAGAGTGCAGAGGCAGCTGGTTGTAGATGTACACAGATCACTGAGAGTGCAGAGAGTGCAGAGGGAGCTGGGTGTAGATGTACACAGATCTCTGAGAGTGCAGACGGTGCTGGGTGTAGATGTACACAGATCAATGAGCGTGCAGAGAGCAGAGGGAGCTGGGTGTAGATGTACACAGATCACCGACAGTGCAGAATGCAGAAAGAGCTGGGTGTCGATGTATACACATTACTGAGAGTGTAGAGGTAGCTGGCTGTAGATGTACACAGATCAATGAGCGTGCAGAGAGCAGAGGGAGCTGGGTGTAGATGTACACAGATCAGTGAGAGTGCAGAGGGAGCTGGGTGTAGATGTACACAGATCACTGAGAGTGCAGGCAGCAGAGGGAGCTGGGTGCAGATGTACACAGATCAGTGAGAGTGCAGAAAGAGCACAGGAGCTGGGTGTAGATGTACACAGGTCTCTGAGAGTGCAGAAGGAGCAGAGGGAGCTGGGTGCAGATGTACACAGATCACTGAGAGTGCAGAGAGTGCAGAGAGAGCTGGGTGTAGATGAACACAGATATCTGAGAGTGCAGAGTGCAGACGGTGCTGGGTGTAGATGTACACAGATCACCGACAGTGCAGAATGCAGAAAGAGCTGGGTGTCAATGTATACACATCACTGAGAGTGCAGGCAGCAGAGGGAGCTGGGTGCAGATGTACACAGATCAATGAGAGTGCAGAAAGAGCACAGGAACTGGGTGTAGATGTACACAGATCTCTGAGAGTGCAGAAGGAGCAGAGGGAGCTGGGTGTAGATATACACAGATCAGTGAGAGTGCAGAGAGTGCAGAGGGATCTGGGTGTAGATGTACACAGATCACTGAGAGTACAGAGAGTGCAGAGGGAGCTGGGTGTAGATGAACACAGATCTCTGAGAGTGCAGAAGGAGCAGAGGGAGCTGGGTGTAGATGTACACAGATCAATGAGAGTGCAGAGAGTGGCAGAGGGAGCTGGGTGTAGATGTACACAGATCAGTGAGAGTGCAGAGAGTGCAGACGGTGCTGGATGTAGATGTACACAGATCACCGACAGTGCAGAATGCAGAAAGAGCTGGGTGTCGATGTATACACATCACTGAGAGTGCAGGCAGCAGAGGGAGCTGGGTGCAGATGTACACAGATCAGTGAGAGTGCAGAAAGAGCACAGGAGCTGGGTGTAGATGTACACAGATCTCTGAGAGTGCAGAAGGAGCAGAGGGAGCTGGGTGTAGATATACACAGATCAGTGAGAGTGCAGAGAGTGCAGAGGGATCTGGGTGTAGATGTACACAGATCACTGAGAGTACAGAGAGTGCAGAGGGAGCTGGGTGTAGATGAACACAGATCTCTGAGAGTGCAGAAGGAGCAGAGGGAGCTGGGTGTAGATGTACACAGATCAATGAGAGTGCAGAGAGTAGCAGAGGGGGCTGGGTGTAGATGTACACAGATCAGTGAGAGTGCAGAGAGTGCAGAGGGAGCTGGGTGTAGATGTACACAGATATCTGAGAGTGCAGAGTGCAGACGGTGCTGGGTGTAGATGTACACAGATCACTGACAGTGCAGAATGCAGAAAGAGCTGGGTGTCGATGTATACACATCACTGAGAGTGTAGAGGGAGCTGGCTGTAGATGTACACAGATCAGTGAGCGTGCAGAGAGCAGAGGGAGCTGGGTGTAGATGTACACAGATCAGTGAGAGTGCAGAGAGTACAGAGGGAGCTGGGTGTAGATGTACACAGATCACTGAGAGTGCAGAGAGTGCAGAGGGAGCTGGGTGTAGATGAACACAGGTCTCTGAGAGTGCAGAAGGAGCAGAGGGAGCTGGGTGTAGATGTACACAGATCAATGAGAGTGCAGAGAGTGGCAGAGGGAGCTGG
Source organism: Chiloscyllium plagiosum (assembly GCF_037043375.1). NCBI lineage: Eukaryota > Metazoa > Chordata > Chondrichthyes > Orectolobiformes > Hemiscylliidae > Chiloscyllium > Chiloscyllium plagiosum. Next base: position 32,842,819 of record NW_028270180.1, read on the forward strand.
GTGTAGATGTACACAGATCAGTGAGAGTGCAGAGAGTGCAGAGGGAGCTGGGTGTAGATGAACACAGATATCTGAGAGTGCAGAGAGTGCAAAGGGAGCTGGGTGTAGATGTACACAGATCAGTGAGAGTGCAGAGGGAGCTGCGTGTAGATCTACACATATCTCTGAGAGTGCAGAGAGTGCAGAGGGTGCTGGGTGCAGATGTACACAGATCAGTGAGAGTGCAGAAAGAGCAGAGGGAGCTGGGTTTAGATGTACACAGATCAGTGAGTATGCAGAAAGAGCAGAGGGAGCAGGGTACAGATGTACACAGATCAGTGAGAGAGCAGAGGGAGTGGGTGTAGATGTACACAGATCACTGAGAGTGCAGAAAGAGCAGAGGGAATTGGGTTTGGATGTACACAGATCAGTGAGAGTGCAGAGAGTGCAGAGAAGGCTGGGTGTAGATGTACACAGATCAGTGAGAGTGTAGAGGGAGCTGGGTGTAGATGTACACAGATCACTGAGAGTGCAGAAAGAGCAGAGGGAGCTGGGTGTAGATGTACACAGATCAGTGAGAGTGCAGAGAGTGCAGAGGCAGCTGGTTGTCGATGTACACAGATCACTGAGAGTGCAGAGAGTGCAGAGGGAGCTGGGTGTAGATGTACACAGATCTCTGAGAGTGCAGAGAGCAGACGGAGCTGGGTGTAGATGTACACAGTTCAGTGAGAGTGCAGAGAGTGCAGAGGGATCTGGGTGTAGATGAACACAGATCAGTGAGAGAGCAGAGGGAGTGGGTGTAGATGTACACAGATCACTGAGAGTGCAGAAAGAGCAGAGGGAATTGGGTTTGGATGTACACAGATCAGTGAGAGTGCAGAGAGTGCAGAGAAGGCTGGGTGTAGATGTACACAGATCAGTGAGAGTGTAGAGGGAGCTGGGTGTAGATGTACACAGATCACTGAGAGTGCAGAAAGAGCAGAGGGAGCTGGGTGTAGATGTACACAGATCAGTGAGAGTGCAGAGAGTGCAGAGGCAGCTGGTTGTAGATGTACACAGATCACTGAGAGTGCAGAGAGTGCAGAGGGAGCTGGGTGTAGATGTACACAGATCTCTGAGAGTGCAGAGAGCAGACGGAGCTGGGTGTAGATGTACACAGTTCAGTGAGAGTGCAGAGAGTGCAGAGGGATCTGGGTGTAGATGAACACAGATCACCGACAGTGCGGAATGCAGAAAGAGCTGGGTGTCGATGTATACACATTACTGAGAGTGTAGAGGGAGCTGGCTGTAGATGTACACAGATCAGTGAGCGTGCAGAGAGCAGAGGGAGCTGGTTGTAGATGTACACAGATCAGTGAGAGTGCAGAGAGTGCAGAGGGAGCTGGGTGTAGATGTACACAGATCACTGAGAGTGCAGGCAGCAGAGGGAGCTGGGTGCAGATGTACACAGATCAGTGAGAGTGCAGAAAGAGCACAGGAGCTGGGTGTAGATGTACACAGATCTCTGAGAGTGCAGAAGGAGCAGAGGGAGCTGGGTGTAGATGTACACAGATCACTGAGAGTGCAGAGATTGCAGAGGGAGCTGGGTGTAGATGTACACAGATCTCTGAGAGTGCAGAGAGCAGACGGAGCTGGGTGTAGATGTACACAGATCAGTGAGAGTGCAGAGAGTGCAGAGGGAGCTGGGTGTAGATGAACACAGATATCTGAGAGTGCAGAGTGCAGACGGTGCTGGGTGTAGATGTACACAGATCACCGACAGTGCAGAATCAGAAAGAGCTGGGTGTCGATGTATACACATCACTGAGAGTGCAGGCAGCAGAGGGAGCTGGGTGCAGATGTACACAGATCAGTGAGAGTGCAGAAAGAGCACAGGAGCTGGGTGTAGATGTACACAGATCTCTGAGAGTGCAGAAGGAGCAGAGGGAGCTGGGTGTAGATGTACACAGATCACTGAGAGTGCAGAGAGTGCAGAGGGATCTGGGTGTAGATGAACACAGATCTCTGAGAGTGCAGAAGGAGCAGAGGGAGCTGGGTGTTGATGTACACAGATCAATGAGAGTGCAAAGAGTGCAGAGGGTGCTGGGTGTAGATGTACACAGATCACCGACAGTGCAGAATGCAGAAAGAGCTGGGTGTCGATGTATACACATCACTGAGAGTGTAGAGGGAGCTGGCTGTAGATGTACACAGATCAGTGAGCGTGCAGAGAGCAGAGGGAGCTGGGTGTAGATGTACACAGATCAGTGAGAGTGCAGAGAGTGCAGAGGGAGCTGGGTGTAGATGTACACAGATCACTGAGAGTGCAGGCAGCAGAGGTAGCTGGGTGCAGATGTACACAGATCAGTGAGAGTGCAGAAAGAGCACAGGAGCTGGGTGTAGATGTACACAGATCTCTGAGAGTGCAGCAGGAGCAGAGGGAGCTGGGTGTAGATGTACACAGGTCACTGAGAGTGCAGAGAGTGCAGAGGGAGCTGGGTGTAGATGTACACAGATCACTGAGAGTGCAGAGGGAGCTGGGTGTAGATGAACTCAGATCTCTGAGAGTGCAGAAGGAGCAGAGGGAGCTGGGTGTAGATGTACACAGATCACTGAGAGTGCAGAGAGTGCAGAGGGAGCTGGGTGTAGATGTACACAGATCACTGAGAGTGCAGAGGGAGCTGGGTGTAGATGAACTCAGATCTCTGAGAGTGCAGAAGGAGCAGAGGGAGCTGGGTGTAGATGTACACAGATCAATGAGAGTGCAGAGAGTGGCAGAGGGAGCTGGGTGTGGTTGTACACAGATCAGTGAGAGTGCAGAGAGAGCAGAGGGAGCTGGGTGTAGATGTACACAGATATTTGAAGGTGGCAGGACAGATGGAGAAAGCATTTAATAAAGCATACAATTTCCTTGCTTTATTGATGTGGGCACTGAATTGAATAGCAAAGAAATGAACTTGACACTTAGACCTCAGCTGGAGTATTGTGTACAGGTGTGGGCACTACATTATATGAAAGATGGAACTACAATGGAGGGAATACAGAAACAATTTACTTGATTGATTCCAGGTTTGAGAAACTTCAGTGATGTGGATAGATAGAAGAAGCTGGGACTCTTTAGAGGGGTGAAGTAGAGAGGAGATCTGACTGAAGTTTTCAAAATCATGAGCGAGCTGGTTAGTGTGGATTAGGGAGAAATTTCTCCCACTTTTAAAAGTAACAAGTATGAGAGGGCATAGATTTTAAATTGATTAGCAAATGATGAAGGAGTGATATTAGAAAAACCTTTTGCACAGAATGACTAATTAGGGTGTGGAAGAGCACTTTGTGGAAATGTGGTGGAGTCAGTGTCAATTGAGACATTTAGGAGGGCACTGGCTGAAATAATATGCAGAGAAATGGAGAAAAGACAAGAGACTGGCACTCGGGTTCATTTAATGCATCAGTATGGGTATAATGGGCTGAGTGGTCTCCTTCTGTGCTGTAACAATTCTATGATAGCTCCTCAATATGTGTGGACGGATGACTAGTTAAGTAGGGGCACGCTCTACTCATGATTTCCAGCTGAAGCTAGTTTTCAAAGTTTCACTGATGTTGTGGGCCAGCAGGAGTTAGTGGCACAGGCTGATGCAAACATAAACTTTGATCATTGTGGTCCTCAGTAGTCCACATAGACCTCATCTCATTCAAATTTCCTTTGATTCATTCTTCGCACTTGACATTTGCTGGCATATGTCAACCATTCTCAATGAAGGTGGGACCCCAGAATTGAACTTGGTAGTTTCCCAATGAGAGGGTTGTTAAGAGTCAGCCAACTTGGTGTGGGACTGAAGTCACATAGAGGCCAGACTGGGTAAGGACAGCAGATTTCCTTCCCTAATACAAGAAATTTCTCTCACGTCTACCTTATCCACTTCAGGCTGTTCCAGAACACTTCACAATGAGATCCCTCTATAGTTACAGGAATAATGCAGGAAATTTGCACACAACTAGCTCCCAGAAATAGCAAGGCATTAATGGCTAAGATAATCAAAGCATTTTTCAGAGTTTGGTCAGTACAATATATATAAAATAATGTAAAATAATATTTCTTTGAAATATTACTATTCACAGGATTGTTCAAAAGACAGCAGGCAGGCAGGCCCTGGATTTAACATCTCATCTACAAGTCACACCTCCAACAGTTCCCACTCCCTCAGCACAGCATTGCAGTGTCACTGTGGGGGTACAGGACTCAAACTGGATCTTGGTCCTGAACCATACATTTTTTAGACACAGAGGCAACAGTGTTTATTCATGGCTGCTGGAATAAAACCCCACATGGAGCTGTGTCAGAAGAACACACTGTTTTCCAAGCCAGTTTTAAGCATATTGTTTCACTTTGAGTGGGAGGTAAGCTCCCAGGTTGTACACAAAGGGCCTGATGAGATTTTGAGCCCTTCTCCACCGAGCTTTCCGATTCCCTCAGGCAAGATCAAAGCACTTGATCAAACTCATCAATCTACCAGAACCACTGGAAACAATTTACAACAAAAGCGAGTTGGAGCAGGACAGATGAGGCTTGGGGGCCCCAACCTCCCTGAACAAATTTACTTAAGCTGCAAATAATAATGCTAGAGGTGGTACTTTGCATTTATTGATTGAAGAGGGGGCTGGATTTTGGTCAATCGCCCATCACCCCCCTCAGCGAAAGCAATATATCACCGACCTTCTGAACTGCTCAAGAGGCAGAGACAATCAGTGCTAGGAATGACTCCCAGTTTGAGTGTAATTAAGTTCCCCTTCTCACTTGAAGCATTTGGGAAATGATGTAAATCTTATTTCTGAATATTCCTAAATAAATCAAAAGTGAAAAAGAAAGAAATGACATGAAGCATCTGTGTTACATAAACAGAATTACTTATAACAGTAACGTCTGCATGAAATAAGAGAGAGAGATTCACACATTTTCCACTTCGAGGGAATAAAATGGAAATAATCCCCAGAAATATCTAGAAATGAGTGTGCTGGTTATTACACCAGAGCTCCACTTCAAGGTGTTCAAGACAAATTGAGCAAGTGTGTGTCACTCACACGTTTTACTGGTTTTTCCTCTGGCCACTGGTTGAAGTACATTGAAGTTAACTTATGAGTGAATGTTGTTACGTTTTATATGTATCTTTAAAATCGTCTTTATCTTGGAAGGATTTATTCAGAATACCCCAAACAATAAAATGGCTCATAAAATGGCCGCCAGCAGAAGGAGTCGGTGATGTTAAGAGGCTGTGACAGACTTCACGATGCATGTTGGCTGCTGCTGATGTCACCACATTCCATGCACAGTGAAGCCAGCACCAGCGCATGCAAAAATCATCCCAGCTTGACTTCATGTTAATGACTTTTTAAAATCCATGAATAACCACCACCTCCTAACATCCCCCCCACCCCATCCCACCCCACCCAGACTGCCTCAACTTCTTGCTCTACCTCCGGGTTTCACATGGCAATTCAAATTCTTCAAAAGCTTCCTTCCGACCAATACTGTATCGTACCTGTTTAGTACTGTATGTAGCAGTGTATATAATACTGGCAGTGGTAACTTTATGACAATAGGCTGCTGATGCTCCAGCACTGGGCAGTGATGTGGCACAGCAATGTAATGATCCCACATCCCACAGTGGGCTACAAAGCAAACTTGAGTAGAACAGCTGGCAACAATGCATCCCTTGCCAATGAGCTCAATGCATTCTACGCTCATTATGAACAGAAGGTCAGTGAAATGATGTCACCTGCCCCAACAGCCTCGGATGCACCTGTGCAAAAGTGAGGACTGCAAATGCTGGAGGTTACAATCAAGAGTGTGGTGCTGGAAAAGCACAGCAGGTCAGGCAGCATCTGAGGAGCAGGAAAATCGACGTTCTAGTGGATCTAGCCTGCATCAGGGCTTTTGTCCGAAATGTCGAGTTTGCTGCTCCTCGGATGGTGCCTGACCTGCTGTGCTTTTCCAGCACCACCCTCCTGACTCGAATGCACCTGTACCTACAGTTACTGGCACAGACATTAGATCAACCTTCTTAAGAATGAATCCACGGAAAGCAACTGGCTCGGATGAAGTCCCCTGCTGTGCCCTTGGATCCTGTGGAGACCAGCTGGCGGGAGCATTCACAGACATGTTTAATCTCTCCTTACACCCATCTGAAGTCCCCACTTTCAAGAAAACTACTATCATCCAGGTGCTAAAGGAACATCAGGCAGCATGCCTCAATGACTACCATCTGGTGATTCTGACATCTAGCATTGTCATAGAAGTATAGAATCCCTACAATGTGGAAGCAGGCCATTCAGCCCATTGAGTCCACACTGACTCTTTTAAAAGCATCCCACACAGACCCGCCCCTCTACCCTATCCCTGTAACTCTGCATTTCCCAGAGCTAATCCATCCAGCCTGCATATACCTAGATACTATGGGTAATTTAGCATGACCAATCCACCTGACTTTATGAAGTGCTTTGAGAGTTTTAGTAATGGTTCACATCAACTCCAGCCTCCCAGCCTGCCTTCATCCACTAGAATTCGCCTAACATCACAAGGCGTCCACAGCAGATGCCATCTCCTTGGCCCTACACTCATCCCTACAACATCTGGATAACAAAGATACCTACGTCAGGCTCGTACCTATTGACTTTAGCTTCACCTTCAACACCATAATTCCAACAAAACTCATCTCTAACCTCGAGACCTAGGACTGTACTCCCTCCTCTATCACTGGATTCTTGAGTTCCTGACCCACAGACCACAATCAGTAAGGACGGACGACAACACTGCCTCTACAATATTCCTCAACACCAGTGCCCACAAGGCTGTGTACTCAGCCTCTTCCCATACTCCTCATACGCTCGCAACCTTGTGGCCAAATTCAGCTCTAACTCCATTCACAAATCTGCTGATGGCACATTGTAGTCAGTCAGATCTTAAGCAACGACGAAATAGAGTATGGAAAGAGGTAGAGAGCTTAGTGGCATGGTATAAAGACAACAATTTCTCCCTTCATATCAGCAAAATGAAGGAGCTGGTCATTGACTTAAGGAAGTGGAGTGTAGGACATGCCCCTGTCTGTTCAATGGTGCTTTAAGTTCCTCGGAGTAAATAAAACCAGCAATCTATCCTGGTCCTTCCACATCAACGTTATAGTAAAGAAAACACACCAACACCTCTACTTCCTCAGAAGGCTAAAGAAATTCAGCATGTTCACAATGACTCTTACCAATTTTTATAAATGCACCATAGAAAGCATCCTTTCCAGATGCATCACAGCTTGGTATGGCAACTGCTCTGCGCAAGGCCACAAGAAATTACAAAGGGTTGTGAAGGTAGCCGAGTCCATCACGAAAACCCCAGCTTTCCACCCATTGACTCCGTCTATATTTTCTGTGCCTCGAGAAAGCAGCCAACATAATCAATGACCCCTCCCTTCCCAGTTATTCTCTATTCCACCTTCTTCTATTAGGCAGAAGTTACAAAAGTTTGAAAACAGGCACCAACAGATTTAAGAACAGCTTCGTCCCCGCTGTTATCAGACGTATGAACAGAACTCTCTGCACCTTCTCTGCAGCTATTACACTGTATTCTGCATTCTATACAATGACCCTGATGTACTTACATAAGGTATGGTTTGCCTATATGGCACGCAAAACAGTACTTTTCACTGTGTCTCATAACAATAAATCAAATCAAATCAAACAGCTGTGCACTTGCTGCTGCACCTGATCGAAACTCTTCGAATAAACGCTGCCTAAGGAGAAACTGTTTCTCATTTATGTCAAATACTGATCCAACCTCAATCAGCAGCAAGCAACAGGCAGCCCTGCAGTTTGGGCAGAGTGGAAACTCTGGGCACCATTGGGTTGAGCCAATACCAGATCATAATATGGATGGTATGAGGGGTGTGACATCAGAATCTCACTCACCACCCACCCATAACAATTAACTGGACAATTAGGTTTTCCAGGTGCCTGGATTGGGTCAGAGTCTTGCTGGACTCTAAGTGGTAGATTACCATGATAAAAAAAGGGGTGAATAAGTGTACAAGGAAGTGAAAGCACCATCCACGCCTTGCTGTGAGAGCTGAGGAGCTTCCATTCTCGTACTCTCTTTGTTCTTCCTCCCAGCAGTACCGTGGGTCTACCGAGAGCAGTTTAAGAAAGCCACCACCACCACCTTCTCAAGGGAAACTGGGGACAGGCAATAAATGTTGGTCAGACCAGTGACATCCACATACCATGAGCACGGTAGCTCAGTGTTTAGCGCTGCTGCCTCACAGCGCCAGGGACCCGGGTTCGATTTCAACCTCGGGGGCCTGTCTGTGTGGAGTTTGCACATCCTCTGCATGTCTGCGTGGGTTTCCTCCTACAAAGATGTGCAGGTTAGATGAATTGGCCGTGCTAAATTGCCCATAGTATTCAGGGATGTGTAGGTTAGGTGGATTAGTCAGGGGTAAATGTAGAGTAATAGGGTAGGGATTGGGCCTAGATAGGCTATTCTTCGGGGATTCGGTGTGGACTTGTTGAGCCAAATGCGTGTTTCCACACGGTAGGGAATCTATAAATATAAGAAAAAGGATGTGGACATCACCGGAACTCTGCATTTGTTGTCCATTCTTAATTACCTCGAACTGAATTTTTGTTTACTGTGGCCATTTCAGACGAGGTTAAGAGTCAATGACATTGCTGGAGGTCTGGAGTCACGTGTAGGCTAGACTAGATAAGGACGACAAATTTTCTTCCCTAAACTATCCACTGACTGAATCTAACTCTCTATGAAAGTTGCCCAATATTCTCTTGCTCTGTCATGGCTTGAATAGACTCCTTGACTGTCCATGCTAGGGTGTGGGTATGGTCTGCAAGCTCTGTCAGGTCTTCATTTATCTCACACTGTGCTTCAATCACGTGCCATTCACTGAAGATGCGTAGCCACTGGTATCAGAATGGACTGTGGCCTGGTCCTGGCTTCGACCAGTCATCTGGCTGTTAGGGACCTTGGTGGTCACAGGATCTGACAGCGAGTCAGTTGTGTGTGTGGTGAGTGTGCCAGGGAGTGTCCCCACCTGGTGGACGGGGTGCAAGTATTCCTATTTAGCCAATGGTGCACCCTCTCTCCAGGAAGGGGATGGTGCTCCTGACTGCCCATGTTGGAAGAAGCAGGAAGTGCGATCCTGACCAAGCAGGTCTGCAGTTGAAGGCAACACTGAGATCAGAATGTCCCAGTCAGGGACTCTCATTTGGGGCAGTGAATGCTGCCCCTCTCCCTTGTGACCGCACACCCTTTTGAGGATCCTCGGAAAGCCACCCTCAGTGATTGAGCTCCAGACTCACCCAAGGTCAATGAACCTGGACCCCTGCCCTGCCATATTGGCCAATCAGCTCCAGAGCCTCTTCATCAGTGTCTGCCATATTTACATCATTCCCCAATGGAGTCCCTCTCTTTCCTCAGATGATCTGGGCCCTCTTCCCATGTCAGAGACAAACAGAACTGTCCTGAAACCTGTGATTTCAGAGACACCCTCAGCACCTCACTATCATCAGGAGCCTGGCTGAGCTGTATATGGCCTAGATCTTGGCTAGGTCTCACCACTGTCAAAACTCAAAACTCTGCTGTCCTTACCTGTTCCGACTTACGTGTGACTCCAGGTCCAATGCAAGCATGGCTGCTTGGGACTTGCCCCTCCAAAGTGGCTGAACAAGCCTGCCCAGTTCAAGGACAATTAGGGATGAGCAACAAATGCTGCTTTGACCAGCAATACCCACATCCTACACAAGAAGAAAAAATATACAGAGGGTGGTCAACAGTTGCGACATGCTGCAGGGAGAGTGATCGAGGAGCCGATATATCAATATACACGGCTGTCAAAGGAAGAGAGGGTTCTGTGATTTACCACAATCTTGTCTCATTCTGCAGATGGTGGACTGGGCATGTGCAGCTCTCCTCATGTGAATGAAGAAACCATGGCCCTGACTCTTTATAGGATCCAATTTCACTGTCGGGCAGCTTGGAGGTAAGGTTTTCCAATGACAAGTTGGGAATGAGAGCTCAAAGCCTCTGTTTATTTTAAGAGAGGGGATGGTGTCAGCAACATCTTGCAGAGTTTGTAACAAGACCAGACACTGGAGAGGGAAATCTGGATGATCTCTCTTGTCTGAAGTATTAATTCATTCCTGACATCGTAATGGTATTGAAAGAGATCAGATATTTGCTCTGCTGAGATTGATGACTTTACCTTCAGATTGAGTGTTAATGATGAGGATTTAAATTTCTCTTTGTAGGAACCCATATGTGCACAGCAGGTTCCCCACTCTGGTTTGACATCATTGCCCTTTACCAGTCTGCTTTGTGAAATCCCTCCTGGCAGTCTGCACAATTTCCTTCTCCATCATTAAGTACCTTAGAGGTTAGTTTCATGTTAAGAAAATTGGGTCAAGTTCTGAACTCAACATCATAACGATGAAGTAACGATCAGCTTTACAATTGGAAGAATTGGACTTTACTATTGGAAGAATGATTTCTTTAGATTTACAGCTTTAGACACGTTGTATTTCAGCCAGTGGTGACATTAACATTAATAGTTAACCAGCCACGTCACTATAAATATATGAGAGCGAGTGTGTAACCTACACAAAACACTGTGCACTATTGCTCACATCCAGGAGTTAATGTAAGATACATGACTGACAGCATAATTTGAACATCAGGCAACAAAAACAACATTTGAGATTTCTAAAGATGATCTTTGTTGGTGCAATATCTCTATGAAGATTATTGCACCATTTACCATGTTCTACTATAACTCAAACTTAAGCACCTTTGAAAATATAAGTCTCTCCTTGTTCACATCAGATTAACTCCTTTCTGCAATAGCCACAATGACGACAGTAGTCCTACCATACCTCTGAAAAAGTCATTTTGTCCACAATAAGCTCTTAACTTAGGAAGGAAGAATCTATTTTTAGCTTTTAAACCATTTAAGATGTTTATTTATTTATCAGTAATGCAGGTTATTCCTTTTTTTAAATTTGTTCATGGGATGTGGGCGAGGGTAGCTGGCCCAGCACTTATTGCCCATTCCTAGTTGTATTTAGAATCATAAAATAGAATCATTGAAACCCTACAGCACAGAAAGAGGCCATTCAGCCCATCAGTCTGAACAAACCCACCGAAGAACATCTCACCCAGACCAACATGCCACCCTATCCCTGTAATCCCACATTTCCCAAGGCTAATACACCTAGCCTGCACATCTTTGGACTGTGGGAGGAAACTGGAAAATCTGTGGAAACCCACACAGATATGGGGAGAATGTGCAAACTCCACACCAACTGTCACCAAAGGCTGGAATTGATCCGGGGTCCCTGGCTCTGTGAGGCAGCAGTGCGTACCATTGAGCTACCATATTGCCTGAGAAAATGAGTGAAGTTTCTTAATAAGTTTTTTTTATTGCTTTTTGAATTCCAATCATCCTAATAATGAACTGGAGTAGTGGCAGAGAAGGAAAGAAAGTTCTGATCTATGGATCCCAAGACGCTGTAGGACTTCCTAACTATGGATCAGGAATCAGCCTGTTCAGTTACATGAAGACCAATGGGAGGAACCAGTAAGCCTGTGTACAGTCATCCTGAAATTGGGGGATAGCTAGCAATGAGGAGATTATTCCTTTACAAAAGGGTGGGAGGAAGTTCTTTCCTATGCTTCATTTGAGAAATTAAGAACTGAAGAACATCATGACACATTTTTGGAGCGACTAAAGTTAACTTATCGAGTCCAAGAGTCAGGAGTTGATGATGACCTTGTACAAGACCCTTGTTAGACCTTAGCTGGAGAATGGCATACCATTGAGGACACTACACTTGAGGAAAGATGTGAATGCATTGGAGAGTGTAGAAGCAGTTTACAAGAATGGTTCCAGGAATGAGAAACTTCAATTCGGAGTGCAGATTGAAGAGGTCGGGACTGTTGTCCCTGAAGAAGAAGGCTGCGAGGAGATCTGACTGAGGTTTTCAAAATCATGAGAAGACTGGACAGAGTAGATTTAGAGAAGCTGTTTCCACCTGAAAAAGAATCAAGAACATGGGGGCATAGATTTAACATGATGTGCAAAACAAGCAATGGTGATGTGGGAAAAAAACAACTTTCTGTTGTGAGGGTATGGAACGCACTGGAAATGTGTTGGAGGTAGGTTCAACTGAGGCTTTCAAGATAGCACTGGATTGTCCTTTGATAATAGTGGCGGGAAGAAAATTGGGATAAAGGCAGGAGATTAGCAGTGGATAATAGAACCAGGCTAGATTACTAGAATTAAAAGTGTGGTGCTAGAAAAGCACAGCAGATCAGGCAGCATCCAAGGAGCAGGAGATCGATGTTTCCAGCATAAGCCCTTCACCAGGAATGCCCGAAACATCGATTCTCCTGTGCTTTTCCAGCACCATACTCTTGACTCTGATCTCCAGCATCTGCAGTCCTCACTTTCTCCTAGATTACTGGATTTAAATTCAGTTTCTGTCTGGCAAAGACCTGAGAAGAACTATGGAGTGTCAAACCTAAGGGCGCCAAAGAAACTTCCATCAGCAACCTCTCAAAAGGAGAGATGCAGCTCAAAAAAAACTGGATTGGGATCTTCTGTTTCCCCAGAGACAGTGATAGGCTGATTACACATCTCAGCAGAAAGCCATTTCCTGTGGATTATGTCTCAAACTGCACACATATTTAGGTAGCCCCCACTATCAAAAAGTAGAACAATCCCAAGAAACCTTTCATAAGCCAAAAATGGTGTAAAACAAAGGTGCATTTTAAACATATGGGAGAAAGTATCGCTGTTTCTCGTAAAAGCGAAAATCCTCTTCAGATTCATGAAAACAGGTACGAATGTAAATCTTCTGTAAAAGCAAAATTGTGTAAAGTGAACGTTCAAAAAGCGGGGGATTCCTGTCAGTCTTTTGCCCTTCTAGAAATATACAGAAAAAAAAGTTAAAAATTTAACCCTGGTTGAAATGTGCTGTTGAGTTGATGTGCTAGTATGGACTAGTGCGCTATCAAGCTCATAGCTTGAAGATGGCACACTGAGAACATAGAACATTACAGCACATTACAGGCCCTTCGGCCCTCGATGTTGCACCGACCTGTCGTACCAATCTGCATTTTAAAAAAACTCTGTCTCTGAGTGCTGGAAGTCAATGAAGTCACTGTCAAAAAGAAACAGCACAAAAGCCTTTCAGTGAACTCACTGAGACAAGAATCTTGCAATTAATTGTTTCATCACCGATGTCAACAATACCAGCATCAATCAATTTAATGGTTTCAACCTTACACTATTTACTCTTCATAGAACTCAGAGACTGAGTCATACTTTTTTTCATTTCTAATCTGTGCATATGTATGTCACATTTTATTTTATTTTATCACATTTAGTAGCAAATAAACTCGATCTTGCTTTAATTTAAGAAAGCCTGGTTAATTTTAAAGTGCATATACATTTGAATTATGAATAGATATCCAGAAAAGGAGGGATCCCTTCAAAATTAACCTTGTTGTAACCAACTGAATAAAGCGATCCAAGGTACTAGTTAGACCATAGCTGGAATACTGAACAATTTTAGTCACTTATCTAAGGAAAAATATGCTGGTATTGGAGGCAGTCCAGAGAAGGTTCATTAGGCTGACCATGGGAATGGTGGGATTTTCATCTGAGGAGAGGTTGAATAGGTTGGGTCTGTACTCATTGGAATTTAGAAGAATGAGAGATGACCTTATTGAAACATAGAAGATTCTAATGGGCTTAACAGGGTAAATACAGAGAGGTTGTTTTCTCTTGTGGGAGAGTCTAGGACCAGAGGTCATAATCTCAGAGTAAAGGATCACCCAATTAGGATAGAGGTGAGGAGAAAGGGTAGTGAATCTGTGGAATTCATTACTGCAGAGGACTGTCAAAGTTGGGTCTTTAAGTATATTCAAGGCTGAGACAGACAGATTATTTGTCAGCAAAAGAATCAGGGTTATGGGGTAAAGACAGGAAAATGGAATTGAGGAATAACAGATCGACCAAAAACTCATTTAGTGGTGAAGCAGACTTGAGGGACTGGATAGCCTCCTTCTGCTCGTCCATCTTTTGGTCTTTTTACTCACTGCTTCTCAGTGAGGTCTCGCCTTGTGAAATGTTAGCTGTACTTCATCCTTTATCCTCACTCCATCTTGTGATGCCCAATTCTATCATTGGGTCCTCACTGAAAGACCACTTCGTGTTGTTCTAGTATTAATTCAATTTCTAACATACTGTCACTGATTGTTACTATAAATAACTTTGGCCAGAGTTTGTTTCATTTTCTTTTCCTTCTCTTACATTTTTTTAAAAGACCAATGCCCTCCCATTAGGGAGATCAAGATCAGTGCTACAAGTGAAAAAAAATAGATTGAATCATCATATTCCACACAAATATGACCAAACACAGGAATACTGTTAATGGGATAACAGGTTCAGCTGTTTTACTTCATAGACTGTGACGTAGGGAATTCTTGTACTCTCCCTTCAACAGACCACAGAAGCAGTGGGATAAATCATGAAACTTTCATTTCATCTTCAATCCTATTATCCTTGCCTTCAGTGTACTGTTCCTCTCCATCCCTGACCAAACACAACTCTTGAAATTCCTACTCAATAACATCAAATTCTGTTTCCACGGCCACCACATGTGCATTTGAGGCTCCTAACCTGGTCTGCGATCTGCTTCAACCTGCTGTTTGTCTGTTACCTGGAACTTTACCACGTTGTTCATTAATGTTGGCTTCACCCCTACATGCTCCCACTGGAGGGGGATGCAGGCAGTGTTATAGTGGTCAGAAATCCAGAGACCATTACTTAATGTTTTGGAGACCTGAGACTACTACTATGGCAGACAGTAAAATTTGAATTCAATTAATAAAAATTTGTAATTTAAAAACTGCTTAATTGTGGCTGTGAAAATATATCCATCTGGTTCACTGATGTCCTATGGGGAAGGAAACTGCAGCCATACTTTATCTTTAAGCATATCTTTCCTAACTAAGGAGAGCAAAATTTCAGTATTCCAGCTGTGATCTGGCCTCCATGTGACTCCAGACCCACAGTGATGTGGTTGACTCTGAAATGGCCTAGCGAACTGCTGATTTGTGTCAAACTGCTATGAAGTCTAAAAGGTAATGAAGCAAGATGGCCACACGGCATTGATCGAGCTACCGCAGAGTTATAGAGATGTACAGCACGGAAACAAACCCTTCGGTCGAACTTGTCCATGCCAACCAGATATCCTAACCCATTTGCCAGCACTTAGCCCATATCTCTCTAAACCTTTCCCATACATATACCCGCCCCAATGCCTTTTAAATTATGTAATTGTATCAGCCTCCACCACTTCCTCTGCCAGCTCATTCCATACACACACCACTCTCTGCGTGAAAAAGTTGTCCCCTAGGTCCCTTTTAAACTTTTCCCCTCTCATCCTAAACCTATGCCCTCTAGTTCTGGACTCCCCCACCCCAGAGAAAAGACCTTGTCTATTTACGCATCTTATGATTTATAAACCTCTTATAAGGTCATCCCTCAGATGTATCTGTCTATGGTAGTATTGGTAAGAGTGACCACTGTCACTCATCTCCATATAAAGTGTTTTGTGGCACTATCACCGTAATAGTTGGAATAGATTTCAAACAGATCTAGAAACTTCAAACTATGATCCATGACGTGCTCTGGGCCATCAGCAACAATAGAATTGCTTTCAACCACAATTTGCAGCCTCATTGTCAGGCATATATCACCCCTCCCCCACCCACCCAGCCTCCAACCCACCCACCTGCCCCAAAACCCCCTTCACTCCACCATTACCATTAAACCTGGCAACATTCTGCCAACAATACTGAGGACTAGTGCTCTTCCCCTAGCCAGGATGTTCCAGTACAGCTATAACACTGGCATCTACAAAACCAGTTGGAAATTTGCCCAGGTGTGTCCTATAACACCAAAAACAGGACAAATCCAACCCAACGAATTACCACCCCATCAGTCTACTCTCAATCATCAGTAAAGTGATGATTGCTATCAAGCAGGAACCTGCTCAATGGTGCCCAGTTTGGGTTCTGCCAGGGCCACTCAGCTCCTGACTTTAATACAGCCTTGGTTCAAAGATGAACAAACAAGCTGAATTTCAGAGGTGAGGCAAATGTGACTGTACTTGATACCGTGACTACATTTGACTAAGTGCGGCAAAAGGAGCCTGAGCAAAACTGGAGTCACTGGGAATCAGGGAAAAAAGCTCTCCAATGATGGAGTTCAACCTAGCACAAAGAAAGATGGCTATGATTGTTGGAGGTCAGCCATCTCAGCTCCAGGAAATCTGTACAGGAGGCCCTCAGGGCAGTGTCCTAGGCCCAAACATCTTCAGCTGTTTCATCACTGACCTTCCCTCTATTATAAAAAGTCAGAAGTGGGGTTGTTCGCCAATGACTGTCATTCATGACTCCTCAGATAAGGAGGTAATCCATTTTCAAATACTGCAAGACCTGGATGATATCCAGGTTGAACCATTAAGCAGCAAATAATGGTCACACCACACAAATGCCAGGCAATGACCATCTCAGACAAGAATAAAACTAATCTCCATTGACATTCAATGGTATTGCCATCACTGAATGCCTCATTATCAATATGCTGTGGGCAGCACGTTGGCTCAGTTTGTGGGCAGCATGATGGCTCAGTGGTTAGCCAGGGACCCGTGTTCAATTCCAGCCTTGGCAACTGCGTCTGTGTGGAGTCTGCACATCCTCCCTGTGTCTGTATGAGTTTCCTCTGGGTGCTCTGGTTTCCTCCCACAGTTCATGGACTGGCAATGCTGAAATCGTGTAGAGTTAAAAATCACACAATACCAGGTGCAACAGGTTTATTTGGAAGAATTAGCTTTCAGAGCGCTGTTCCTTCATTAGGTGGTTGTGGAGTATAAATTGTCCAGAGCATTCAGTGATGTGTTCAGCTAGGTGGATTATCCAGGGATGGGAAATGGTGGGTGGTTGGGTTTGAGTGGGATGCTCTTCAGAGGGTCGGTGCCAACTCAGTGGGCTGAATGGTCTTTGTGGTAAAAACAATGACTGCAGATGCTGGAAACCAGATTCTGGATCAGTGGTGCTGGAAGAGCACAGCAATTCAGGCAGCATCCGAGGACAGGCAAAATCGACGTTTTGGGTCTTTGTCCCCACTGTAGGGATTCTATGATTACCATTGACCAAAAACTGAACCTGGCAACTCTATAAATGCTGTGGCTACAAAAGCAGATCGAGAACAAGTAAGTCACATCCAACCCGACCAATTACCGCCCCATTAATCATCAGTAAAGTGATGGAAGGTTTCATCATCTGTGCTATGAAGCATGAACTTGACTTCTTGGCTTTCCACAGGCTGTACACTGTCTACCAGGCACAACTCAGAAGTGAGATGGAAGACTCTGCATGAGTCTGTATGACTGCAGCTTCAACAACACTCAAGAGGATTAGCATAGTAGCCCCTTGATTGGCATCACATCCACAAACATTCAATTTTTCCGCCACTCAGCAGTAGCATAGAGTCATAGAATCATACAACATGGAAACAGGCTCTTTGGTCTAACTCATTCATGCCAACCAAGTTGTCTAAACTGAACTAGTCTCATTTGCCTGTGCTTGGCCCATATCCCTCTAGACCCTCTATCTATTAACCTGTCCAAATGTCTTTTAAATGTTGTAATTGTACCCATCTCTACCACTTCCTCTTGGAGTTCATTCAATATATGCAGCACCCTCTGTGTGAAAAGGTTACCCCTCAGTTTCCTTTTAAATCTTTCCCTACCACCTTAAACCTATGTATAATCCAATCAGTCTTCTAGTTTTGGACACCCCTACTCTGGGGAAAAGACCTTGGCTATTCACCTCATCTATGCCCTTCTTGATTTTATAAACCTCTACAAGATCACCCCTCAGCCTCTGACCCTCCAGAGAAAAAAGTCCCAGCCCATTCAGCATCTCCTTATAATTCAAACTTCTAGTCTCATTAATATCCTTGTAAGTCTTTTTTTAATTCTTTCCAGTTTAAAAACATCCTTCCGATAGCCTGGTCACCAGAATTGCAGTACCCCAAATGTGGCTTTACCAATGTCTTGTATACACCATCTACAAGATGTACAGGTGAAATTCACAAAGATTCCTTAGATAACACTTTCCAAACCCATGACCACTGCCACCTAAAGGATAAGGGCAGTAGATACATGGGAGCACCAGTACCTCCATGTTCCCCTCCAAGTGACTCACCATCCAAACTTGAAAACATATTGCCATTCTTCAGTGTTGCTAGGTTCAAGATTCTGGAACTCCCTATAGAACATTACAGCACAGTACAAGCCCTTCGGCCCTCGATGTTGCGCCGACCTGTGGAACCAATCTGAAGCCTAGCTATCAACCCTATACCATTTTCATCCATATGTTTATCCTATGACCATTTAAAGGGCAGCATCATGGCTCAGTGGTTAGCACTGCTGCCTCACAGCACCAGGGACCCGGGTTCAATTCCCACCTTGGACAGCTGTCTGTGTGGAGTTTGCACATTCTCCCCATATTTGTGTGGGTTTCCTCCCACATTCCAAAAGATACGCAGGTCAGGTGAATTGGCCATGTTAAATTGCCCATAGTGTTAGGTGCATTAGTCAGGAATAAATGTAGGGAAATGAGTCTGAGTGGATTACTCTTCAGAGAGTTGGTGTGAACTTGTTGAGCTTAAGTGCCTGCTTCCACACTGTAGGGAATCTAATCAAAATGCCCTTAAAGTTGGCGAGTCTGTTACTGTTGCAGGCAGGCTATTCCATGCCCCTACTACTCGCTGAGTAAAAAAACTATCTCTGACATCTGTCCTACATCTTCAATTTAAAGCTATGTCCCCTCGTGCTAGCCATTGCCCTCCGAGGAAAAAGGCTCTCCCTGTCCACCCTATCTAACTCTCTGATTATCTTATATGTCTCAATTAAGTCACCTCTCAACTTTCTTCTCTCTAATGAAAGTCCCTCAGCCTTTCCTCATAAGACCTTGCCTCCATACCAGGCAACATCCTGGTAAATCATCTCTGCACCCTCTCCACATCCTTCCTATAATGCGGTGACCAGAACTGTACACAATACTCCAAGTGCGGCCGCACCAGAGATTTGTACAGCTGCAGCATTACCTCCTGGCTCCAAAAATCAATCCCTCTACCAATAAAAGCTAACACACCGTATGCCTTCTTAACAACCTTATCAACCTGGGTGGCAACTTTCAGAGATCTATGTACATGGACACCGAGATCTCTCTGCTCATCTACACTATCAAGAATCTTACCATTAACCAAGTACTCTTTATTCCTGTTGCTCCTTCCAAAGTGAATCACCTCACACTTTTCCACATTAAACACCATTTGCCACCTCTCAGTTCAGCTCTGCAGCTTTGTAACCTGCAACATCCTTCAGCACTATCCACAACTCCACCGACCTTAGTGTCATCCACAAATTTACTACCCCATCCTTCTACACCCTCATCTAGGTCATTTATAAAAATGGCAAACAGCAGTGGCCCCAAAACAGATCCTGTGAGGTACACCACTAGTAACTGAACTCCAGGATGAACATTTCCCATCAACCACCACCCTCTGTATTCTTTCAGCTAGCCAACGTCTGACCCAAGGACGTTGTGGATCTACCTACAGCACATGGATTGCAGTGGTTCAAGAAAGCAGTTCTCCACCAGCTGATTGAGGGGCAATTAGGGACAGGAAATAAGTGAATGAATGAAAAAAAGTTCTATTTAATTCCACAGAAAAACACATCTCATGAGCATCTAAAAAATAGTAAAAATAAAATAGAACACAAATGTCTTCTTCCAGGATGTAAATAGTATGCAAGTAGTAAGAGGTGCAGTGGTATTATTGGAGGCAAAGAGTGAAATATGTTTCGAGGCATAGGGTACAGCTAGAATAGTTATTGAACACTTTGGATCAGTGTCTATCAAGAATATAATGCTGGCAATATATTGGTAAAGGGTGAGATGACAAAGTTGCCATCATCTTATCAGACCACAGATCTGTTCTATCAGGAGAGAAAAAGAAAGACATGATGTTAATTTAACATGAGGGTCACCACACCTCAGATGAGGGGAGAGGTTGTGAAGGAGAGTAACCTCAGCCAGTGCAAGAATTGAACCCACTCTGTTGATATTATGCTGTGCTGGTAAACTTGTCATCTTCGCTATCTGGCACCCTAAAGTTCATATGGTACAGATAAGGATTTAAGTGAAAATTGCTAGACAGGATGTCTTACAAAGGCAGAGAGTGAGTAAGAACAAATGTTCATACCCCGGTAACTAAAGGATATGGAAATGAAGATGGAAGGAAGACTTGTCATAATCTTTCAATCTTCCAAGATACCTGAGGATTTGGAAGAGGCAACTTAATCTAGAAAGGGAATAAGGCAATCCCAGAAACTACTGGGAAGTCAGTTTAACAGCATTGATGGATAACATTTTTGAAACAATAACCAGAGAACAAATCAGCAGTCACTTGGAGAGTATAAGTTGAGAAGAGTCAGCACAGATTTATAAAAGCAAAATACTGCTGATGCTGGAAATCTGAAATAAAAACAAAGTAGCAGAGAAACAGAATGAGTCTGGGAGTGTCTGCGGAGAGAGAGAAATGAGTTAATGTTTCAAGTCCAATATGACTCTCCTTCAGAACTGACATTCACTAGGACTTCATTATTTTGTTTTGTAAAAAACAAACTGCACTTGACTAGTCAAATTGATTTTGTCTTCTTGAAGGTTAGTAAAGAGATTGAGGTGGTGTTTATGGATTTTAAGGAAGTGTTTGCCGAAGTACCACATAAAAGGTTAACATGGTGTCAGAAGGTCAGTGTCAGTTTGGGTAGTAAAAATTGGCTTAAGGATAATTAAGAGTGAGTTGTGGGAAATGGTTACTCTTCAGATTGGATGATAGGAGATGGTGTTACTCAGTGTTAGGATCACTGGTTTATTTTTGACATATATAAATGATTTGGATACTGCAATTCAAAATAAAATGTTAAGATGTTCCAGTGGAGGAGTTTAATTCCCTCAGTGGGTAGGTTTGATACCTGGGGGTCACTTAATCAGATGGGAGGGTGTCAGGTGAGGTCCCACTATTTTCCTGCCTGTATCCCCTGTTTTGGGCAGGAGAGAATGCCTAGTTAAAGGCCTCATAACTTCTGGGATTCACTCAGCAGGCAGGACAGTCACCATGTGGTTGGTTGAAAAGCAGACCTTCATGTGGAACTCATGAGCTACTGGGAGGGATGGGGATGACACTCATGAGGAACACAGTTCGGGAAAGCTACCCCTCTCACTTGCTGCCAAATCCCTTTCCCTACCCCTGCCACCCCTCTCTCTCATCATTGTTGATCTGTGGCCTGATTTAATCTGCGATTACGGGCCATAGGGAGATGCATCACCAGCAGCAGATCCTTCTTCCTAGACAAAGGAATGAGGTCCTTAAGTGAGCGATTAACTGCTCACATAAGGAGCCCCAATGGCAATAGGCAGGAATTCTGTTCACAAGCCTCCTTACCTCTGAAGGTCAGAAGAATTTGATTGTATTCTGGTGCTGGTTCTTTGAGACATAACAGAAACTCAGGTCATACCCCTTTGTAATGTTTAAACCATGTTCATAGATGGTAAGGCTACAGAGTAGCACACTCCAAACTCTGTAACTAAGTGTAACCTCTTAACAGAATGCAAACAGGTGAGGTCACAGTAACATCAGAGACTCATCTACATATTAATTAAAACCCAATTTCCACGAGAGGCTGGAAAGTGATTGGGTCTCCATTGTACAACGTCCTATCGAACTCAATGCCTACCAGCCATAATGGCTTTCTTATGAGCTGCATTTTTATGTTCTGGTAGCCATTTTTTGTGTTTCATTATTTCATTTGATGTAGGCATCACTGGCTAGGCCAATATTTGTTACACTTTCTCTGGTTGACCTCGTGGAGCCATTGCAGTCCTTTGTGCTTGCTTGAACCAATACTATCTGTATCGATTATCTTCCTCAGGATCCTGTTCCAGAAATTGTCTACTTGCTCACTGAAATAGTGTTTCAAAAAAATTAATTTTGAATTCTTGCTCCTCTCTTCCCCCATCACGTTCATATACAGGTTATGTCATCTGGTTCTACTGTCATTATCACACCAGCCCTTATCATAATTGCCCTTGTACATTCTATTATCATACCCATTCTTATCAAATTGGCCCTTAACAAGCCATTATCTAGATGTTTTAAAACCTAACAAGCAGAAATCAAATCTCCCTTCAATATTCTCTTCCTTGTATGTATTTCTCCAAATATATAATTATTTCTCATAATCTAATCACTGATTGTTTTCTATATTTTCATTCACTGGAATATGGGCAATGTTGTTTAAGCTGGTGGTTCCAAACCTGTGCTGAAGAGTACATAAATCTCCATGGACTTTGATGATGTCATAAGGACTTGGAAAGTGAAAGGTAGAACATCTTAAGATCATGAAGGGTGCCAGCCCATTATCCTACGTCTCTTAGTAATTCTAGTAACAATGCCGAGCTTACTGAAGTAACTTGCACCTGATTGCTATCATGCAATAAACTACATCTTGTTTAAGACAAAAGCCTCTTCTCATTAGACTACCTGGTGATTTTCCTTCACCATTTTAGACTGTATCGTCAATTAGAAAAAGGGGTAGTGACAACAATTACCCAAACATATGTTGGCAGAGGTTGACATGGCATGCTAATACAACATGGTGGCAACAGTATGGACTGGAATTTGATTTAGTTGTACAGAACATACTCCAACAAACCCAGAAGACACTTCCAGTTAAAACGCAAGTGATTTGGGCAGACAGACCTGTGATGAAATTCAATAAAGAAAAATCAACAATCAGCATAAAAAGCATTTCAGATCACATAAGAGAAGTGCAAATATAATTGTGAGCAAGAAGCTACATAAAGATGGCACACTAATCACTCCTGGAGGTTACAGATTGCATTGAGTATTGATGAAATGCAGTAGCGGGCCTGATTAGAGATTCAACCACAGAGTATGAACAAGCATCAGAGGCTAGATTGTATAATATTCAAATCCTTGGTTGGCATTGTATTCCAATATGACAAGTGGCCCTGTCCAGAGCTACACTTATTGGTGAGAGGGTCAGTCGTTGAAGTGTTTTCTTGCACTCCTGTGATCTATGTGGCGTCTTTCAACAGCAGCTGTTGTGCTATTTTATGTACTGTGGTAACTAGAACTGTGTTCCGTCTTGGAGTAATAGTCATTGAGATATGCAGCATGGAAACAGACCCTTCGGTCCAACTTGTCCATGCCGACCAGATATTCCAACCCAATCTAGTTCCACCTGCCAGCACCTGGACCATATCCCTCCAAACCCTTCCTATTCATATACCCATCCAGACGCTTTTTAAATGTTACAATTGCATTAGTCTCCACCACTTCCTCTGGCAGCTCATTTCATACACGCACCACCCTCTGCATAAAAAAGTTGTCCCTTAGGTCTCTTTTATATCTTTCCCCTCTCAAACTAAACCTATGCCCTCTAGTTCTGGGCTCCTCCACCCCAGGGAAAAGACCTTGTCTATTTATCCTATCCATGCCCCTCATGATTTTCAGTATTCTAATGATTTGTAAAATGGCAGGGTTATCTCATTATTTTGACTCAATATTGAGTATTGTTGTAACATTGGGGACTTATAACTGTATTTCATTTGGATTTAATTATGACACAGATTCAGCGGTTAAATGCATCAGGGAAACTGAATTAGCTTTGACTTGCATTGGCAATTGGTCGTCAGTTTTAAAATTCTTTGTCTTATTTTCAGTTCTCTCTGACATCTCACCATTTGT
The DNA here is from genome assembly GCF_037043375.1 of Chiloscyllium plagiosum. Lineage (NCBI taxonomy): Eukaryota > Metazoa > Chordata > Chondrichthyes > Orectolobiformes > Hemiscylliidae > Chiloscyllium > Chiloscyllium plagiosum. Next base: position 32,866,740 of record NW_028270180.1, read on the forward strand.
ATACTCTGTGACCGATTCTAGTCCAACAACTTTCTGAATTAACTGTGCCCTCGTTACATCTCTGATTTTAATTGTTGCATCATTGGCAGACTTCAGTGACCTGAGCTCTGGAACTGACTCCCTCAGGGTTACCCCAGATTTACAAAGTTCTGTGTTTGAGTGCAAAAATCAAGGCTGACATGCAAGGGCTAGTCTAGTGAGCTAGTTCTCAGGGGCTGGGACGTTGTGTCCGTGAGTATGGGATGCGTGTGACCAGTGCCCATGGAGTGTGCCCTGGATGTTGGTGCCCAACTTGGAGGCTGTTCAAAATAAGTGGCAAACTGAATTGACCGGGTGGCAACTCTGGTTTCCTTGTTGAGTTTTCCTGACATTTATGAGAATAGGTGGAACTTATTTTTAATTTAAATCAACTGAAGACAATAAAATTGCACCACAGCAACTGAGACAAACAATCTGAAGTTTCAATTGGAAATCAGTAACTTCACACATATGGGAATGGAGTTTAATTTCAAAAATTAGATTGGAAATCAATTGAGTCAGGGGAATAAGCACTTAGAATTCAGAACAGCAAAATCAATTAAATTGAGGGAAGTTGATTAACTTTCAATTATGGGAAGGACTTGAAATTTGAATTGTAAAATAATGTGAATTTAAATTAAGGAAAAGAAAAGTAAGTAAAAGAATGGACAGAATTTCCCAATTTCTTTTTCAAAGTGTCAGGGTGAGTGTGTGAGCTGGCGATTAACCTGCCTCATGTAGAGCTGACCAGAGCCATTTCCCAGAAAATCATAGACCTCGTAGAATCATAGAAATTGCAATGGCTCTGACACAAAATTTTAATTCCTCTCTGATCACTGGCAAAGTGCCAGAGGACTGGACCATGGCGAATGTGGTTCTACATTTTAAGAGAGGTGATAGAGATGAACCAGGAAATTACAGACTGGTGATTGTGATGTCACCAGTTCTGAAGGAGCGAATTAATACCCACTTGGAAATTAACTTGGGTTAATTAGGGATAGTCAGCATGGCTTTGTGAGAGAGAGGTCATTCCTAATAAATTTGTGAGAATTTTTTGAAAATGTGGTCAAATATACAGATGAAGGAAGTTCAGTTGATGTAGTTGATATGGATTTTAGCAAAGCTTTTCACAAGGTCCCAGATAGGAGACCGACTGAGAAAGTTAAAGCACATGGAATTGAGGGAAACTTGGCGAGATGGATCAAAAACTGGCTCAGTAATAAGACACAAAGGGTAGTGGTAGAACGCATTTTAAGTGATTGAAGGCCAGTGTCCAGCGACATACCATATGAATCAGTGCTGGGATCTTTAAAGTTTGTTATATACTCGAATTAAAATGTGAGGGGGGCATGTTAAGCAAATTTGCAGATGACACCAAGACAGAGGGTGGTGTTGGAGGGTTGTTTTCCAGACTGAAGGCCTTTAACCTATGGTGTGCCACAAGGAACGGTACTGGGTCCACTGCTTTTCATCATTTATATAAATGATTTGGATGTGAACATAGGAGGTATAGTTAGTAAGTTTGCAAATGACACCAAAATTGGAGGCGTAGTGGACAGTGAAAGAGGTTACTTCAGATTGCAATGGGATCTTGATCAGATGGGCCAATGGGCTGAGAAGTGGCAGATGAAGGTTAATTTAGATAAATGTGAGGTGCTACATTTTGGAAATGCAAACCAGAGTCCTGCAACCAGAGCAGGACTTATACACTTAATGGTGAGGTCCTAGGGAGTGTTGTTGAACAAAGAGACCTTGGAGTGCAGGTTCATAGTTCCTTAAAAGTGGAGTCGCAGGTAGATAGGATAGTGAAGAAGGCGTTTGGTATGCTTTCCTTTATCGGTCAGAGCATTGACTACAGGAGTTGGGAGGTCGTGTTGCAGCTGTACAGGACATTGGTTAGGCCACTTTTGGAATATTGCGTGCAATTCTGGTCTCCTTCCTATCGGAAGGGTGTTGTGAAACTTGAAAGGGTTCAGAAAGGATTTACAAGGATATTGCCCGGGTTGGAGGATTTGAGCTATAGGGAGAGGCTGAATAGGCTCGGGCGTTGGAGGCTGAGGGGTGACCTTATAGAGGTTTATAAAATCATGACAGGCATGAATAGATAGACAGACAATGTCTTTTCCCTAGGGTGACTGAGTCCAGAACTAGAGGGCATAGGTTCAGGGTGAGATTGGAAAATTAAAAAAGGGACCTGAAGAACAACCTTTTCATGCAGAGGGTGGAGCGTATATGGATTGAGCTGCTAGAACAAGTGGTGAAAGCTGGTACAATTACAGCATTCAAAAGGCATCTGGATGGGGAGATGAATAGGAAAGGTTTAGAGGGATATGGGCCAAGTGCTGGCAAATGGGACTAGATTAGGTTAGGATATCTGGTCAGCATGGATGAGTTGGACCGAAGGATCTGTTTCTGTGCTGTACAGCTCTATGACTCTCTGACTCTAAGTTGGTAAGACATGACCTTCCCTGCACAAAACCATGTTGCCTATGACTAAGCCCATTTTCTTCCAAATGGGAATTGAGCCTATCCCTCAATATCTTCTCCAGCAGCTTCCCTACCACTGACATCAGGCTCACTGGTCTATAATTACCTGGATTATCCCTGCTACCCTTCTTAAACAAGGGGACATTAACAACTCTCCAGTGCTCCGGGATCTCACCATGTTCAAGGATGCTACAAAGATATCTGTCAAGGCCACAGCTATTTCCTTTCTCCCTTCCCTCAGTAACCAGGGATAGACTCCATCCGGACCTGGGGACTTGTCCATCTTAATGCCTTTTAGAGTACCCAATACTTCCTCTCTCCTTTTGCTGTCTTGACTTAGAGTAATCAAACATCTATCCTTAACCTCAACATCCGTCATGTCCCTCTCTTCGGTGAATACCGATGCAAAGTACTCGTTAAGAATCTCACTCATTTTCTCTGACTCCACACATAACTTTCCTCCTTTGTCCTTGAGTGGGCCAACCCTTTCCCTAATTACTCTCTTGCGCTTTATATATGAATAAAAGGCTTTGGGATTTTCCTTAATCCTGTTTGCTAAAGATATTTCATGACCCCTTTTAGCCCTCTTAATTCCTTGTTTCAGATTGGTCCTACTTTCCCGATATTCTTCCAAAGCTTTGACTGTTTTCAGTCACGTAGACTTTATATATGCTTCCTTTTTGCTGTTAGCCAGTCTCACAATTTCACCTGTCATCCATGGTTCTCTAATCTTGCCATTTCTATCCCTCATTTTCTCAGGGACATGTCTGTCCTAAACTCTAACCAACCTCTCTTTAAAAGCCTCCCACATCGCAAATGTTGATTTATCTTCCAACGGCTGCTCCCAATCTACATTCCCTAGCTCCTGCCAAATTTTGCTACAGTTGGCCTTGCCCCAATTTAACATTCTTCCTTTAGGACCACTCTTGCCTTTATCCATGAGTTTTCTAAAACTTACGGAATTGTAATCGCTATTCCCAAAGTAATTCCCTACTGAAACTTCAACCACCTGGCCGGGCTCATTCCTCAACACCAGGTCCAATATAGCCTCTTCCTGAGTTGGACTATTTACATACTACTCTATAAAACCCTCCTGGTTGCTCCCTACAAATTCTGTTCCACCTAGACCTCTAACACTAAATGAATCCCAGTCAATGTTGGGAAAATTAAAATCGCCCAACACCACCACCCTATTGCTCCTAGATCTTTCCATAATCTGTATGTATCTCTATCTCACGCTCACTATTGGGAGGTCCGTAGTACAGCCCCAACATTGTTACTGCACCCCTCCTATTTCTGAGCTCTGCCCATATTGCCTCACTGCTCAACTCCTCTATAGTGTCCTCCTTCAGCACAGCTGTGATATCCTCTCTGACCAGTAATGCAATGCCTCCACCCCTTTATCTCCCTCTCTATCCCGCCTGAAGCTTCCATATCCTGGGATATTTAGTTGCCAATCATGTCCTTCCCTCAACCAAGTCTCAGTGATAGCAATAACAACATGCTCCCAGGTACTAATCCAAGCCCTAAGTTAATCTGCTTTACCTACTACACTTGTTGCATTAAAACAAATGCACCTTTGCGTTCATCATCTGCTCCCTGCCTACACTTCCCCTTAGTCACGCTGACTTCATTATCTAGTTCCTTACAGGCTTTAGTTAGTATCTCCTTACTGTCCACGACCCTTCTCATTTGGTTCTGTCGGAAAAATTTAGCCCAATGAATCAGAGACCACAAACGAGGGTCATGGTGAAATTGACAAGTGGTTTATTGAACAAAGCAATATCGTGGAAGAGAAATTTACCAGGCTGACACAGAACTGATTCTCTGCACAGATAGCCAGAATGCTCTTCCCCGAGTGGAAAGTGCATGCAGGCTTTATAGGGATACAACACAAAGGTGACCATTGTAAAGCAGTTATAGTACAATGGGGAAAATTGTAAAGCGATTAAAACAAGACTAAACTGAATAGAAGTTAACCAAGAGTCTGGCAGTAGCAATTCATTTGTAATTGACAAAGCGATTCCAGCCATCTCCATGAGTGGGTGAGAAGGTCTTCAAAAGGATTCTTCATTGACTTTACCGTCCGCAACAATATGTGTAAATATCCCTTCTCCTGGCATCCAGGTGTGTCCATTGTGTTCCTCCTGTGAGCAAAATCTCCCGGGGTCTCTCGGTCTGCCTGTTTGTTTATGCGGTATTGGTTTCAATGGGAAGTGAGGCTGCTCTTAGGGTTTTGGGACCGCAGAGCTAATCGGGGCTGGAAGCTTTACTGTGAAGGGTGTTTGGGAAGGGGATTCTCTGGTCTAGGAATAGCTTGGCCATGTCTGGTTTCTATGTTAGCCTGTTTGGCCAAGCCTGAGGCATTGTGGGTGTGTTGGTAGGCTTGACTTCTGTGTTTCGCAGGCCAACTTCTGTGTTTTTTGTGTGGCCATGCTGTGGGTGGGCAGGGTGGCAGATCTTTCTCCCACAGGTTCCCATCCCCCTGCCACATTAGTTTAAATCTTCCCCAACAGCGTTAGCAAAAGCACCTCCGGCCAGTCCGGCCCAGGTGTAGACCATCCAATTTGTGTATTCCCAGAACTGGTCCCAATGTCCCAAAAGTCTGAACCCCTCCCTCCTGCACCATCTCTCAAGCCATGCATTCATCCCGATTATTCTTTCATTTCTACTCTGACTAGCATATGACACTGGTACAATCCTGAGATTACTACCTCTGAGGTCCTACTTTTTAACTTGGCTCCTAACTCCCTAAATTCCACTTGTAGGACCTCATCCATTTTTTTACCTATATCATTGGTACCTATATGCACCACGATAACTCGCTGTTTACCCTCCCCCTTCAGAATGTCCTGCAGTCGATCTGAGACATTCCTGACCCGTGCACCTGGGAGGCAACATACCATTCAGGAGTCTCCTTTTTGACCACAGAACTGCCTATCTACACCCCTTACAATTGAATCTCCTATGACTATCACCCTTCCACTCTTTATCCTGCCCATCTGTACAGCAGAGCCAGCCATGGTGCCATGAACCTGGCTACTGCTGTTCCCTTGGTGAGCCATCTCCCCCAATAGTATACCTGTTTTGGAGGGAGATGACCATATGAGACACCTCCACTGCCTTCTTGCTCTTTCTCTGCCTTTTGGTCACCGATTGCTTTTCTCCCTCCGCAATCCTAATCTACAATGTGACCAATTTGCTAAACGTGCTATCCATGACCTCCTCAACATTGCAGATGTTCCAGAGCGAGTCCATCCGCAGCTCCAGAGCCATCAAGCGGTCTAACAAGAGCTGCAGCTGGCACACTTCCTGCACATGAAGGATTCAGGGTTATTAGCCGCGTCCTTGTATTCCCACATTAAGCAAGAGGAGTATAACATGGGACTGAGATCTCCTGCTATTTTTACTCTTAAGTTTAATTTAGTGCAACTATAATTTCAAATAATAGATAAATGAAAAAAAAATGTTACCAGTCTCACAATAAAAAAGAAATAGAAAAAAACCTTATCTTATCAACACACCACTGAGTCTTTTTCTTTGGTTAAAGGAGTACACAAGTAGTATCTTGGATTTAACCATTACCCAAATATATCAGTTCACTCATCTTCCCAGAGTGCAATTTGACTGCTACCACTCAACTCCTCATTCTCACCGCTCCCACTCAGCTCTGCTGCCATATGAAAAGGACATTTACCTTCCCGGCAGCCCCCTTATCCTTGTCCTTGTTCTTGCTGTTCTTGCTGCTACTGAAAATGGAGGCCGCTGACTCTTGAGGTAAGTAGAGAGAGAATAGGATCGCTTAAGGACCAAAGTAGACATGTATGTGTAGAACTGCAGGAGATGGGTGAGGTCCTCAATGAATATTTCTCCTGGTGTTTACCATGGAGAAAGACATGAAGACTTGGGAACTTGGGGAAGGTGGTAGTGATAACTTGGGGACAGTCCATACCAAAGTAGAGGAGATGTTGGATGTATTAGAATGTATGAAGGTGGATAAATCTCCTGGTCCTGACCAAATATATCCAAGAACACAGCAAGAGGCGAAAGAGGAAATTGCAGGGGCCCTGGCTGATATTTTTGAATCATCATTCACCATGGGTGAGGTCCCAGAAGACTGGATGGTTGCAAATGTTGTGCCTTTATTCAAGAAGGGCTGCAAAGAAAAGCCTGGGAAATATTGAGCAGTAAGCCTAACATCTGTACTAGGTGAGATTAGATTAGATTACTTACAGTGTGGAAACAGGCCCTTCGGCCCAACAAGTCCACACCGACCCGACGAAGCGCAACCCACCCATACCTCTACATTTACCCCTTACCTAACACTATGGGCAATTTAACATGCCCAATTCACCTGACCCGCACATCTTTTGGACTGTGGGAGGAAACCGGAGCACCCGGAGGAAACCCACGCAGACACGGGGAGAACGTGCAAACTCCACACAGTCGCCTGAGGTGGGAATTGAACCCGGGTCTCTGGCGCTGTGAGGCAGCAGTGCTAACCACTGTGCCACCGTGCCGCCAAGTTACTTGAAAAAATTCTGAGATACGATACACATGCATTTGGAAAGACAGACTTTAATTAGGAATAGTCAGCATGGCTTTAGGCTTGGGAGATCATGCTTCACAAATTTGTTAGCGTTCTTTGATGAAGTGACTAGGAAGGCTGACAAGGGCAGGAAGGTAGATGTAATCTATATGGATTTCAGTAAGGCCTTTGCGAAGGTTCCACATGGTAGGCTGCTCTGGAATGCGTGGAATCCAGGGCGAGCTGGCAAATTGGATATACAATTGGCTTGATGGCAGGAAGCAGAGGGTAACAGGGTTGGGGAATTGAGAACCAGAGGGCATCAGTTTAAGGTTAGAGGGGAAAGAGTAAAAGGGAAGTTAGTGGTGGGGGCAACCTTTTTACACAGAGGGTGGTACACCTGTGGAATAAGCTGCCAGTGGAAGTGGTTGTGGCAGGTACATTAACAACATTTAAAAAGCATTTGGTGCATTATTCAGTAACATTGAGAGAGAGTGGGCGGCACGGTGGCACAGTGGTTAGCACTGCTGCCTCACAGCGCCAGAGACCCGGGTTCAATTCCCGACTCAGGCGACTGACTGTGTGGAGTTTGCATGTTCTCCCCGTGTCTGCGTGGGTTTTCTCCGGGTGCTCTGGTTTCCTCCCACAATCCAAAAAAGATGTGCAGGTCAGGTGAATTGGCCATGCTAAATTGCCCGTAGTGTTAGGTAAAAAGGGGTACATGTAGGGTGGGTTGCGCTTCAGCGGGTCGGTGTGGACTTGTTGGGCCGAAGGGCCTGTTTCCACACTGTAAGTAACCTAATCTAAAGAGTGCAGTTTTCACTTGAAGCTGGGTATGGGAAAGGTATTTGAAGCACAAATCCATAGGTTTTTAAGGAGATACATTGATCCTTTATGTGCAGTATTATGTATGAAAGTGAAAGTTACGTCATTTATATAAATGACTTGGATGTGAGCATAAGAGGTATAGTTAGTAAGTTTGCAGATGTCATCAAAATTAGAGGTGTATTGGACAGTGATCAGATGGGCCAATGGGCTGAGAAGTGGTAGATGGAGTTTAATTTAGATAAATGCGAGGTGCTGCAGTTTGGGAAAGCAAACCAGAGCAGGACTTATACACTTAATGGTATTGTCCTAGGGAGTGTTGCTGAACAGAGAGACCTTGGAGGGTTCATAGCTCCTTGAAAGTGGAGTCGCAGGTAGATAGGATAGTGAAGAAGGTGTTTGTTATGCTTTCCTTTATTGGTCAGAGTATTGAGTACAGGAGTTGGGAGGTCATGTTGTGGGTGTACAGGACATTGGTTAGGCCACTGTTGGAATATTGCGTGCAATTCTGGTCTCCTTCCTATCGGAAAGATGTTGTGAAACTTGAAAGGTTTCAGAAAAGATTTACAAGGATATTGCCAGGGTTGGAGGATTTGAGCTTTACCTTTCAAGGGCTGTATTTGAAGTACACATCCAAATATATTTTAAAGGTTGTAAGGTTTCCTGCCTCTGCTACCAGTGCATTCCAGGTTCCCACCACCTGCTGAGTGAAGAAGTGTTTTCCCAAATCCCTTCTCAATTTCTTGCCCTTACCCTGAAACTATTCCCTGTCATGATTGACCCCTCAACCAAGGAGAACAGCTCCATACACATTCATAATCTTATGCACCTCAATCATGTCACCCCTCAGGCTTCTCTGGCTTAAAGAAAACAATCCAAACCTATCTAGTCTCACTTTAGAGCTCAATTTCTCCATCCCAGGCAACGTCCTGCTGAACCTTTTCTGTACCCTATCTAATGCTATGATATCCTTTCTGTAGTGAGGTGACCAGAACTGCACACAATACTACAGCTATGGCCTAAGCAACGTTCTGTCCAACTCCAATATTACACGGAGTCATCTCAAGTCTGACAGCATGCAGACAAATCCTTTGGCCCAAATTGGTCCATGCCAACCAAAAATGTCCATCCACGGTAAACCCATTTCCCTGCACATGACCATTATGGGGGCAGCATGGTGGCTCAGTGGTTAGCACTGCTGCCTCACAGTGCCAGGGACCCGGGTTCAATTCCTGCCTTGGGCGACTGTCTGTGTGGAGTTTGTACATTCTCCTCGTGTCTGCGTTGGTTTCCTCCCACAGTCCAAAGATGTGCAGGTCAGGTAAATTGGCCATGCTAAATTGCCCGTAGTGTTAGATGTATTAGTCAGAGGGAAATGAGTCTGGGTAGGTTACTCTTCGAGGGTCAGTGTGGACATGTTGGGCCAAAAGGCCTGTTTCCACACTGTAGGGAATCTAACCTAAACTTTTACAAATGCCATACAGTCATAGAGATATACAGCAAAGAAACAGACCCTTCAGTCCAACCCATCCATGTTGACCAAATATCCCAATCCAATCTAGTCCCACTTGCCAGCACCCGGCCCATATCCCTCCAAACCCTTCCTATTCATATACCCATCCAGATGCCTTTTAAATGTTGCAGTCATACTGGCCTCCACCAATTTCTATGGCAGCCCACATACCATCCTCTGACTGAAAAAGTTGCCCCTTAGGTCTCTTTTATATCTTTCTCCTATCACCCTAAATCTATGCCACCTAGTTCTGGACTACCCGACCCCAAGGAAAAGACTTTGTCTATTTATCCTATCCATGTCCCTCATGATTTTATAAACCTCTATAAGGTCAACTCTCAGCCTCCGACGCTCCAGGGAAAACAGACGCAGCTTATTCAGCCTCTCCCTATAGCTCAAATCCTCCAACCCTAGTATCGCTCTTGTAAATCTTTTCTGAACCCTTTCAAGTTTCACAACATCCTTTCTACAACACGGAGACCAGAACTGTATGCATCATTGTAGAAGTGGCCTAACCAATGTCCTGTACAGCTGCAACACAATCTCCCAACTCCTATACTCATTGCACTGACCAATAAAGGAAAGCTTACAAAATGCCTTCTTCACTATCCTAGCGACCTGCAATTCTACATTCAAGTAACTGTGAACCTGCACTCCAAGGCTTTGTTCAACAAAACTCCCCAGGACCTTGCCATGAAGTGTATAAGTCCTGCCCTGATTTGCCTTTCCAAAATGCAGCACCTCGCATTTATCTAAATTAAACTCCATCTGCCACTTCTCAGCCCATTGGTCTATTTGATCAAGATCCTGTTGTACTCTGAGGTAACCTTCTTCACTGTACACTACACCTCCAATTTTGGTGTCATCTGCAAACTTACTAACTATACCTCTTATGTTCACATCCAAATCATTTATATGAATGAATAAAAACAGTGGGACCCTGCACTGATCCTTGTGGCACACCGCTGGTCACAGGCCTCCAGTCTGAAAAGCAATCCTTCACCACCACCCTCTTCTACATTCGAGCCAGTTCTGGATCCAAATGGCTAGTTTTCCCTGTAGTCCATGTGACCTTGCTAACCAGTCTCCTATGAGGAACCTTGTTGAATGCCTTACTGAAGTCCAAATAAATAACGTTCACTGCTCTGTCCTCATCAATTCTCTTTGTTACTTTTTCAAAAAACTTAATCAAGTTTGTGAGACATGATTTCCCACGCACAAAGCCATGTTGACAATCCCTAATCAGTCCTTGCCTTTCCAAATGCATGTAAATCCTGTGCCTCAGGATTTTCTCCAACAACTTGCCCACCACCGATGTCAGGCTCACTGGTCTATACTTCCCTGGCTTTTCCTTACCCCTTTTCTTAAATAGTGGCACCACTTCAGCCATCCTCCAATCTTCCGGCACCTCACCTGTGACTATCGATGATGCAAATATCTCAGTAAGAGGCCCAGCAATCACTTCCCTAGATTCCCACAGAGTTCAAGGGTATACCTGATCAGATCCCTGGGATTTATCCACTTTTATGCATTTTGAGATGTCCTCTAATATGGACTACGCTACTTCTTTCCTCATGTTCTCTATCTTCCATATCCTTTTCCACAGCAGACGCTGATGCAAAATACTCATTTAAATATTTCCCCCCATCTCATATGGTTCACATGATCTTTAAGGAGTCCTATTCTCTCCCTAGTTACCCTTTTGTCTTTAATGTATTTATAGAATCCCTTTGGATTCTCCTTAACCCTGTCTACCAAAGCTATCTCATGTCCTGCTTTTCTACCTATCCAGGGAATCACTCGATTTCTGCTGTCTATACCTGCCATCGAGTTATAGAGTTATAGAGTCCTACAGCATGAAGACAGGCCCTTCTGCCCAAACTGGTCCATACAGACCAAAATGTCTATCCACACAAACCCTGTTTTACTGCACTTGGCCCATATCGTCCTAAACCTTTCCTATCCATGAATTTGTCAAAATGCCTTTTAAATGTTGTTAATGTACCCGCCTCAACCACGTCCACTGGCAGCTCATTCCTTATGAGTACCTCTGTAAAAAAGTTGCCCCTCAGGTTCCATTTTATTCTTTCCCCTCTAACCCTAAACTGATGCCCTCTAGTCCTCAATTCCCCAACCTGGGGAAAAAGAGTGAGTGCATTTACCTTATCCATGATCTTATGTACTTCTCTAAGATCCCCTTCAGTCTCCTATGCTCAAAAGAAAAAGGTCCAACCTCGCCCTATAACTCAGATCATTGAGTCCCGGCAACATCCTTGTAAATTTCTCCTGCACTCTCTCCAGTTTAATAACATCCTTCCTCTAGCAAGGTGACCAACACTGAACACAATACTTCAAGTATGGTATCACCAATGTTCTGTACAACTGCTACATACTTTCCAACTTCTAGACTCAATGCCCTGACCGATGAAGGCCAGTGTGCCAAAAGCCTTCTTCACTGCCCTGTCTACCTGTGACTCCATTTTCACAGAATCTGAACTCCAAGGTCCCTCTGTTCCATCACACTCCTTAAGGCCCTACCATTCACAATGAAACTCCCACTTGATTCGACTTTCCAAAATGCAAGACCTTACACTTTTCTATAATAAATCCCATTTGCCATTTCTCGGCCCATTTCCCCAGCTGATCAAGGTCCTGCTGCAATTTTGGATAACCTTCCGCACTGTCCATGTTTTAGTATCATCTGCAAACTTACTAATCTTAGTCATGCCTTGTACATTCTCATCCGAGTCATTGATATAGATAACAACCAGTAAAGGGCCCAGCACTAACCCCTGAGGCACTCCACTAGTCACAGGCCTCCAGTCTGACAAGCTTGCTTCCTACAATCAAGCCAATTTTGTTTTCAATTTGCCAGCTCCTCCAGATTCCATGTTTCCAGAGTAGCCTATCATGTGGAACTTTATCAAGTGCCTTACTTAAATCCATATAGGTTATGTTTTCCGCCCTGTAACCTTCCTGATCATATCATCAAAGAACTGTACCAAATTTGTGAGGCATGATATCCCACGCACAAACCACATTGACAACTTCCAATCGAAAACTGTCTTTCCAAATGCATGTATATCTTAGAATCTTCTCAAGTAGCCTACTTACCACAGATGTTAAGCTCACTGGTCTATACTTCTCAGGTTTTTCTTTGCAGCCCTCCTTGAATAAAGGCACAACATTCGCTACCCTCCAGTCTTCAGGGATCTCACCTGTGGCTCACAATGATGCAAAAATATCATGATGAGGAGGTGCTAGTGTTGGACTAGGGTGGACAAAGTTAAAAATCACACAAGATCAGGTTATAGTCCAGCAGGTTTATTTGGAAATACCAGCTTTCGGAGCACTGCTCCTTTATCAGCACTCCATCCTACCCGACAAAGGAGCAGCACTCTGAAAGATGGTACTTCCAAATAAACCTGCTGGACTATAACCTGGTGTTGTGTGATTTTTAGCAAAATTATCAGCCAATGCTCCTACAATTTCTTCTCTTGCCTCTTGCAGTGTTCTTGAATATATCTGGTCAGGACTGGTAGATTTATTCAACTTCATACATTCTAATACATCCAACATGGGACAGTCTGTATCACATCCCATGATATCACCACTAATTTTCCCATGTGCCACATGCTTACTTCTTATTCTTGACCAAAACCTCAATTTCTCTAGTCATCCAACATTCTCAACAGCCTTGCTTTTCACCTCAACAGGAACATATTGTCTCTGGACTCTCATATCATTTTCGAAGGCTTCCCATTTTCCAGTCATCCCTTTACCCACAAACATCTGCCCCCAACTAACCTTTAAAAGTTCTTGCCTAATATCATCAAAGTTGGCCTTCCTCCAATTTACAACTTCAACTTTTAGATCTGGTCTATCCTTTTCCATCACTATTTTAAAACTAATAGAATTATGATCACTGGCCCCTAAGTGCTCTCCCACTGGCACCTCAGTCACCTGCCCTGCCTTATTTCCCAAGAGTAGGTCAAAGTTTGCACCTTCTCTAATAGGTACATCCACATACCGAATCAGAAAATTGTCTTGTATACACTTAACAAATTCCTCTCCATCCAAGCCCTTAACACTATGGCAGTCCCAGTCTATGTTTGGAAAGTCAAAATCCCCTACGATAACCAACCTATTATTCTTACAGTTAACCGAGATCTCCTTACAAATTTGTTTCTCAATTTCCCACTGACTGTTGCAGAGTCTATAGTACAATCCCAATAAGGAGATCTTTCCATTCTTCTCAATTCCACCCAAGTAACTTCCTTGGATATATTCCCAGGAAGATCCTCCCTAAATACAGCTGTAATGTTATCCATAATTAAAAGTGCCACTCCCCTTCTCTCTTGCCACCCTCCACCCTTTCTATTCTTCCTATAGCATTTGTATCCTGGAACATAAAGCTGCCAATCCTGTCCATCCCGAGCCATGTCTCTGTAATTGCTATAATATCCTGGTCCCATGTTCCTAACTCTGCCCTGAATTCAACTGCTTTCCCTGTTATGTCTCTTGCATTGAAATAAATGCAGTTTGATTTATTAGTCCTTCTCATTCCCTACTTTGTTCCTGCCTGCCCTGTCTGTTTGGATTTATTCTTTTTCCCAACTATAACGGTCTCAGATTGATCACATTCCTCACTATCTCACTGGGTCCCACCCCTCTTGTTTAAATCCTCCTGAGCAGCTTTGGCAAATTTTACCCCAGAAGAGATTCCAATAATTCAAAAATTTGAATAATTCTCCCCTGCACCAGCTCCTCAGCCACACATTCATCTGCTCTAGCCTCCTAATTCCTACACTCACTAGCTCATGGCAGTGATCCAGATATGACTACCATTGAAGACCTATGTTTTAACATCCTGCCTAATTTCCTATATTCTCTCCTCAGAATCTCATCCTTTTCACTTCCTATGTTATTTGTTCCAATGTGTAAAATGACCTCCTGTTAGTCTCACTCCCCTTTGAGAATATTCTGCACCCTCTCTGAGATATCTTTGATCCTGGCACCAGGGAAGCGACACACCATTCTGATGTCTTGCTATCAGCCGCTTAGTTGATTGTCTGTGCCTCTAAGTAGACAGTCTCCTGTCATAATCAATTGCTTGGAACCTGATGTACCCCTCATTACATTAGAGCCTATCTTGAAAACAGAAACCTGACTGTAAAAGTGCTACATTCCCCTGAGAGTCCAACAACTCCATAACAGCATATTTGTTTCAGACAGGGATAGCCACATGAGACTCCTGCACTACTTGCCTTCCTCTCCTACCTTTTCTGGAGGTAACCTGACTGCATCTGTGGTTTATCTCCCACCATGCATCTGCCATCTATCACACCCCCTAACTCCTGTAAATTCCTCATTGCCTCTAACTGCCACTCCAACCAATCTATACAATGTGATTGGATTCACAATCAATCACACTTCCTGCAGATATAATCACCAGTAGCCCTGTGGACTCAAACACCTAAGTTTGTGTCAGACCTCGGCTAGACTAAGTATCTATACCAGAGAACCTTTACAGATTAAGGGTATAGCTTTAGTTCTAGTCTCGTGTGAGAAGTAGCTGGTTCAGTTACCACTGACTGTATTAAAAGGCTCACAGCCAAGTCTGTTGGGTGAAATTGGTTGAGAAAGATCCACTTTTCTCGATTAGAAAATAGCTGCCTGAGTGAAGTCCTAATTAAATATCCAGACGTTTCCGGGAAGGTTTCAGGAATATCAAAGGAGACGAGACCCACTCAAGTATTGACCAAGAAGCAATTCCACGATTCTGCAAGGTCCGCCCGGTGCCATTTACCTTATGGGCAAAAGTAGAGGGAAAAATCAGGAAGCTGGAAAGTGAAGGAATCATCAAACCAGTCCAGTTTGTGGAACAGTCCGCACTGTCCATACTGATTGTGAAGCAGGTTGGTTCACCTGTGTGAGGATTTTAACCAAACAGTAAACTGCTTATCATTGCTGGATAAATATCCAATCCCTTGCATCAAGGATTTGTACACAAAATTGGCAGGGTGGACTGTTCTTCACACATGAGCCATATGCACCTGCAATTGCAGTTGGATAAGGATTCTGAGAAGTATGCTACAATTAATACCCTTAAGGGTTTGTACCAATGTATGAGTCTGCCATTTGGGTTATTATCAGCCTTTGCCATTTTCAGCAGACCACGGAGAACGTTTTATATGGTCTACCCCAGGTCGCCATTGATCTAGATGACATGCTAATAACAGGGAAAACCAATACCTCGGATATAGTCCTTAGATGTATCTTCAAGGCAGGCATACACCTGAGAGGAATAATAGCATATTATCCCTTCTCAGGTGTACGCCCGCCTTTGAGAAACATCTAAGGGCTATGCAATAAAATGTTCTCACGCTAACATGACCTATTTGGACTATAGAGTTACACCCATTGGAAGATAAGTGAGGGTGATCAAAAGTGCCCAGGCTTCCATGTCTGCGCTGGAACTTAGGTCTTTCCTTGGATTGGTGAATTATTACAGAAAGTTCAGACATAACCTGCCCTCCATCCTGGCACTCTTACATCAGCTATTGAAAAAGGTCAGCCAGGAAATGGTCTCATAGCCAAGACAAAGCCTTTAGGGAACTGAAGCTGTCGTTATGGTCTAAGGTGTTGGCGCACTATGATCCCAAGTGAGATCTGGTGCTAATGTGCAATGCCTCCCATACAGTATCTGGGTAGTGTTGGCTTACAGATGGCCAAATGAAGAGGAATGCTTAATAATGTGTGCTTCCTGCACTTGGGCAGATGCAGAGTACAGATATGAAAATGTGTTTCTGGAAAAGCGCAGCAGGTCAGGCAGCATCCAAGGAGCAGGAGAATCGACGTTTCGGGCATGAGCCTCATGCCCGAAACATTGATTCTCCTGCTCCTTGGATGCTGCCTGACCTGCTGCGCTTTTCCAGCAACACATTTTCAGCTCTGATCTCCAGCATCTGCAGTCCTCACTTTCTCCTAGCAGAGTACAGGTATGCCCAGATAGAGATGGCAGGTTTGTTGGTCATCTTTGGTGTGAGAAAATTCCACCAATACCTTTGTGGATGTAAAATTATAATAATAACAGACCACAAATTCCTGCTAGGGCTATTCAAAGAGAACGAGGCTGTGCCGCACATAACTTCAGGTTAAATTCAACGGGGGTCTCTCATTCTAAGTGCAACAATTACAAGTTGGAGCTCGATCTGGGAGGCCAAATTGTAAATACGGATGCCTTGAGTCGCCTCATACTGGCAGATATACCACCGTGGTGCCACCACTAGAACATTCCGGACACCCTCTGGTCATCACTGACAAAATCTGACTGTGGACGCAAAAAGATCCAGTCTTGGCAAAACTAAAACGGATGGTGGTGATGGGGAAAACCGAAAGGACCATCACAACCAGAATTGAAACCTTTCGGGACCTGGAGAGACCAGATCACCATAGTGGATGGCATTTTATTGTGGGGAGCAAGAGTGACTGTCCTGAGCGAAGGTCACCACCAGATGCTGGCTGAACTCTACCAGGGTCATCCATGGGAGTCAAAAATGAAGATGGGCCCCAAAGGGCCTGTTCCTGTGCTATGTTGATGTGAAGTTATGTCTGGTGGCCAGGATTGGATGCAGGCATAGCCAGACTGGTGGGGCAGTGCTCAGAGTGCCAACAAGAACAAAAATTACCAGCAGCAGCTCCCCCACGTTCGTGGGAATGACTGGGCAAACCTGGACTTGGTTACATGTCGACAATGCTGGAATATTTCATTAGGCTTAATATTCTTAGTCATTGTGGATGCCCACTCAAAGTGGTTGGACATGCGTAGACTTTATTTATCACAGAGGTGACAACAGGAAAGCTGCGAACATCATTTGCAATACATGGGCTCCCGGAATTATTAGTCACAGGCAACGGGCTATCATTTGCCAGCAGGGAATTGGAGTATTTCCTAAAGTTGAATGGCATTCAGCATATAAGGACAGTTCCATGCCATCCATTGTCCAATGGTCTAGTGAAAAGAGGAGTCCAAACTTTGAAGGCAGCTTAAGGAAACAACCTACTGCTTCATTTACTATCAAATTGTCCCAGTTCCTATTTGATTATCAGACCAAACGTCATGCAATTACAGGGTTACTCCAGCAGAGTTGCCATTGGAGAGAAGATTCCACACCAGATTAAATCTGATCTTCCCAGACCTGGTGGGGAGAGTGAAATGCATCAGGAATGCCAATCCCAGACACAAGACTCCTCTACGCAAGGGAGACAGTTTCCTTCAGGGGACAAAGTTTGGTGCCGAAACCATGGAAATGGCCTTGCATGGGTAAGAGGCATGGTCAATGCGAGGTCAGGTCTCATGATGTCCAAAGTTCAGGTAGGTGAGGCAGCCCTGAACAAGCACATGGACCGCATTAATGGTGCAAATAGGAAAGAAGCAAAACATGCCCAGCCCCTCAGAACAGCCGGAAAAACTGTCGGAACCCACGCATTCTCACCCTCCATCTAGTGTCAAAGAAACCTTGGAGTCTGGGATGGACACGGTGGATCTTGCAGCCTCGGCATTTTACCACCTGAGGAAGAGAATGGACTTTTTCCAAAACATTTCAGGTGCAAGAGGTAGACTATAGTCCATACATGCTGCCCATATCCAAGGCTGAATTGGAGGAACCCCACTCTGGTGCGAAAATGTCCCAGGAAATGCTGCAAGAAAAAGAACAGGCCTATGTCCCTGGATATAGAGGCGAAGGGATACAGTAATTATAATGAGGTCAGCCGGGCAGACTCCATGGAATATGAGTTCCCTGTTTGGGACCTGTTAACCTGGTCCAATCGGGGAGTTCTGGCTGACAAAAGTGTCAGAGATTCTGTTCACTCTGAGACCAGGCTCTGAGGAAGCCAGACCAGGGTCAAATACTATGTACATGTAAATAAAGGGTGACTTGGTGATGGGATACTGTCCTCTATGGAGTTATTCCAGAATAATTTTTAATACTGTTAGAGGAGAGACAATGAGTACTTTTTAATATTCCTCAGGGGAGGGAGGAGTATCTTTTAATACTCTTGGGAGAGGGACAAAAAATACTTAATACTCTCAGGGGAGGGACAAAGAGTACTTTTTAATATTCGTCAGGGGTGTGAGAATACTTTTTAATACTGAGAGAAAGTGAGGACTGCAGATGCTAGAGATCAGAGTCAAAGAGTGTGGTGCTGGAAAAGCACAGCTAGTCAGGCAGCATCCGAGGAGCAGGAGAGTCGACGTTTTGGGCATAAGCTCTTCATCAGGAATGATGGGCTTATGCCCGAAATGTTAACTCTCCTACTCCTCAGATGCTGCCTGACCAGCTGTGCATTTCCAGTGCCACGCACTAGTTTTTAATATTCTCAGGGGTAGAATTTTTTAATACTGCTGGGGGAGAGTAAAGAATACTTTTTAATATTCCCCTTGCAGGATAGGGATCGTGGAGCCTGGATGTAAAGGCAGGGGCCTGACTATCAGAGGTCTCTCATCAATCCAAAATGGGATAATTGGAGACCTCCCCATCCATACCTTCACTGTGATCTTTCCTGCTACTGTGTAGACCTTCCAAGTCCATGCACTGATATAGTGGAACCTCCGAGTGGCTGTGCAGCTCAGAAGGAACGTTATTCAGACCCTCAACCCGGCCGACAGCTCAACCTGGTTTCTCAGGCCTTTTGCATCCACCAGGGTGGCACACGATCAATGAAGGGGGTGGGCTAAGCCCCTTAAGTGGCTATTAATTGGCCATCGAAGGTGGTCAATTTGAGCTAGTCAGTTGAAAAGATTACCAATGAACCAAGAAGTGAATTGTTCAGGAAGGTGTGAGAAGTTGAATGGATAGGAAAACAGGTAAGTTCACAGAAGCACAGAATTTTTACAGCATAGATGTCCATTCAGCTGTGCCAGCTCTCTGAATGAATATCTTACTTAGTGCCATTCTCCCACCTTCTTCCTGTCACCCTATGCAATCTTCCTTTTTATGGAACAGTGTAATTCCTTTTTAAATGCATTGATTGAATCTGCCGCACTGCAGTATCGCACAGATATTCCTCGCCATCCATTCCTACTTTCAAGTTACAAAATGGTTTGGCTTTGAAATCTAATAAAGAAGGGGGTTGCAGGGGGTAATCTTTCTTTAAAAAAAGAGAGTTGTCGGACTCTACAAGAAAAACAATGCTTTCCACTGCAAAGGAAAAAGATGTTTCAGTGAATTCTGTACAAATCAAGTTTGTCTGACTGTAAAACTGTCTGCCATTGACAATGTGGCAAATAGAAACAACCCCAGCTGTCTGATTTCTGCTGAGACTATCTGTCTCTCTGTAGTTTCATTGATTTATGGATTGCCACTCTGACAGGCTGATCGCTCGCTCCTGTGCATGGGGTCCTCGTTCATCACCTATTTAATACTCCTGAGCTTTCGAGCTGTCCTATGACTTAATAGGCCCTCTGGCTGAGCGTCCAATTACCATTTTCATTCTGTCGGCTTCTGCCCCTTTCAGCTCTTTCCTGCCATCTGTTGGTTTAAATGCAGACAAAAAAATGAATCTAATCATAAGTTTAAGAGAGGCACATTTCCACAGTGTATATATTTGTGTCAAGATTAGATTCCCTACAGTATGGAAACAGGCCCTTTGGCCCGACAAGTCCACACCAACCCTCCAAACAGCAACCCACCCAGACCAGTTCCCCTACATTTACCCCTGCCTAATGCACCTAACATTGCAGGCAATTTAGCATAATCAATTCACGTGACCTACACATCTTTGGATTGTGGGAGGAAACCAGACCACCTGTAAGAAACCCGCACAGACACAGGGAGAATGTGCAAACTCCACACAGATAGTCACCAGAGGTAGGAATCGAACCCAGGTCCCTGGCACTGTGAGGTAGCAGTGCTAACCACTGAGCCACCATACCACCCCAAGCTACCTCTTCCCATGCTGTACGTCACTGCTGTGTAGTCTGTCTCCTCTTGTTGAAATTCTCATCTTTTGATTAAATCCCTCCAATGGCCTCTGCTCCTTGTTAATGTAGCTGCCCCAACAATCCTCCCCAGAACTTTACTTTCCTTAATTTTGGCCTCTTAAAATGTGCATCTTCAATTTAAATTGGACCACGATTTGACAAACTTTAATATAATTTAGTTTTGAGTTTGGACTTTTTTATTTGACCAAGTGACATATGGATCTTCTGTGTGTTTGAAGGAGTTGCATGATTAAATTGTAACAATTTCTATAAACACAGCAAAGTCTTTTAAAAATAAAGACCTGAAAGTGATAGTTTTTGAGGCTAAATTAAATTTGTTTATATTGGGAGTATTTGTAAAAAGTAAAGTGTAATACATTAATTAAGCTTTCAGATGAAAGATTCTGGAATTTTGGGGGGTTTAATTAGGGGAAACATCCATAGCTTGATAGACAGCTTTTTAGTTTCAGCTTTTTGCAGTTCTGAGGGGTCTTGACAGAAGATGGATGTGTAAAGCCCTTGTTCCACAGAAAGACAGAATATGGTTCAGAATTGTTAAAAGTAAGCTACTAAACTGAAGAGTTTAGTTTAAAAATTCCAGACCAGATGTGTTTGTGTATAATCCTGAAGGGGTTATTTTAGGCTTAGAATGTTTGAGTTCAGTTGTCAAACAAATCAAGGAAGAGGTTATCAGATAAGATTCCCTATAGTATGGAAACAGGCCCTTCGACCCAACCAGTCCACACCGACCCTCCGAAGAGTAACCCACCCAGACCCATTTCCCTCTGACCTAACATTATGGGACAATTTAGCATGGCTAATTCACCTAGCCTGCACATTTTTGGACTGTGGGAGGAAACTGGAGCACCTGGAGGAAACCCACGCAGACACAAGGAGAATGTGCAAACTACACACAGACAATCACCCAAGGCTGGAATTGAACCTTAGACCCTGGTGCTGTGAGACAGCAGTGCTAACCACTGAACCACCATGCTGCCCTTATCACAATGGTAATTGAAGGCCCAGGAAAGCAAACCTGGTATGGGATAGAAAAGGGTGTGAGTACTGTAAAAGGGTGTTTTTCGTGTTAACAGGATTGTATTTTGACCATATATTACAAAATCTTTAAATACATGTCATATATAAATAGTTTGATTTATTCTATTTTGTCTTAATTGCTTTATGTAATAAACTTCTGTTTATTGTAAAATTTAAATATACAACATTGCATGCTTCTTTTCCAGTGAGAGATCATTTCATTAAGATCAAACAAAAAACATCTGTCAAGCCAGATTTCAGCCTGGGATCTCACTTGTCCAGTAGTAGAATCAGCTAGGTTCATGACAGTCATGAAACTGTAAAATCTAGACAAATGCAAACTGACCTTTGTCATAAATCTGTTGACACCAGTCGTTGTAAAAAGAAGAATTTCTTTCCAGCTGTTCATAAACTCAAGTTGTCACCCTTCCTAGCCTCTGCCACTCAAGGAATGCAGCTCCCTTCCCAAATCATCTTCATTTGTGAATGTCCAGTCTCAGCGCTATACTATCAGCGATGCCACCTTTCACAGTACTACATCAAAGAAGTGCACAGGACCCTCTGAGATCCTGGTCAACATTTATCCCTCAACCAATGTTACCAAGATGAGGAGGAGCCAGTTTTGGACTGGGCTGACAAAGTTAAAAATCACACAACACCAGGTTATAGTCCAACAGGTTTATTTAGAAGCACTAATTTTGGAGCAGCGCTCCCCAAGCACATTATACCAATGCAGATTATACATCTGTGCTATGTCTTCTAGATACCATTTGTTCAAACAAATCACAGTTCAGACTGAATTGAGTGGTTCTCTTATTGTTTTTTACTAGTTCCTTGACTGATACATGATGCCTTACAGATGGAAAAGCTGTTTAAAGAAATGTAAAAATAAGGAATGAACAGACTGCTTGTATGCTTCCTTTTGAAGTTGAAACAGTACACATCATCTAGGAGAAGGTGAGGACTTTGATGCTGGAGAGCAGAGTTGAGAGTGTGGTGCTGGCAAAGCACAGCAGGTCAGGCAGCATCCGAGGAGCAGGAGAATCAATGTTTCAGGCAAGAACCCTTCATCAGGAATGAATGAATTCCTGGTGAAGGGCTCATGCCCAAAACATTGATTCTCCTGCTTCTCGGATGCTGCCTGACCTGCTGTGCTTTTCCAGCACCACATTCTCAACAAGTACACATTGCTTGTATATTTTACTGGTTTTTGCCTTTTAGTATATGTGCAACAGTGTATATGATATCCCAAGATATATATATACATAACTACTAGATTTTTTATGAAGAATATAACAGACCATATCCTTTATATCTGTTGAAGGACAGTCTGTAGAATATGTTAATTACCCTTATACCTTGGCAACCACCTCTCAAAAGGTCACCATTGACAAGGAGATCCAAGAGTGGATCAGTTGTTCAAGTGCAGCTGCTACAAACTGCAGCATCTCGAGTTTGACAACGAAGAACTCCATAAGTCAACATGTGTCTTAGTGCACACAGCATTTTGTATTGCACAGTCATAGAGATGTACAGCACGGAAACAGACCCTTCGGTCCACCTTGTCCACGCCAATCAGATATCCTAAATTAATCTAGTCGCCTTGCCATCATTTGGCTTATATCCCTTACCCCATATGAAGCAGAGTCGCCACCCCTCTGATAATTAAAACTGAACCAACCAGAGAAGCTTGCCTTGTCTCATAACCTGATAAAGAAGTGTGACAAGCGGAATATCCTACCTCTCATCCCCCAATCTTTCATAAAGGAGTGGTTAAATGGAATGAAATTTATTCACTCACTCTACACTCAACAAGTAGCAATTTATTTATCTAATTCCAACGGTGAACAAATTAACAGAACAACTAACAAACCAAGCAATTTTTCTCTCATCACCAATTCCCAAATAAAACAAGATTCTAATAGGATGCTTTTCTATTAAGTACAAGTCCCACTTTTATAAGTTCTAGTAATAAGAAAATAATAAATTAAAACTTAGTCTCTCAAAGTTACAAAGAATGTATCTTCCGAAATGCTCCTCATCCTCTCCACTGATTTTCTTTCCAAAATGCCTCTCTCTATCAAATTCTTGTGACAGGACCATTCTCTCTGTGAATTCTGCTATTGGGGATGTTTTCTCTGTAATTCTTTTTGTCTAGAATATTAGCTAAAAGTGTGCTGGTATGTTTTATAAATAGATGGTGCTTTCTTAAAGAGCTTACATTCGTCATCTCTTCAGATGGCAGTTGGCTCTCCCCAATTTTCCAAACTTCCCTCATCTTCCTACCCTTAATGACCTCTTAATTTCTTTACTATCAGATTGGTTTGAGGTTGTCAACACAATCAGACTTAAATTTGATAGGTTTTAGTATCTAAGGATTAAATTGATTAGCTAAATTTGAAAAGACTTAGAGAAGTGCATAAGATCATGAGAGGCATGGATAGGGTGAATGCACAGTCTTTTTCCCAGGGTTGGAGAATCGAGGACTGGAGGACATCAGAGGGGAAAAAATAAATGGGAATTTGAGGGGCAATGTTTTTTAGACAGATGATGGTACGCATGTGGAATGAGCTGTCAGTGGAGGTTGTTGAGGTGGGTGCATTAACAATATTTAAAGGGCATTTAGACAAATACATGGGGGGTAGGAAAGTTTTGGAAGGATATAGGCCAAGTGTAGGGAAATGGGGTTAGCTTAGATGGACATTTTGATCGGCACAGACCAGTTTGGGCCAAAGGGTCTGTCTGCATGCTGTTGGACTCTATGACTTGCTGTCTTGATAAAAATGCTGCTTGGCTGTCGATGGAAAATGTTTCAATTTGGACATTCTCTGTACCAGCACTTTAAACTGCTGTTCAGACATTCATTTTTTTTTTCAAATCACTAAGTGTAGGGGGAAAAAACATCATCTTTTAAAGGGACCAGACACTCTTCCCCCATTTTACAATTTTACAAACAAATTCTAGCTTCCTGTCTTCCACTTTTACACAACTTCCTTTTCACAAAATAGCACTAAACAAATTCCATCAGCAATGTCTCTGCCTCATTCATTGGATTCAATGGGAGGACCATCAAATAAGTGCTAGTGTCCTTGTAGCCACATCTGGAAGCATTCAGGCAAAATTCCAACCAAATCACGTACAGGCAACTCAAAGCCAAGTCTCCTGCCAGATCATGTTTTCTCAAATTCAAATGGCTAATGTTCCAATGAAGAGAAATAAAATTCTATAGAAGACACTGAAGCTCTCCTTGAATCATAGTCATAAGATATACAGCAGAGAAACAGACCCTTCAGTCCAACTCATCTATACTGATCATAAATCTAATCCCATTTGCCAGCACTTGGCCCATATCCCTCTGAGGCTTTCCAGTTGATTTACCCATCCAGATGCCTTTTAAATGTTGTAATTGTCACTGCCTTTCTCTCCCTTCCTTATTTTTAAAGTGACATTATTTTGATCTATTTTCCCCAAAGATCCAAAACAATCCAAGAGCTTTTAATACAGTAATTACTGCTCCTAGAATTCAAGGAAATCAGCTCTAACACTGAAAATACATCAAAAAAAGGAGCACTTCTTACAAACACATTTTTTCCCTTCCTCTATCTTGTACCTTGGCAGGATTTACATTAATGACTGGAAAGCAGTTGTTGCCAATTGATTAAAATGTAAACTATTCATCCATTATGTTGCATTACACTCTGAGACAAATAAATGATGCCACAGAGCAATGGCAGAGAAGGAATTGAGGCAAATCCTGTGCTCTTGATCCCACTACTTTATGTGACCTTCTGCTTCATAAAGATATGTGGGTTGAGAATTGCAATGTCAACATGGAAACCCACAGAAGAAACATGCCACTAGAGTAGACATCATCCTTAAACTGAGACAGCCGACAGTGTATAGGAGCTTGCTAACTACATGAAAACAGTGGGTGCACTTCAAAAAAGGACCTTTGAGATGGAGTGAAGCTGCCAAAGGCAGTACACAAATACAAATCCTATCTTTCTTTTTTATTCACAGTTCCTCCTCCCTGGATATTGGACTCATGAAACACAATCATTACAGATTTATAAAAGCCCTTGTTAGTGTGGCAGATAAATCTGTGTCCAGGTATTTCAAAAAGGGTTGCCATGTCTTGTAAAAATTCTCAGTTTTGTGGTGTACCATATTTGTGAGAGAATCCAGGGGAATATGCTCCATAACAATCTTCCGCCAATCCGACAGGCCTGGGTTTTTTTCTGATATCCAACCCAGCAAGGTATTCTTCCTTGCACAGAACGTAAGAATATTGAAAAGCTTTTTCTTATGCGAGTCTGCAGGAAATACAATGGGTAGGCCCAAAAGGAGCGAAATAGGGTCCTTCTCCGCCCATACACCCAAAATCCTCTCCATTGCACCCACCACAGCGCTCCAATATGTTTGAAGCCTGTCACAAGACCAAAGACAATGGGTAAGAGTACCCGTATAGACCTTGCACTTGGGGCATGCTGAAGATACCCCTGGTTTAAATTTTGACAAAAGATCTGGGGCTAAGTGGACCCTGTGGAGAATCTCCAACTGTGAAGCATGGGTCCTATTGCAAATTGATATCTTCCTTGCATTCTCCCAAATATCCTCCCATGCCTCTGAAACAAATCCTATCTTTCTTAATGGGTCATTATTATTGGTACACCAAATTAAAGTCAAATAGAGTGTGATACTAAATAAAAGCCAAAAGAACTGCAAATGCTGTAAATCAAAAAAAAAGAAATAGCTGGAAAAGCTCAGCAGGTCTGGCAGCATCTGTGAAGAGAAATCAGAGTTAATGTTTTGAGTACAGTGACCCTGTTCTGAGGATGGGTCACTCGATCCTAAATGTTAACTCTGATTTCTCTCCACAGATGCTGCCAGACTTGCTGAGCTTTTCCAGCAATTTTTGCCTTGGTTTCAAACAGAGTGCGCCTGGCAACAAATTAATGACAGTTACTGAGAGGCAGGAACTCAGTAACCTCCTGTCCCCCTCATTTCACCCCATCTCTGTAAGTGAACACATTCACAACCGGAACTTGGGCTCTGAAGCTGAATGACTTCAGAATGAAACAAAACCAAAATTGACCGGTGGGGGGGTGGGGCAAGCTCAGTGCGCACGCGTGACACCGGCCCCGCCTACCTGCGTACCGAACCGGAAGCAGCTGCTGCCGCCGTCTGAGTCGTCACTTCCTCCGTGTTGTCATGGTTCTCGAGGCCTACTGAGCGTTTGTGGAGCCTCCGCCTGGAGTCAAAGGAGCGTTCCCTCTTGATTGATGTTACTCGGGGGTTCGGTGGCAGCGGCAGGAGGAGGAGGAGGAGGAGGAGGAGGAGGTGAGCTCCGAGCCGCCAGTCCCGCTCTCTCGCTTCAGGCCCCGTTATAAACCTCATCCGTCACAGAGGGAGTGCAGCAGCGAGGCTCACTAGGTTTATAACGGTGAGGAGAGATGGGTTTGTCTGGGCCTGGATTCACCAGGGTTCAGAAGGACGGGAGGGGATTTGACAGAAACATGTAAAATTCTAACAGGCTGAGGATAGACTCGGGTCGAGAGTGTGCCGCTGGAAATGCACAGCACATCATCTGAGGAGCAGAATCGGCGTTTCGAGCAAAAAGCCTTCATCAGACTAGGTGCAGGGAAGATGTTTTCTCTGATTGGGGGGGTCTAGTACCAGGAGCCACAGTCCCAGGATACTGAAAAGGTCATTTAGGACTGAGATAAGGAAAAACTTCCTCAACCAAAGATTTGTGGAATACCTTGCCAGAAAACGTTGTAGAGGCCAAGTCACCAAATATGTTTAAGGATCACCGAATAGATAGATTTCCAGAGGCTAAGGGTCATGGCCTTTGGGAAGAGCACAGGCATAAGGTATTGAGCTAGAGAGTAAGCTGTGATCATATTAATCAGTGTTCCCTCAAAGTGAGCACAGTCGCTCCCATGTTCTGCGTATGGTGGTCAGCATGCTGTTAACCTCTGGTTCCAGAAGTCTCTTGTGCGCGTAGATCTAAAAGGCCCACACAACTGGGAAGATAAGTACAGAGAATACTAATGTGATTGGCAGATCAGGTTTGATGGACTTAATGGCCTATTTCTCCTCTTCTCAACGTTCATCTTTTTGCAGAGTCACATTCACAGAGATCTGACTAAAGTTAGAAGAATGACCACCCAGGTAAATAAATATTTGTAAAAGATGTGAAATGATTTGTTTATCATGGATCCTTTTCATTTATTGACAGAATTTATCTTTCTGTTTCCAGTACAGTATCCTATTTAAGCAGGAACATGGTGAGTGTCCCTTCATTATCATTTGGAAGCAAATACCTAAAATTGTGAGAAGTTAGATCCAAATGCTTCAGCTGTGCAGACCTAGATAAAAGCATGTTTTAATTAAAGGGGAAAATCAAATTCTCCACCAACTCATTATTCATATGCAGTGTAAATGATTATGGTTATCACAGTTGTAACAATTGCAAAATTGAATGCATCAGTGTATTTATAGATTATGTTTGCATAGAACGGGAGGTCAAGCATTAGCTTGAAGATTAGTTCCTCTTGAGGAAGAGAAAGTGAGAGAAGTATGTGAAACACTATGTGAAACAGTATGTGAAATGGGCGCCACCTCCAGGAACCCGTGTTTAATTCAACCCTCCAGTATCTGCCTTTGTGGGCTTTGCATGTTCTCCCTCTATGTGGGTTTCCTCTGGGTATTCCAGTTTACTGCCACACTCCAAAGAATAGCAGATTGGGTGGATTGGCTATTATAAATTACCCATATTATTCGGGGATGTGCAGGCAAGGTGGATTTGCCATGGGAAATGCAGGGTTAAAGGGATGGGGTGGATCTGGGTGGGATACTCTTCAGAAGGTCGCTGAGGACTCTACAGGTTGATTGGCCTGCTTCCTCACGCATAGGGATTCTATGATTATGATTCTATGATATATTGCTAGGATGAAAAGCCGGATAGCTAAGTCCTAATGCTACAAACTGAGAGAATTCTATTCATTTCCATATGTGAGTTTACATATTTATGATGGGAGAATGGCACTTCAAAAAAGAAAGCAAGAAGGAGGAGTTTTAAGAATATTATTTAAGATAACCTTGAGGATTAGAAAATGAGATTTTTTGAAATTTTTTTCACTTGGGATGTTGGCATTGCTAGCTGGCCAGCATTCATTGCCCATCCCTAGTTGCCTTTGAGAAGATTGTGGTGAACCTTGAACCACTGCAGTCCACCTTTCACCCGCAATGCCATTAGGGAGAGAATTCCAGGAGTTTGACCCAGCAATGGTGAAGGAACAGCCATATATTTCCAAGTAAGGATGGTGAGTGGCTTGGAGGGGCACTCATAGGTGGTGATGTTCCTGTATGGTACACATTGGTGCTACTGACTCTTTGTGATGGTGGGAGTGAAATGAGAAATAATAATCTGATACCCCTGCTAGTATCTTATCACTGAGAGCACTAGGAGATATTTTCCACTTGAATAGAAATTCTGTCGAGTAGGGTTGTTGAATTCCACATCTTGAGGTCATTGGATCTTATGAATTTATAACTGAAGCAGTTTGTGAATTGATTAAATGTTTGTTACAGGAATCTATGATTTTGTACCAGTCAGTGAAGTCCTTTGAAAGTGTAGGAATTGGCCCGAATCTTTCAATCTGGGTTAGAATCCTTGTTGAAAATGTGTTGCTGGAAAAGCGCAGCAGGTCAGGTAGCATCCAAGGAGCAGGAGAATCGACATTTCGGGCATGAGCCCTTCTTCAGGAATCCTGAAGAAGGGCTCATGCCCGAAACGTCGATTCTCCTGCTCCTTGGATACTGCCTGACCTGTTGTGCTTATCCAGCAACACATTTTCAGCTCTGATCTCCAGCATCTGCAGTCCTCACTTTCTCTTAGAATCCTTGTTTCCAACCCAGCTCAGACAAAAGGTTCCTCTGTTACCTTCCCAGGAATTTTCCAGCTTGACATCCAGTGGGGAGTCCTTCACAACAAACTGTATTCTAGCAAACCGTGCAGCAACATCAGAATGGATTGTTACAGAAACTATGCCCCTTCTTACTGTAGTAGTTGCTGTATTTCAGGAAATGAAATGTTTAGTAGTTCCAAACTCTCTGACAGCTACTCTGAGCAGCTAAGTGGGACAGGGAGTAAGGTGGCATATGGATGGGTGAAGAGATACCATGGCAAGTAGATGCGTGAGGGAATGTGTAGCATGTTTTGGGTATTGATGAGTTTGGGTGTCTGAGTGTTTGATTGGGGATTGTGGGGAAGTCAGTTTTATAGCTAGCTAAACCTTTAGAGTAGGTTTTAATCTCTCTGGCGTTTCCTGGCTAACTCTAAAGATTAGTAAGTTGGAACCACCTGAAGTCAATAACTCAAGAGTTGGTGACTTTTTTTCAAAAGGTTCCAGACCCTAGTTAATTACCTATCAGAAATTTGAATCCCTCACACAACTGTAGTCGACAAGAATTGATTTTCAAGGAGTCCCAGTGCATCTTTCAGATTCCCTCTGGTCTTCAACCACCTGAAGACTGGAAGATCTGGGCCACTGCAATCAATTTGAATCCTAGTTCCCACAAACAGCAATGTTGCGAGTAGCTAATTAGTTTAATGATGTTACTTCGCTTTGACTGAATGTTTGATTGCTCCCACTGACTTTTCTTCTTGCCTGCTTGCTGTTCTTGTTGCCTGTCATTGTCATTGCTAATTGCTTGTTTAGCTCAACTTTTCATTATCTTGTTTCAAACTCTATAACTTTTTCGTTCTGGATGTTAGTTTTTGATTGGTAGCAGTTTTGAACCAATCAAATTGCATCCGTTTCTCATCTTCAAGGTTAAGGAAACTTTACACTTCCAATCAGCTTTGCAATCCTTTCTGCATATTAACTGTATCACTTATTTGTTGAAGTAAAGATCTTCAAATGAGTATTCAACACTTTGCTCCTGGTTCTAATCTCTTGATAGCTCATGAGGATTCTATCTGGTCTGTGGCTTGGGGAAAAAGTGAGAAGGATAGCTCAGAAACCATAGTGACTGGGTCACTGGATGACCTTGTTAAAGTCTGGAAATGGTAAGTGTCTGATATTCCGATTTGTGGATTTTGGAACTTTGTCTTGGTGCAAAAGTCAGCATCCTTAGATCAAAATAGTTTAATGGTTTAACTTTAAAGAACACTGGAGAAATAAGTAGGACTGGTTTGGTACTTTTCCCTTCAATCTAGACATGGGGACAACAGGCCGCAACCCACCAAATCTATGCCAAAACGGTTTGAATTTTTTGTCTTTGTTGATTAGAGACTAATTTAATTTAAATTTGAGTGACTGGGTCAGTTTGTACATGACTGATGACTTGTTTTTTTTTTAGTTTTGAAATCTTACATGCTGCAGGCTTGTGGTGTCACAATTCTTAAAGGTTTTGCTCTGGGATGTCACTTTGAAACTTGTACAAAGGAGTGGAATCAATTTTGATTTCCATTTCCATGACAATCTTTAAAATCTTACCATGTCTCACAGTGGTAAGATATTAAAGGAGAAATTATAATGAGAATTAATTTTATTCAATTCTTTAGTAAATTTGCCTCTTAAACCAGGCCGTGAATGATGCTGAGGCATCGGGTTGGAAGTATAGAAAAGGGCCAGTAGCTAAAAATAAACTAACAAATGATTTTTGTAAATTCAGTATTTTACTGAATGTTTATTCTTGGCTAGAAACATTCTTCAGTTGGGAATTCAGATTCACTTATATATTCTGTAGTAAACTAACGACCTGTTGCATGACCTCACTTGCTGCAATCAGTATTCACCCATACATGTATAAGCTGTAGGCAGTATTGCAATGTCCCTGTAACTCACCAAATGCTAAATGTTATTTGAATTCCATTGATATTACATGAAAGGTGTGTACATAACCTGATTTGTGCATGATCTAATTGAATGGAGCAGAATTGAGGGGCTTAATGGCCTATTCTGTTTGTTTGCACATTTCAACTTGCAATTGCCCTGACTAAATGTTTCAAATTCTGGATCAGTGGTGCTGGAAGAGCACAGCAATTCAGGCAGCATCCGACGAGCAGCAAAATCGACGTTTCGGGCAAAAGCCCTTCATCAGGATTCCTGATGAAGGGCTTTTGCCCGAAACGTCGATTTTGCTGCTCGTCGGATGCTGCCTGAATTGCTGTGCTCTTCCAGCACCACTGATCCAGAATCTGGTTTCCAGCATCTGCAGTCATTGTTTTTACCTAAATGTTTCAAATGCTTGATTGTTAGATGTTGTGTCCTTATGAGTAATACACTGTCTGTTACATGAAACTGATTATGAATAGCAGCAAAATATATTTTCTGGTTGAACTCCAGAGACTTGTAAGCAGCTGGTAACCTTCACAGAGGATAACAGGAGTAGATCGCTTAGCCCCTTGAGCCTATACCTCCATTTAATGACATCATGGCTGATCCATGACCAAAATCAAGTCTCTTAATACCTTTGTTAACGAAAAAAGCCATCAATCTAAGATTAAAAGTTGATAAAGCATCAATTGTCATTTGAGAAAGAGAATTCTGTGAAAAATTACTTTCTGATTTCCCTCCTAAAATATTTGCCTGCACAATTTTAAAACAATCCTTCCCAGTGCTAGCGGAAACACTTTCTCTCTCTGTCACATCAATATTTTAAACCTTTATCCAGTCATCACAAAAACAGCAGTAACCTTTTGCCCTTGTGATTACCTTGTTTTCCTAAATATAAATTTGAGCATGTGATATTAGAAACTTGTATTAGTCAGTCGAGTAATGGGTTTTGTAGTGTAGGCTGATGATCGAACTGTTGTGGACTTTGGTTGGGAGTGGCATGCAGGAGATCAGCTCTGTTTTTCGATTTTTGCTTCAGTTTCATGTATCTTTTCTGTTCCAGGGTGGATGAGAAGCTGGAACTGCAATGGACTCTAGAGGGTCATCAACTAGGTGTTGTGTCAGTTGACATTAATCACACTGGCACCACTGCAGCTTCCAGTTCTTTGGATGCACATATCCGCCTTTGGGATTTAGAATCAGGCAAACAGATTAAGTCTTTGGATGCTGGACCAGGTAATATTGTTTTCAATAAATTACTGCTACTTGATTACATTTGTGACTGTAACTTATATAATTAACAAATATTGGTTGAATTCTAATGATTGTGCATTCACATGTTATTCTCAACAATTTGAATCAAGTAGCTCTTGATATTGCTGTCAATGCTGAATCTTGCGGTTTGTTCCATGCATCTGGACATGATGAACTTTGTGTAGTCATTTCAAATGCCATCTCCAGCCAGTAGAGATCAGCTCCCATCTAACATAAGATGTTACTGTATCCTGGTGGATACTTGACAGATTACTTGATGTTATTCTGCAAAATATTCCTGATTTGAAGAGATGAGAAAGATTAAATTCAAACAAATTAATTCAGAAGCTGTTTTATATTCTCAAGTCTTCAAATTCAGGAAATTTCAGGGAGGTGGAGGGATGAAATGAAGGATTCAAGATCGAAGATCAAATAGTGATAAACATAGCCAAGAAAACGGATCAATTGTTTAAAATCTCAATGAACAGCCCACTCTAGTCACAAGAATCTACAGGTTTGAGGAGGAATCTGAAGTTGATTCAGTTTTCTGAGAGTTAATCTGCAGAGTAAAAGACATAGAGATCCACAGCACAGAAAAGGATCCTTAGACTCATTGCGATTCCATTCTGATTCCAATTTCTTGTATGCCTTGGCATTGCAAGTACACATCTAAATATGTCTTAAATGTTCAAAGGATTTCTGCAGGTACCACCCTGATGAGTTCCAGATTCCCCACACATCCTCGAAAGCTTCTGCCCTTTACCTTATATCTGAGCCTCCTGACCATTGATCTCTCCATCAAGTTTCTTCCTGTCAACTCATCTATGCTCCTCATAATTTTATAAATCTCAATCATGTCCCCCATCAATCTCCTCTGCTCTTAGGAAAGCAACTTCAGTTTAAATGCGTGTTTTGAGTTTGGGTGCCATGTGTTAGATTTAAATTGTAAATTAGGAAATAATTCACACAGTTTGTCTATCTGAACCTTCATATCAGTGTACAATCTGATAGTGATGGGCAGTGTTAAAACTCCATTCTCAGTGAAATGTGAGGTTAATGAATTGCTAGTTTATTATAACATTTACAGTTCAGTTGTGTGACAGAGGCTTTAGGTCCGTAACTGCAATTTATTTTCCATGATTGTCTTAATTCTCTGGCTGTTATAGAGTCATGGAGATGTACAGCATGGAAACAGACCTTTTGGTCCAACAAACCTGTCCATGCCGGCCAGATATCCCAATCCAATCTAGTCCCATCTGCTAGCACCCGGCCCATATCCCTCCAAACCCTCCTTATTCATATACCCATCCAAATGCCTTTTAAATGTTGCAATTGTACCTGCCTCCACCACTTTCTCTGGCAGCTCATTCCATACATGTACCACCCTCTGGTGAAAAAGTTATAGCTCAAACCTGGCAACATCCTTGTAAATCTTTTCTGAACCCTTTCAAGTTTCACAACATCTTTCCGATAGGAAGGAGACCAGTTTCTGTTCTTGTTTATTTTTTTCTTTGCCTCACTGACTTGTTATCTGCTCCTGACTTGTGAAACTCTTTCATGTTTTCAAGTTTGTTCAAACTGTGTACTGGACGGGGAATGTAGCAGCTTCAAATCAAATTAGATTCTCTAGTTTACTTGGCATTGATTTTTTTTTTCTTCCACAGCTTTGTGTTAAAATAACCAACACTGGTTTTAATGAAGTACTTTGTTTTCATTCAGTTGACGCCTGGTCCGTGGCCTTCTCTCCAGACGGCAAGTTTTTAGCAACAGGGAGTCATTTGGGGAAAGTTAATATCTTTGGTGTTGAAAGTGGCAAGAAGGAATCTTCCTTGGATACAAGAGGGAAATTCATCCTCAGTATTGCATATGTAAGACAAACCACAAGACTAATTTTATTTAGTTTATGTGCTATCTTGAATCTCGGTAAAGAATTTCCTTTCTAATTCAACTGAATATTCTCTCTGATCCATCTCCAGCAGTTTTCTCCTGCAAGTAGACCAGATTTCCCCCTACATTCAGGACTTTATTTTTACTGCATTTGCATATTAGCTGGGAACACGATCAGGGGCCATTATACTGTGAGCCTGATGTTATATACACAGTTTATGATCTCAGTGCCTCCCTACCTTGGTAATTTATTCCTTCAGCCAAACAATGCTCTGAAATACTCCTCCAATTCTGGTCTTGTATTCTGTATAAGTTTCCTTACTGTTCATTAATGGCCTTCATCTGCCTCGATCTGAGTGACTCGAAGCCAAATTCTGTTTGATACCTCTGCAATGAAGTGTTAAAGGCAATATATAAGTGCAGGTTGGTGCATGGCTTAATCTTGTGCTTGTAACCACATAGACTGCAAAATTGTGGCAGCCATGCTGATTATAATGGAAAGAGACTTGATAAGTATCTGACTGTTTCATGTTACAGTCAGTAAATGAGCTCAGAGTAACAGTAGTTTTAAATCTTGTCTGCTTTCTTTTGACATGCTCAAACTGAACAACCAATAGCAATTAGAGGCGAACCTATTTACCATGAACAAGAAAAATGTGTAAGCTCTTGTCTGATAGCCAGATGGGAAGTTACCTACCTGACCTTAACCATGTTTGGAGGTGGGAAATGTTACATACCAGAAAAGGATTATTAAACACAATTGCAGCATGTCAGTTCTCACACAATGGGCTGAATGACCCATGCCACTGATTTATTATGCCCTTAAATGTTGCTCTCTGGTGAAGTCTTTTATTGAGTGGAGTTGAATAGAATTAACTAGTTTCAGTGAAAAGTAAGCTGTTTGCTCTTTAACAATATCTGTGTTTTATGACTAGTTCTGTGTTGCTCAGTGCAGAATGTGAGAGCATCATGGGAAAATTCTTTTATGGCATATGCAGTATGTTGATTCATGTTATAAAAGATGAATCTTGTGGTCACTGCAGAGTCCCGATGGGAAGTACCTCGCCAGCGGTGCTATAGACGGTATCATCAACATATTTGATATTGCAACTGGAAAGCTTCTGCATACGCTAGAAGGTAAAAATGCTGGGGTTCTGCATGAGCGATAAGTGGAAACCAATTCTGACACAATGTGTAATCCCAAATTGTCTGGCTGATGTGACTCTAGTGGCACTCAAGAAGCTCGGTACCATCCAGGAAAAAACAACTCGACTTGCAGTAGGTCAGCATATGGTGTGATTGAGGAAAAGGTCAACATTAAGTCAAGTCAGTCGAATCGGAAGAACAGGCAGGGCCATGTTGATGAACATAGCCAGATGGTGGTCTCAAATGTATTTGTTTTAAAGCAAGGAGTATAACAGGTACGGCATATCAGCTTCGAGCCTGGATTAGGAGATGGAACTATGATGATGTAGTCATTAAAGGAATTTGGTTGAGACAAGGGCAGGACTGGCAACTCAGTGTTCCAGGATTTAGATATTTAGATAGCGAGGAGTGTATGGAGGTGGGGGGAAGTTGCATTACTGATTAAGGAGAATGTCAGAGAGGATATCTGGGAGAGCTCATCCAGCAAGGCTGTATGGTCTGGGCTCAGGGATATAAAGGTGCAATCACTATAATTTGGCTATGCTTTGGGTCTCCTAATAGCCAGTGGGAGATGGAGGAACGTAAGCAGATCTTAGAAAGATGTAGAAAAACAACAAAGTTGTTGTCATGGGTGATTTTAATTTCTTAAAGATTGACTGGGACTCCCTTATTGTCAGGTGTTTAGATGGGACTGAATTTGTTAGGTGCATCCAGGAGGGTTTCTTGAAACAATATGTATGTAGTCAAACTAAGGAATAGGCTGTACTATACCTTATATTGGGGAATGAGACTGGTCAGGTGATCAAAGTTTCATTGGGGAAACATTTTGGGATCAGTGGTCATAATTCAGTCATTTTTAAGATAGTAATGAGTAGAGTAAGAATGGTCCTTGGGTGAAGGTTAAATACAACAGTATTAGGCAGGAACTGGAGTAATTAGATTGGGGGCAACAGTTAAAGGGCAAGTCCACATCTAACATATGGGAACCTTTTAAATGCCAATTGATCAGATTTCAGAACCAGCATCTTCCTGTGAGGTTGAAAGATAAGGATGGAATGATTCGGGAACCTTGGATGAAAAGAGATATTGGAAGTTTAGTCAAAAAGAAAAAGGAAGCATATATGTAACATTTAGGAAACTGAAATCAACCAAGCCTCTTGACGAATATAAAGGGAACAGAAAATAACTCAAACAAGGAGTTACAATGCCTACCTTGGCAAGTACGATTAAGGATAGTCTCAAGACGTTTAATATGTACATTAGGAGCAAGAGAGTAGCTCAGGCAAGGGGAGATCCACTCAAGAACAACGAGGGATTTGTGTGTAGAGCCAGAGGAAGTAGGTGAGGTCATTAATGATTACTTCTCATTGGTATTCGCGAATGAGAAAGGCATGGATGATAAGATTAAGGAGAGGTATGTTGATATTCTCGGGCATGTCAATGCAAGTCTCCAGGCCCTGATGGATTCTGTCCCAAGATACTGAGGAAGGCAAGGGAGAGGATTGCTGGGGCCTTGACAGAGATCTTTGCATCCATTTTAGCCAGAGGTAAGGTACTAGAAGACTGGAGAATAGACGATGTTGCTTCTTTGTTCAAGAATGGCAACAGCATGATCCAGGAAATTATTGGCCAGTGAGCCTTACAAGATTAGTAGGGAAATTATTGGAGAAGATTCTTAAGAACACACTTTACTCGCATTTGGAAAATAATAGACTTATTAGGGATAATCATTGTTACATTATACAGGAGAGGTCTTTTCTCATAAATTTGATTGCGGTTTTTGAGGAAGTGATGAAGATGATTGAGAGTGGGACAGTGGATGTTGTGGATGTTCACTAAAGCGTTTGACATGGTCAAGTAGGCTGATTCCTTTATCACATTCCTGATGAAGAGCTTCTGCTTGAAAAGTCAACTCTCCTGCTCCTCAGATGAGCCTGAGCGGCTGTGCTTTTCCAGCATTGTAGTTTTTGACTCTGATCTCCAGCACCTGTAGTCCTCACTTTCTCCTAGGCTGATAAACTACATTAAACTACATGGGATCCACAGTGCTTTGGTAAGTTGGATATAAAATTGGCTTGGTCATAGAAGATAAAAGGTAGCTGTGGAGGGGTGTTTTTTGACTGGAGGTTTGTGGCCAGTGGTGTTCTCCAGGGATCAGTGCTGGGACCTATGTAGTGTTTGATAAGAATTATTTGGATGAAAGTGTGAGTAGTCTGATTACTAAATTTGAAAACAACGCAAAAATTAGTGGAGTTGTGTAAGTGAGGAAGGTTAAAACAATGACTGCAGATGCTGGAAACAAGATTCTGGATCAATGGTGAATCAGTTCAGGCAGCATCCGAGGACCTTCAGCAAAATTGACGTTTCGGGCAAAAGCCAGAATCCAAGTGAGAAAGGTTGTCAAAGCATGTAGCAGGACATAGATCAGTTGGAAAACTGGGTGACGAAATGGCAGATGGACATTAACCCATACAAGTGTGAGGTGATGCATTTTGGGAGCTCAAATGTAAAAGGAATGTATACAGAAAAGTGTACTCTGGCAGATTGAAATGATAGTTACCTGGTCCAGGTGATCGAAGAAGGTGTGTACACGTTGGAAATATCAAATACTAGGGGACACCAGTTTTAAGGTAAGAGGAGAAAAGTTTAAAGGAATAGTACAAGGATAGATTTTTATACAGAGGATAGTAGGTGTCAGGAATGCATTGCCTGGGAAGGTGATAGAAGCAGATATGATAACAGTGTTTAAGAAGCATTCAGACAGGTATATGAGCAGACAGGTAATACAGGGACACAGACATGTGTAGGCAGATGGGATTGGCATCATGGTCGACACA
Organism: Chiloscyllium plagiosum; assembly: GCF_037043375.1. Lineage (NCBI taxonomy): Eukaryota > Metazoa > Chordata > Chondrichthyes > Orectolobiformes > Hemiscylliidae > Chiloscyllium > Chiloscyllium plagiosum. The sequence goes on from NW_028270180.1 coordinate 32,905,108, forward strand.
AACATGGTGGACCTGTGGACTTGTTCCTGTACTATGTTCCTGTATTGGAGCCCACAAACTGTAAGCGATTAAGGCATGGCACGATGGCTTAGCGATTAGCAGCGCTGCCTCACAACACACACGGATCTGGGTTTGATTCCAGTCTTGGACAACTATGGAGTTTGCACATTCTCTTCAACATGGGTTTCCACTGGATGATCTGCTTTCCTCCCACAGTCCAGAGATGTGCAGGTTAGGTGGATTGGCCATGCCAAATTGCCCGTAGTGTGCAAGGACCTGTAGGCTAAATGGATTCGCTATGGGAAATGCAGGGTTACAGGGTTCGGAGGGGAAGGGGTGTACTTCGTGTCTTGCGATGCTGTTTGGAGGTCAGTGTGGATTCGATGGGCTGATTTCCACTGTAGGGATTTTATGATTCAAGAAGGCAGCTCACCACCACCTTCTCAGGGGAAATTAGGGATGAGCAACAGCCAGGGATGCCTGCACATACCAAGAATAAAACATTTCTTAGCTATGGCATGAAATTGGGTGAACAGAAAAGTGTGGATTCAGGCTTGTAATCCTTCATGTGGTTATTTTCTATGGAAGGTGAGAGGCCATTAAGCACCAGCAATCAGTGTTGCATTGACTGGGCCGGGTGGGGGGTCAGTGGTCTTTAAGGAGTTTGCGGCTTGTTATGTGCTGTCAGTGACAAAGGAATGATACTTGTTGCATAAAATAAACTTTACTGAACAATCAAGTGACATCTCCAACAAGAATTTCACCTCTATTGCTGTGTAGTGTCTGAGTGTGGGGTCTTGAGGTTGTCCAAGCAACCAATCACTTTTTAAAGAATTCTAAGCGGTACCAAGCAGAAAATCAATGATCACTAATGGAAGATCATTTAATTTTTTTTTACACACGTTAAAGATGGGATATCTATGAGGGATGAGGCTAAAGTATTGCAACAAACCCACGACTCGCACAGTTACCTCGACAATACATGCTTAAACCCCACTCCCTGCAACGATTCTGTCCCATTCTTCCAATTCCTCCACCTCCATTGCATCTGTTCTGATAGTGCTAACATCGAAAGAGGGGTCTTCCAAATGTCTACCACTTTCCTCAACTGTGTGTTCCTGTGATTGACAGGGACCTTAGGCATGTCCAATCCAACTCCCTCACTTCATCCCTCATCCCCTCTGTTCCCTTGCACAACACCAATAGCACCCCCCTTGTCCTCACCCACAACCATCCACATCCATGCGCCACCATTTCTATCATGTCCAGTGAGATGCTACCATCACACGTTCTCTTCTCCTCCCCTCCCTTGTCAGCATTTCACAGGAACTGTTCCCTCTGGGGCAGCTTTGTCCATTCTTCCTCCATTCCCAACATCTCCCCACAACCCATGACACCTTCCAATGTAATCACATAAGGTGTAACACCTGCCCGTTTACTTCCTCTCTCCTCACTACCTAAGACACACTTTCCAGGTGAAGCAACAATTTACTTGCTTTTCACTCCGTCTAGTCTAGTCTGGTGTATTCACTACTCATGATAGGGTCTCCTCTACACTACAGAGACAAAGCTTGGACAAGGTGACTGCTTTGTAGCATACCTACATTCTGTTCACAAAAATGACCCTGCGCTTCAGTGTGCCTGCCACTTCAACCCACAGTTCCCTGCTCATCATCTCTGTCTTGGGCTTGCTACAGTGCTCCAGCGAAGCTGGAAGAACAACACTTCATTTTTCACTTGGGAACGCTGCAATCTTCTGGACTCTATCAAGTTCAATAATTTTGCAGCCTGATCACTTACACCCATATTCATACTGAAAATGTGTTGCTGGAAAAGCGCAGCAGGTCAGGCAGCATCCAAGGAGCAGGAGAATCGACGTTTCGGGCATGAGCCCTTCTTCAGGAAGCCCTTCTTTCGGGCTCATACCTGAAACGTCGATTCTCCTGCTCCTTGGATGCTGCCTGACCTGCTGCGGTTTTCCAGCAACACATTTTCAGCTCTGATCTCCAGCATCTGCAGTCCTCACTTTCTCCTAGAAGATTTTAACCTACTGCGAATCCTCTTGCAAGGATGCCTTTCTTGAAGAAGCTCTCTTCCTCCTACCTTTTATCTTAGCCTGCTTGGCACACTTTCCTCATTCCTGAAGAAGGGCTCATGCCTGCAACGTCGATTCTCCTGCTCCTTGGATGCTGCCTGACCTGCTGCGCTTTTCCAGCAACTCATTTTCAGCTCTGATCTCCAGCATCTGCAGTCCTCACTTTCTCCACCCATGTTCTTACCCCAACCCGTACATCTAGGCTTTGCTATCACATTGGCTGCTAGTACAAATAACCCATTGTCAGCTACTAATCCCCATTAGCAGCTACTGCTATGTCTGCCCCACTGCTTTTCTCTTTCCCTCCCTATCTGGACTCCATTCCACCTACCATTTACTCCTTCCCCTACCCTTCTCTAGCATATATGCTAACCTTTTTCTAATTACAATCAGTTCTGAAGAAGGATCACCAGCCCTGAAATGTGAACTCTGATTTCTGTCCACGGATGCTGCCAGATCTGCTGAGTTTTCCAGCAATTTCTGATTTCCAGGATCTGCAGTTCTTTGGCTTTTTTTTTGTTTCATGTTTGTCAATTGGGTTGGCTTTCATAATCTTTATCAGCTGATGACTGTGAAGGCTCTTGTCAAGTTGTTTAATCTACAGTAGCCTTCTGGAGGCTCTTTTCAAACATCATCTATTGGTACATTTCATTATTCACCTGGAAGATCTTGGGTCAACTGCAGCCCAGATAGCTGTGTCTCATTCTTTTCTTTTCTTTTAAGTGTACTACCTTATGTTAGTCTGTCTCTTCGTTGTAGAATGTATGGATCAATAAGAAACTGTATTCCTGTAAATCTTTGCATTCTAATACAACAGGATAGCTACTAATCTGAGGCAGCTCAGTGGTTAGCACTGCTGCCTCACAGCACCAGGGTTTGATTCCGGCCTCAGGCAACTGTCTGTTTGGAGTTTAGACATTCTCCCAGTGTCTGCATGGGTTTCCTGTGGATGCTCCGGTTTCCCCCACAATCCAGAGATGTGCAGGTTAGGGTGAATTAGCCATGCTAAATTGCCCACAGTGTTCAGGGATGTGTAGGTTAGGTGCATTAGTTATTGTAAATGTGGAGTAATAGGGTAGGGGAATGGGTCTGGGTGGGATACTCTTCAGAGGGTTGGTGTGGACTTTTTGGGCCGAAGGGCCTGTTTCCACACTGTAGGGATTCTTAACATTTTCTAATATAAAACTCCAAACTCCCTGTCCATCATTACATGTAATTCTGCGATCGGGCAACAATTTCTAAATAGTCCTGCCTGTGCTAGGTGCACTGACAACCAATTTAAAATTGTTAATTCTTGTTTACAGTGGTTCTCCACAGGAGAAAGTGAGGACTGCAGATGCTGGAGATCAGAGCTGAAAATGTGTTGCTGGAAAAGCGCAGCAGGTCAGGCAGCATCCAAGGAGCAGGAGAATCGACGTTTCAGGCATGAGCCCGAAAGAAGGGCTTCCTGAAGGAGGGCTCATGCCTGAAACGTCGATTCTCCTGCTCCTTGGATGCTGCCTCACCTGCTGCGCTTTTCCAGCAACACATTTTCAGCAGTGGTTCTCCACATACTGCAAACTGCATCTATTAAAAAAACAACCTGACCTTTGCAGACATGCACTGACTGTTCCTGTATAAACTAAACAAGATAGATGACAGCCATCCCCTGTTTCATTTCTCAGGGTAATGTCTTGACCAATCAGGTATAAATCTAAACAGGGGTGGGAATTAATATTGGTCATCATCTGACACGTGTATTCTCCATGGTGCTGGCCAATCAGTATCTCGTTATTTAAAAAACATTGATCCTTTTCACATTGGTATTTTTGTAAATTGTTCTGATTTTTAAAAAAACTTTGGTAAGATGTCTTTTGTCAGCAATCTTTTAAAAATAGTTTGTTTTTTACTTTTAGGTCATGCCAAGCCAATTCGATCTCTGACTTTCTCTCCGGATTCTCAACTTCTAATTACAGCCTCGGATGATGGCTACATCAAGATTTATGATGTGTAAGAAATTTTATTATACCCACTTCATTTATTTGTATTAGATGATGTTCTGGTAATTCCAATACATGGTGTGGGTGCAGTTAATACAACTCCTAAATCTGATCATTCCTACAGCCAACATGCCAGTCTTGCGGGTACACTAAGTGGTCATGGATCTTGGGTACTGAGTGTCGCTTTCTGCCCAGATGACACACATTTTGTATCAAGGTAATGGTGGAATGAGTGCTTTAAATTTTGAAATACTCTTTCAAACTCTCAGACTTGAAATTATGTGATGCGTCATTAACATACAAAGACTTGAGAGTTTCTTTAAGACTCTCTCTGCCATTTCAATGGGGACATTCACTAGTTTAAATTAATGGGTTGGGGAATTTCAGACTAGCTTTATTTGTGCACTAGTGTCCAATATTGCGGCTTTGCAGCCTGAGTGTCCTATTGAATTCCAAAACTAAGGTTTCTAAGGCTATTCAGTTGGTCTCTAACCCTATCAATAGAACAACTTGTGATCGGTGCACCTTGTTTTTAATCTGAGAGTAGCAATAATAATTTCAGAACCTTTTGTCAACAGTTTCTCTGTCACATAGTATCTGACTGCCCTCAGCCTTCACTCCTTGCTCGTGGACTTTGGTCAGAGCAGAGGCGCAGGCACTGTGGGGTCAGGAATTGAAGGAGCATGGTGAGGCTTGAGAGGGGGGGAATGAAACATTGGGGCCTGCTTGGTGCACATTTGTTTTTTCATCGTATCTGTGCTGTATTTCCTACCGGTTTGAGGTGATTTCTGATCAAATTGATTTAGTTGAAAGATAAATGTGGGAAAATGTACAGCTATATTTTCTTTTACATTCACTGTGTAATCAAGGTGCTGATTTGTGAAATCGTCGAATTCCTACAGTGTGGAAAAAGGCCACTCCAACCACTGAATCCACACCGACTGTCAGAAGAGCATGTCTCCTACACCTACCTTATAATCCACATTTACCATGGCTAACCCACCTACGCTACACATCTCTGGACACTATGGGAATGTTAGCATTCCCATATGGGAATGTTAGCAAACCCACACAGACATGGAGAGAATGTACAAACTCCACACAGTCACCAAAATGGCTACCAAAGTGCCACCATGCTGCCTATGGGATTACTTTTTTTATTTGCTTTTTTTTGACTGTGGGCCAGCCAGCACAGAGTCAGTCCACTAAACTGAGGAGACTCTAAATCTCCTGCCTATGGCATTATAGAGTAACGGAGGCCTTTCAACCCATTGTGCTATGCTGGCTGTCTAGTTCTTCTAATTAGCCTGACACTTCTGCTCCCATAACCCTGTGAATGATTCACCAATTTGAGTCAGAGGTGTATGGCTTACTCCTGTTCCTAGTCAGATTGTTTGTAACCAGTTGCATGTTTTCTGCAACAGCTCTTCTGACAAAAGCGTAAAGGTTTGGGATGTTGCCTCAAGAAGTTGCGTGCACACCTTCTTCGATCACCTGGACCAGGTAACTATCCTTCCAATCTGCCAATGTACAGTTTGGAATTCTCAGCAGTAAATATTGTAGTTCTGTCTCTTTGATCTTAAAAATGCTTCATTACATAGACATTTTAAGTAAAACCATGTTGCTTTCTCAACAGGTCTGGGGTGCAAAGTACAATGGGAATGGATCAAAAATTGTCTCCGTTGCAGATGATCGTGAGATCCATATTTATGATTGTCCAATCTGAAGTTTGCTTGCACTACGTAAAGTTGCACCCTCAGGGTGGTGCAAGAGTGCACAAGCTCAGAGTGGTGCCTATGTGGGAATGGGTGAAAGCCAATAAGCTGCTTTTTATAATGACTGAAATATTATGGAACCAAAAGGAGGGATCATGGAGTCCTGTTTGAACCAGATCAACAGTTCCAGGTTTTGTTTTAATTTGATATATATGGCTTTTCCCACAAAAGGAACTTTTATTGTATTTCTGTCGATGTTGTATCCCATTAAGGCTTAATTTTTGTTCTTATTCATGAGGTTGCCTGAATAAACCATGTTTTATAAATGTGGTGTACTGTGATTAATGCAGCCAAAACCCTGCACTGATGGGAACAATAGCTTATGAACTGTTTAGACCGAGGCTTCCCAAAGTGGGGTCAGGATCTCGAGTGGAGCCGTGAGCTCCAAAGCAGCGATGGCTGACTGCGCTACTCACCTCATGCCTCACATAGGTCTTCTCCTCTCACTTTCACAGGTAACCGAGGGATTGTGACCACTTTCAAACCTTGAAATGAGGGTCAATGCTGGGAAACATTTTTCGAAGCACTGGTTTAAACTGTTTTATGGGTTAATTTGTCAGTGTCGCTTAGTTCTGGGCTGAAGCTTAGATTACTTGCTTTGGAAGCAGGCACTTTATTGGTGTTTACAGGCACAAAAGGGAGGCCCATTGTATCCATACTGGTAAACAAAAATCTGACAGCACCAATCTTATTTTCCAGCTCTTGGACCCATAGCCTTGGAGGAAATGGCAATGCAAGTGACCATCTAAACATTATTAAATGTTACAATAGTTTCTGACTCAATATTCACTACAGTAGTGGGTTACAGATTCCCAGCATACTTTCTTCAACTCTCCATTTAGCTTTCTATCACTTAACTATTGCCTCCACTATTGACCCCTCCTCTAATTGAAGACAATAGTCACAGGTGAGGTGCCAGAAGTCTGGAGGTTGGCTAACATGATACCGTTATTTAAGAAAGGTGGTAAGGACAAGCCAGGGTACTGTAGACCTGTGAGCCTGACATCAGTGGTGGGCAAGTTGTTGGAGGGAATCCTGAGAGACAGGATTTACACATATTTGGAAAGGCAAGGACTGATTAGGGATAGTCAATATGGTTTGTGCATGGGAAATCGTGTCTCACAAACTTGATTGAGGTTTTTGAATAAGTAACAAAGAAGGTTGAAGGTAGAAGTAGAAGGTGGTGGTGGTGGAGAGTTTTTCAGACTGGAGGCCTGTGAAGTGGAGTGCCACAAGGATCGGTGCTGGGTTCACTACTTTTCGCCATTTATATAAATTATTTGGATATGACAATAGGAAGTTTGCAGATGACACCAAAATTGGAGATATAGTGGACAGCGAAGAAGATTACCTCAGATTACAATGGGATCTTGATCAGATGGAGTTTAATGCAGCGAGGTGCTGCATTTTGGGAAAGCAAATCTTAGCAAGGCTTATACACTTAATAGGAAGGTCCTAGGGAGTGAACAAAGACCTTGGAGTGCAGGTTCATAGCTCCGTGAAAGTAGAGTCACAGGTAGATAGGATAGTGAAGAAGGTGTTTGGTATGCTTTTCTTTATTAGTCAGAGCATTGAATGTAGGCATTGGGAGGTCACGTTGCATATGTACAGGATGTTGGTTAGGCCACTTTTGGAATGTTGAGTGAAATTCTGGTCTCCTTCCTATTGGAAGGATGTTTTGGATCTTGAAAGGGTTCAGAAAAGATTTACAAGGATTTTGCCAGGGTTGGAAGATTTGAGCTGTAGGGACAGGTTAAACAGGCTGGGGCTGTTTTCCCTGGAGCGTTGAAGGCTGAGGGGTGAAATCATAGGGGGTTATAAAATCATTATGAAATGGTAAATAGACAAAATCTCTTCCCTGGGGTGGGGGAGTCCAGAACTAGAAAGCATAGGTTTAGGGTGAAAGGGGAAAGATATAAAAGGGCCCTAAAGGGGAACCTTTTCATGCAGAGGGTGGTGTGTGTATAGAATGAGCTGCCAGAGGAGGTGGTGGAGGTTTGTATAATTGCAGCATTTAAAAGGCATATGGATGGGTATATGAGTAGAAAGGTTCGGAGGGATATGGGCCAAGTGCTGGCAAATGGGACGAGATTAGGTTAGGATATCTGATCGGCATGGACCAAAGGTTCTGTTTCTGTGCTGTATATCTGTATGACTCTATCACTCTAAGTGCCTTCCTGTTCACCCTGTCTATCCCTTTCAATCTTGTACACCTCTATTGGGTTCCTCTTGACCCTTTGCTGCTCCAAGGAAAACAACTCCAGCCTACCTAATCTTTCCTCCGAGCTTAGACCCTCCAGCCCAGGCAATATCCTTATAAATCCTCTGCACCCTTTCTCATACTATCACATATGAACCTCCACTTGTAACAACCATTATGCTAGTCAGTATGTATGTGCTTGCATTGGGGAATTTACCCACTGCCTTGTATAGTCTCCTCCAATCCATTAAAAACAGTATCTCCTAATGTGGTTATCACAGAGTCATACAGTATGGAACCGGACACTTTGGTCCAACCAGTTCATGCTGACTATAATCCCAAACTAAACTAGTCTAACCTGCCTGTGCTTGGCCCATATGCTACCAAACATTTCTTATTCATGTACTTATACCAATGTAGTTTTAAATGTTGTAACTGTACCCACATCCATTCCACATAGAATCATAGAATCCCGACAGTGTGGAAACAGGCCATTTGGTCTAACACGTCCACACCAACCCTCTGAAGAATAACCCACCCAGACCCATTCCCCTACACTATTATTCTACATTTACCATGACTAATGCACATCACCTACACATCTCTGAACACTATGGACAATTTAACACGTTAATTCATCTAACCTGCACATCTTTGGATCGTGGGAGAAAACTGGAGCACCCAGAGGGGACCCACGCAGACAGTGGGAGAATGTGCAAACTCCACACAGTCACCCGAGGCTGGAATCGAACCTGGCGCTGTGAGGTAGCAGTGCTAACTACTGAGCTGCCATGCCACTTATGACTTTATGTTTTTAAAAAAAAAGTTGCTCCTTTTAGGTCTTTCTCCTCTCACATAAAAATATGCCCCCTTGAAATCCTCAACCCTATGGAAAAGGCACTTGTCATTCACCTTATCTGCACCATTCATGATTTTGAAACCTCTATAAGGTCACCCCTCAACCTCCTACGTTCCATGAAAAGGTTCCGAAACTATCCACCCTCTTCTTATAACTCAAATCCACCATCCCTGGCAACATTCTGGTAAATCTTTTCTGAACCTCGCTAGCTAGTACTCCAGAAGAGGCCTACTTCACATTTGTAGGGGGTTTTAACCGACTGGTTCAGTGATGTTACAACATATCTCTAAAGCAGGTGGGACTTGAACCTGGGTCTCCTGGTTTAGGGATAAGAACACTACCACGACACCATATTTAGCTCCGATCAATCTGTTCAGAGCTATTATCACAGACCACAGAAGCAATTGGAACTAGAGCCCAAATCTCCTGACTCAAAGATAGGGACGGTACCACTACAACACATGGGCCCTTTTATACTCATGTGGGATTGTGTTCAAATAATGACTGAAATTGGTGGGTGTTGAAAATAGCCTCTTTATTCAGCAAACACAGCACAAGTTCAAGGCAGCAACAGAATCCTAAAATACAGTTCTTACAGATATTTCATTCTATGGTACACAAAGGTTTGAAGGGCTTCTGTCTTGGGAGACAGGCGCTGAGTTAAAACTTGTGCTAAGTGCTGGCTGTTAATTCTGATGGTATTAAGGGTGTCTGTCCAGTTTGCTTGCATTATCAAGAGTTGTCTGTTCTTTTATCTTTTAAATTATTAATTGTTATTAAAAATGCTAGGCCTATATGCTCTAAATAAGTTAGAAACCATAATAATGCCTCTCAGCGCCAGAGACCCAGGTTCAATTCCCACCTTGGGCAACTGTCTGTGTGGAGTTTGCGCATTCTCCCCGTATCTGTATGGGTTTACTCCGGGTGCTCCAGTTTCCTCCCACAGTCCAAAGATGTGCAGGTTAGGTGAATTGGCCATGCTAAATTGCCTGTAGTGTTAAGTGAAGGGGTAAATGTAGGAGAATGGGTCTGAGTGGGTTGCTCTTCGGAGGGTTGGTGTGGACTTGTTGGGCCGAAGGGCCTGTTTCCACACTAAGTAATCTAATCTATAAAAGAATAAGGATATTAAACTGATTACTGCAGCTGGGTTGTGAGATTTATTTACTATTTGCCGGTATGAGTTTCATTCATTCATGCACATGGGAGGGGAGTGGGGGTGGTGGGGGGGAGCTGAGAATGCCATAGGTAGATGGAGGTGGGGGTGAAAGATATAGGTCAGACAGGAGGGTGGAGTGGATAGGTGGAAAGGAAGATAGATGGGTAGGACAGTTGAAGAGGGTGGTGCCAAATTGAAACATGGATCTGGGACAAGGTTCGGGGGGGAGGGGAAATTAGGAAACTGGTGAAATCCACATTGATCCCGTGTGGTTGGAGGGTCCCAAGGCGGAAGATGAGACAATCTTCCCCCAGGCATTGGGTGGTTCGGGTTTGGCGATGGAGGAGGCCCAGCACCTGCATGTCCTTAGCGGAATGGGAGGGTGAGTGAAAGTGTTTGGCCAGGGATCTAAGATGGCGGCGATCTGAGAAGATGACACTGCAGAGCTTTGCATCACAGCAGGAGCAGGACGGTCCTTTAACCCACCCAACCCAGGTCATCAGGATTTCTTGGGGCATTGGAAAGATTGTGGAGCCCCAAGAAACATTTAAAAATTGACTTACCTGTATTTTCAGCTGTCCAGAAATGCCTAAAATGGGAGGAGGAGCATCTATGGCCAGGCCTGCAGCTCAGCCTGCAACAGCCTTGGAGCCGATTACTCTCCAGGACCTGGTGAAACAGCTCTCGAAATCTCGCGAGATGTTAGGGAAACAGATTGAAGAGACGCTGGCTCTAGTCTCTCTCATGCTGCAGAAGCATGAGCAGCAGCTGGGAGACCTGGAGAAGAGGATGGATGAGGTGGAGCACAGGGTCACAGTGGTGGAAGCTGATGCCAGTTCATTCAAGGAAGAGATCCAAGCCCTGAAGACGCAGGTCCGTAATTTGAGTGACAAAGTGGATGATCTTGAAAACAGGGGCAGGAGAAAAAAACATTCAGATCATCGGTCTGCCCGAGGGTAAGGAAGGTGAGCGGCCTGCAGAATTTGTTGAAGATTGGCTTCCGAAATTCCTTGACTTGGAGACTGGCATGAGAGGATTGAAAATAGAGAGGGCTCACCGGGTCGCAGCATGGAGGTCGGGTCTGGGTCAACGCCCTCATCCTTTCCTGGTACGGTTCCATCATTACCGGGACAAGGAAAGAGTCATGGAGGCTTCCAGACTCCAGGGGAAGGATCCAAAGGCCCTAATTTACGAGGGGTCTAAGATCATTTTTTTTCAGGACTTTTCAGCGGTGGTGATCCAGAAACGAAAATCGTATGATGGTGTCAAGAGAAGATTGAAGGAGCTTGGGATTTGGTACTCCCTGAGATATCCGGCAGTGCTTCGGATCACCTTAGATGGATCCATGCATCTCTTTGACACATCGGAGAAGGCAAGAGACTTTGTGGACAAACTAACCTAATTTAAATATTGTTGCTTGGGTATGCGTTTATCATTCTGTAAAAGAAATGGAGGAAATCCGGTTGGAGCTTTGTTTTTCCCTCTTTTTTTTAACCTCTATTGATAATAATTTGGTTCAAACTATGTCTGGCGGTGGTTAAGATGTACATTTTAAATTTCTAAGTTAGGACATACCAAAGGATGGGTGGGGTATTTATTCCCCTTTTTTAAATAAAATAATGTTTTTTTATTCATATTGATATTCTATGGGGTGTTTATTCTTTTTAGCTTGTGTTTGCAAATATGGCTCTAGCTGGGAGAAGTGAAGGTGGTTGAGATGGTTACATGCCTATTTATGGGCAGTTTGGGATGGGTAGTTGCCCCCTCCGGGCAGGGGGTGAGTTCCCCTACTCAGCGCGATTGGCCTTTATATGTTGGTTTGTTTTCTGGTTTTTGTTGTTTTTTATTTTTAATAATTTTGTATGTTTGTTAAATGTAGTGGTTTTAGTTTATGTAGTTTTTATATTTGGTGGACCATGCAACACTAAGGCTCAGCAATTTGTGGTTCAGGTTCCTCCTCTCTGGAATTTAAATATAATTGCAGAAGATTATGGCTAATGATTTGATTAAATGGTGTACCTGGAATACCAAGGGAAGTCACTCACCAATTAAGAGGAAGAAGGTACTTTTGAGTCTTAGAAAGGAGAAGGTGGATATTGCTTTGTTACAGGAGACACATTTGGATGACAAGGAGCATCTGAAATTATAGCAGAATGGCTTTGACCGAGTTTAGTTTTCATCATTTAATACCAGAAGTAGGGGACTGGCTATATTGGTTAGGAAAAATTCCTCATTTAAATTGTTGGAATGTGTTAAAGACACATATGGGAGGTTTGTAATTCTTAAAGCCTTGATAAATGGGGAAGGATATGGCATTTTAAATGTTTTATTGTCCCCCAGCTAATCCTCTTAAATTCTTGGTAGATGCTTTTTCTAAACTGATAAGTCTCAAGTCTCGGCATATCATTATAGGTTGCCTAAAAGTTCCTTGATACCCTCTGCACAAATTAAACAGTTATTGGGTTTGTGTGGGGAATTAGGGTTGGTGGACGTCTGGAGGTGTCTGCACCCTACAGGTAGGGATTTCACATTTTTCTCCAATCCGCATAGACGTCACATGAGGATTGATTTTTTTCTGACCCCTGCGGTAACCCTGGATCTGGTGGCATCCTGTATGATTGGTAATATTGCCATCTCTGATCATGCTCCAGTGTACCTCATGGTTAAAATTAAGGATGTTACAGTGGACCGACTGACCCCGCACAGACTCCGGACTACGTTCAGACCAGCAAAATTTGGATCCAACCAGGACAACCAGTACCTACAACAAATCCGAAGCCTCCAGCAACAGACCTCCCTCCGGATCCTCCGCTCCATGCTTGCAGCCATGCGCCGCTACCTACATTCCCTGCAATTAGACCTACCCCAGCTCAGGACAACACTCTCACAGACCTGCAAAGGACCTCTACTGTTCTTCATCCACAGAAGAATCCATACACTAAACAAACAGTTCTTCCTAGCCATATTAAAGACAGTAAGTACCAAAAACTTTCATGTACTTACCCCCACACTCAACTGTTCCAGAATCTTCCATCGGCCTCCGAAATCACTCCGGCGCCATTAACCACGTGGCCGCTACAGCGCCCGTGGCAGCAACCGCCTCCGCGAGCCATGACATCACTTCCACCCCCACCGACCTCGGAGCCTCCACGATCGCCGCCCAGACAACTGCCTCCACGATTCCTGAAGAAGGGCTCATGTCCGAAACGTTGATCCTCCTACTCCTTGGATGCTGCCTGACTGGCTGCGCTTTTCCAGCAACACATTTTCAGCGCAGATGTTACAGTGGATTCAAGGTACTGGCGAATGGACCCCTTTATTCTCATGGACAGCAAGTTTGTGGAGTATTTCTGTAGGGAATTTCGGGCATTCCTAGACATCAACATAGGCTCGGTTGATAGCAGATCTGTTCTCTGGGAAACTGCCAAAGCTTATGCCAGAGGGTTAGTTATTTCATATTCCACAAGTAGGAAGCGGCAGAAGGGTGAGCAGCAACGTCTCCTTGAAGCACGGTTGAAGGCAGCCGAGAAGGCCTATTTTGACAGACCCTCGTTGGTCAAACTACAGAGGATTACGGCACTGCGGTCTACACTAAATTCCATGCTCATGCAGATGGCAAAGAAGGAGCTGGCTTTTGCAAAGCAAAGGTTATACAAGCATGGTGACAAACCAGGCAAATATTTAGCATACCTTGCCAGAAAGAGAAGTGCCCCACAAACCATTACAGCGATTAGGGAAGGGTCTGGGAACCTAACATGTGATTCTAAAAAGATTAATGTGGCGTTCCAGAGATTCTACTCTAAATTATATCAGTCTGAGAATTGTGAGGAGGGGCAGGCCAAAATGGAATCCTTTTTTAGAGATCTGAAGCTCCTGGCTGTGACTCCTGAACAACAGTCCTTTCGTGGGCAGCACGGTGGCACAGTGGTTAGCACTGCTGCCTCACAGCGCCGGAGACCCGGGTTCAATTCCCATCTCAGGCGACTGTGTGGAGTTTGCACGTTCTCCCCATGTCTGCGTGAGTTTCCTCCGGGTGCTCCGGTTTCCTCCCACAGTCACAAAGATGTGCAGGTCAGGTGAATTGGCCATGCTAAATTGCCCGTAGTGTTAGGTAAGGGGTAAATGTAGGGGTATGGGTGGGTTGCGGGTCGGTGTGGACTTGTTGGGCTGAAGGGCCTGTTTCCACACTGTAATGTAATCTAATCTAATCACAATGCTCCGTTATCAGAGCAAGAAGTGCAGGAAGCTGTGAGGCCACTTCAGAGTGGAAAGGCGCCCAGTCCTGATGGACTTCCCAGTGAATTAGAGTCATAGAGATGTACAGCATGGAAACAGACCCTTCAGTACAACCCGTCCATGCCGACCAGATATCCCAACCCAATCTAGTCCCACCTGCCAGCACCTGGTCCATATCCCTCCAAACCCTTCCTATTCATATACCCATCCAAATGCCTCTTAAATGTTGCAATTGTACCAGCCTCCACCACATCCTCTGGCAGCTCATTCCATATACGTACCACCCTCTGCGTAAAAAAGTTGCCCCTTAGGTTCTATAAGGAATTTATAAGTATACTGTCAGGCCTGATGCTGAATATGTTTAATGATTCATACAGTCATGATTGTCTCCCACCATCTCTGAGAGAGGCCAATATTTCACTTATCCTTAAAAAAGGGAAGGATCCGGAAGAATGTGCTTCATACAGGCCCATCTCACTCTTAAAATGGCTGCCTTTCTAAGGCTCTCACATTAAGGCTGGAGACTATGTTACCCTCTACTATTAAAGAGGATCATATGGGCTTCATAAAGGGTCGCAGATCCTCCAATAATGTTAGGAGGCTGCTTAACGTAATTCAAGCATGTCAACAGCAGTCAATACAGGGATTGGTGATTTCTTTAGATGCAGAGAAGGCATTTGACCGAGTTGAGTGGCCGTACCTTTTCTATACTCTAGACAGTTTTGGTCTGGGCGAAGTTTTCATAAGATGGGTAAAGATTCTCTCCAGTGTACCCCTCGCGGTGGTCATTACCAACGGGGTACGATCAAGCAATTTTAATATTTCTAGGGGCAGCCGGCAGGGCTGTCCCCTTTCACCATTACTTTTTACGTTGGTTATTGAACCATTGGCGGAGGCCATTCATGGGGATCTCAATATATCAGCTCCAGAAGTGGGGTCAAAATTACATAAGATCTCGCTGTATGCAGATGATGTTCTAATTTTCTTGACAAATCCAGCAGTCTCAGTGCCTTGCCTGATACAATGCATTCACGCGTTTGGCACTTTTTCAGGGTATAAGAATAATTTTGCTAAATCAGAGGCTATGCCTATGGGTGGTCTTACGAAAGAGTTGGCTCTTGAGAGTGACTATAGATTCCTATTTAGGTGGTCACAGGGGTTTTTGTGTGTTTGGGAATATTCATTACTCCAGTTCTGGATTGGCTGTTCAAAGCCAATTTTACTCAATTATTTGAAAAAATTAAACAAGATCTCTAAAGATGGGAGGCACTTCCAGTCTCATGGTTGGGTCGGATAGCGCTTATTAAGATGAATATTCTCCCTCATTTGCTATACCCTACACGGATGCTCCCCCTGATTTTCAATAAACAAACATTCAGGAGACTGAACAGTTGGTTCAGCTCCTTTATCTGGCACTGTAAACGGCCCCTCATTAAATTAGCCAAACTGCAGTTGCCTCACAGATTGGGGGGAGTAGACCTTCCGGATATTAAAAATTACCAATTAAGCTCGCTTTTGACCTACGTAAGTGATTGGGTTTGTGGGGACCCTCTTTCAATACGGCTAGATATCGAAGTCTCCCAGGCAAGGTGCTCCGTTACTAGTTTGCTGTTTCTGGACAAGGTGAGGACAGTTGGGGAATATTGCCATAACCCAATAGTCATCAATACTGTTAAAGCATGGAGGGCAATTTGGCAGAGGGAAGGTAATATGGGCAAAACATCTTTGTTTATACCTTTGGGTGGGTATGCCGAGTTTTCAACCAGGTATGATAGATTCAGGATTTAAACATTGGGCAGCTAGGGGTATATCTTGCATGGGTGATTTATTTGAGGGAGATGTAATGATGTCCTTCGATCAGTTAGTATGGAAGTATGAGTTACCTAATAGAGACCTCTTTCGTTTTTTTCAAGTTAGGGATTTTATTCAAAAAAAGACCACACTTTTGACTGATCTCTACAAATCTGACATAGAAAGAGGGGTACTAAGGGCTAAGAGTACACTCTCTGTCAGTACTGTATATCACCAGTTGGGGTGTGCCACCTCAGATGAGTCTGATCGACTCTGCAAGATATGGGAGAGAGAGCTGGGTGTTGAAGTTTCTTCAGAGGCATGGGAGGATATTTGGGAGGATGCAAGGAAGATATCATTTTGCAATAGGACCCATGCTTCACAGTTGAAGATTCTCCACAGGGTCCACTTAGCCCCAGACCGTTGGTCAAAATTTAAACCATGCCCCAAGTGCAAGGTCTGTACGGGTACTCTTACCCATTGTCTTTGGTCTTGTGACAGGCTTCAAACATATTGGAGCGCTGTAGTGGGTGCAATGGAGAGGATTTTGGGTGTAGGGGTGGAGAAGGACCCTATTTCGCTCCTTTTGGGCCTCCCCATTGTATTTCCTGCAGACTCGCATAAGAAAAAAACTTTTCAATATTCTTACATTCTGTGCAAGGAAGAATATCTTGCTAGGTTGGATATTAGAAAAACCCCAGGCCTGTCGGGTTGGCGGAAGATTATTATGGAGCATATTCCCCTGGATTCTCTCACAAATATGGTACACCACAAAACTGAGAATTTTTACAAGAAATGGCAACCCTTTTTGAAATACCTGGACACAGATTTATCTGCCACACTAACAAGGGCTTTTATAAATCTGTAACGATTGTGTTTCATGAGTCCAATATCCAGGGAGGAGGAACTGTGAATGTATGAGTGTTTTGTTTGGCTGGGCTGAATTATTACTATTTATTTGTTTGTTATTAGGTATTTATTTATTTAGTTAAATACCTAGTTTAGGTTTTTTTTTAATTTTATACTTCTCTATATATGTTAGAGATGTTCTCTGAAATATTCTGCAAGTTGGCGTCCTTCCCAATGCAGAAGAGATCAGGAGCAACGGATCTGCCAGGTGGCCAAAAATGCATTAAACAACCCCACCCCACAGAGTGAGGGTAAGGCTGATCAGGGATAGTGGAGGTATCCTGTGCTTGGAGTCAAAGGAGGCAGGAAAGCCCTTAATGAATACTTTGCTTCAGTATCCACTAGTGAGAGGGACATTGTCATTTGTGAGGACAGTGTGAAACAGGCTGATATGCTCAAGGTTGATGTTAAGAAGGAGGATGTCCTGGAAATCTTGAAAAACATGAGGATAGATAAGTTCCCTGACCCAGATGGGATATACCCAAGATTAGGGAAGTGAGGGAAAAGATCTTTGGACCTTTGGTGATGATCCTTGCTTCCTGACTGTCCACTGGAGTAGGACCAGATGGTTGGAAGGTGGCAAATGTTATTCCTTGTTCAAGAAAGGGAATAGGGAGAATCCTGGGAATTACAGACCAGTCAGTCTTACATCAGCTGTGGCAGGATTCTGAGAGACAGGATTAATGATTATTTGGAAAAGCAGTTTGATTAGAGATAGTCAGCATAGCTTTGTGAGGGGCAGGTCATGCCTCACAGGCCTTATTGAATTCTTTAAGGAATGTGACAAACCTCATTGAAGTTAGAGCAGTGATGTGGTGTATGTGGGTTTTTGTGGATACAGTGAAATTTGGCTGTCTAGATACAGAATTGGCTGGCCATAGAAGGCAGAGGACGGTAGTAGATGGGATGTATTCAGTCTGCAAGTTGGCGACCAGTGGTGTTCTGCAGGAATCAGTTCTGGGACCTCCGCTCTTTTGTTATTTTTATAAATGACTTGGATGATGAAGTGGCAAGATAGGTAAGTAAGTTACTGATGACACAAAGGTTTGTCGAGTATGGATAGTGTGGAGTGCTGCTGTAGTTTGCAACGGACATTGACAGGATGCAGAGCTGGGCTGAGAAGTGGCAGGTGGAATTCAACCTGGTAAAGTATGAAATGATTCATTTTAGAAGGTCAAATTTGAATGCAGATTACAGGGTTAAAGGCAGGATTCTTGGCAGTATGGAGGAACAGAGGAATCTTGGGGTCAACATCCATATATCCCTCAAAGACCTAGGTCCAACCGACTGTCTGCTGACTTGAGGATGACTGCAGTCAACATGGAGCGAAAAATTAAGGAACTGTGAGAAAGTCACTTCATTGCATGTAAGTAGTTTGGACACTTGACTCATATTCCTTTGTTCCTTTGCCTATATTTTTAAATGAATGCATGCACGTTTAGATTTAATGGTGGTATAGTTTAAGCTTGCATATTAGCAATGAATAATCACATTTGCCAAATGTTGGAAGAGTTGTTTGCTATGATTTATTTTTCTTTTTTGTTGAAACCTGGTGTGTTTCTTTTATCCTAGATAGTGATCACAGGCATTAACTATCCTGGTGATTAAAGTGGTTATATTTCATTTGATGCAGTATGGTTCAACTTTTGATACACTGTTCCCATCAGGCTCATGACAAACTTCAGGGGGTCAGTGTGGCATCTTTGAATGTGAATAATGTGAGATTGGATGTGGCATAATTGGTGAAGAATAAAAGAAGATTCCCAGGTGATCCAGTGCTGGAGAGACGCTGGGGTCCCAAATCCCCCCCCTGCTCCGGGTGTTCCAGAACCCACCTCGAAGTCCATCAATGGACCCTCTGCTGTTGACCCTTTGGGTGGAGCCACTGGGGGAATGGAAGTGTCTGATGGTCCCGGACGGGGAGATAGGTCAGTGGCTGAGGATAACCATCCAGAGGAAAACTGCTGGGGATGATGTAAGTCTGAGAGTATGAAACCCCAGGTGCCCCCACTGAGCTCATCCGCATCGCCACTGAGGAACTCAGAGTTTCTGGGAGGAAAAAGCCTCACTTACTGTGATAGAGCTTTGGACTGCTGGAAGGATTTTGAGCTGGTCTCTTGTGTAGCTCTCAGCACATCCAGTGGTGCTTCAGGATATGCCTTAGTCTACTCCTGAGAAAGACGAGGATCATGTGTATCCATCCTTCCTGCACACACTGAGGCTTTGGTGACTGTGGTACAGTATTGCTGACATGAAGACATCATGGCCAGCTTCAAGATCAATGGCACCAGGAAACCACAAAGCAACTTCCAGAACTTCTTTGTCCTCCAGGGCAGGAAGTATGCAGTGTGCTTCATGCAAGAAACCAACACCACTTTGGGAGATGAAGCCACCTAGTTTGTAGATTGGCATGGAGGGGTCTGCATGAGACACTTCACCACCAATTCTGGTGGAGTGGCTATCTTGTTGGCCCCACATTTTCATCCTTTGGGGGTCAAGGAGCCAGTGCCAGGCTGTTTGCTACACCTGTACAATCCTCTGGTCAGGCCGTTGCAAACACACTTCTTTGAAAAAGTATCTGCTCACTTCGCCTCCATCGGTGAAGACCACAGCATTATCCTCATGTGGGGATTTTAACTGCACTCTCAAGGAGTGGTACTGCAATGGTATCCAGTCTGATCTAGTGCTGAGGAGGAGGTTGAGAGACTTTGACCTGGTGGACATCTGGTGAAATCACCATCCTGAATCCCTTGCTATCACCTTTGTGAGAGCTGAGGTTGAAGGATTGACATTTTACGGGTGTACATCTCCTGCATCCTGGTAACCTCAATGCCAGGTATCATGGGCACAGCTCACTCCACTCTGCACCTGGCACATTAACAACGTGCTGCTGGAGGACAAGAGGTTCTGAGATTCATTCCATCACTTCTGGACTGGCTGGAGAAGGAAGCAGGGGGTCTTCCCCTCATTGAGACTATTGGGGGACATGAGCAAGGCTCATATCTGTGTCTTCTGTCAGGAGAAGCCACAGGGACAGCATGGTGGCTCAGTGGTTAGCACTGCTACCACACAGCACCAGGGACCTGGTTTCAATTGTAGCCTCGGGCACCTGCCCATGAGGGACTTCCACATTCTCCCACTGCCTGTGTGGGTTTTGTCTGGGTATACCAGTTTCGTCTCCCAGTCCAAAGATGTGCAGGCTGGGTGATTTGACCATGCCAAATTGCCCATAGTATCCAGAGATGTACAGACTGGGTAGGTTAGCCATGGGAAATGCAGGGTTACAGGGATAGGATGAGATGCTCTTCGGATGGGCCAGTGTGGACTCAATGGTCTGAATTCCACACTGTAGGGATTTATGATTCTATGACAAAGAGGCAGAAATGCAGAATCAAAGCTGTGGAGAAGGAAGTGCTTGACCTGGTGTCACATCTTAGCACCTGTGGACCCGGCCAAGAGGGGGATGAATGAAGAGGAGAAGGCTGCGCTCTTGAGACTTGCAGCTCATTGGATCCCGGGGCAGGTGTGAAGACCTGGACTGCAGCTCACCCTTTTACCCACTGGAGAAAAGACACGGCACCCATCAGCAGCTCCTTGTGCTTCTGGCCAATGACAGGACCCTACCTTGGATCCAGAGGGAATCAGGGCCCAGACCTCAACTTATTGCATGGCTGTGTTCTCTCAGATCCATCGGGGATGCTGTCTTTTTCTTCTCTCTCCTCAACCTTTTTTTAGTTATCTTCTGGAGCTCTGGAGAGAGTAGCAGCAGTGATGGCATGGCAGGGAGTATGGCAACAACCATGGGTGCCAAGCAGTGTCAAGCTGGAGGTCAAATGCCTAGAGCATCTGGGGGTCCGGAGTGATGTTGGTTCGAGGCTCTGTGCAGGGATACAGCAGTGGTCCTGAGCTCAATGTGGTTAGAGTTAGCCATAAGACATGAGCAGAAATTAGGCCATTCAGCCCATCATATGTTGATTCCTTTTAGCATCTGCAGTGTCAAGAACAGCAAGCCTGAAGTTTCCCAGACAGCAGACCAAAGTGGAGCAGACCAAGCCCTTGCAAGGAATGTACTTAAGAAAGACTGTTGAACTTTTACCTGTATTCCTTTACTTTTCCACTTAATATTAGAAGAACTGGAATGTTAGCTTTATTTTTCTACTTTTACCAGATCAACAGTAATGCTTTACTTTTAACTTTGTTCCTCTATGTCACTACTTGTACGTAAGTTCTGTACCTTGGTATTTAAGCAATTACAGTCAGCTGTTTTAGTAATAAACCTTTCTATGACTGAGTTTGTGCAAGTGAATTACCTAGGAACATTCTAGGGCAAAGGCATATGGTTGCCAAGAACAACGAAAATAAAAGTTATTATATAATTCCTGTTCTTAAACTGAACAAGAAGTCATTGGAATTTTGCGTCTAACATCAGCACCATTGCTGCACCTCTAACAAATTTATTGCCAAAGCAGGCAAATGGTAATATGGTCAAAAGAATACCAAACGCCTTTTCAGACATTGAAGACAATCCTGATGAATTGATTACTGTTGGCTGCCCTTCATTTTACCAAAGGTCTCAAAATGATAATTAATACCTGTGCTTTAGGTGTGGGTGGGGTAATATTGCAAGGTGGTCAATCAGGAACACAGAAACAAATGGGGTACTTTGCTCATTTCTGATGAAGGGCTTTTGCCCGAAACATTGATTTTCCTGCTCCTTGGATGCTGCCTGACCTGCTGTGCTTTTCCAGCACCACTCTAGTCTTAACTGTGATCTTCAGCATCTGCAGTCCTCACTTTCACTTTCTTTTCTGTCAAATCAAACCACCTTAAGAAGACATACTCTACAATGGAAAAGGAGACTGTGGGATTTTGACTGCCTGTTAAATATTTTGAGGTCATGACTACAAATAAGTGCAGTGACCATAACACTGACCATAAACTTTAATTAAAAATTTAAAGCTGATGAAATTTTTCAATTCAATCTTATAAGCAGAAATGATAAAGTAGTTAGTTATATTATCAAGGTTGTAAACTTGTGGAGATGACAAGTAATTATGTAAATGCTGCGTTAAGAAGAAGGATTTTTTATTGTCTTTCATTGTCTATATGCCACATTAACCGTATGATGAAACACATTTAAAATTGATGTTTCACCTCTAAGAGTGAAGTCATTTAAGGACTACAAATTTTCTTTGAAACATAAACTGGAAGCTGGAAGATTGAATTCCTATGTTGTATATAATGCAATTTAATAAAAGTGGAACTATGTGGTGGTCACTCATTAATTACATAAGAGCATGTAACATTTGGAGGAGCTGGATTTGATATTTCTGTGATTGATTTGTTTATTGTCATATGTACCAAGATACAGTGAAAAGTTTTGTTTATGAGCAGTACAGGCAGATCATAGTAAGCAAGGATGTACAGATCAACAACACATAGACAGAGACATACACATTGTGCAGGACATACACTAAGCAAGAACAGCAGTAGCAAAATCAACATTATTTGAGGCTGGACGGACCATTCATCAGTTTAATAATAGCCATGAAGAAGCTGTTCCTGAACCTGCTGGTGCGTGTTCAGGTTTGTATCTTCTGCCTGACAGAAGAGGTTATAGGTGATCATTACTAGGGTGTGAGGGGTCTTTGATAATGTTGGCAGCTGTTCTGAAGCAGCGAGCTGTGTAATTGGAGTCCATGGATGGAAGATTGGCTTCTAAGATGGGCTGGGCTGTGCACACCACCATTTGTAGTTTTTTAAGGTCCTGGGCAGAGCAGTTACTGTACCAGGCTGTTATGCACCTGGACAGCATGGCCTCAATGGTGCATCTGTAATGGTGAGGGTCCTTATGGACATGCCAAATTTCCTGAGTCATCTGAGGATGAAGAGGTGTTGTTGTGCCTTCTGGACCATCTGTGTTCAAAGTCCAGGACAGGTAGTCAATTATTGTCACTTGATGCTCTCCTACCTCTCAATCTCAGTAGATTGAGGAGTGTTCTCCTCCTTTCTTTCTAAAGTCAATAAGCAGTTCTTTAGTTTTGCCTAAGTTGAGAGAGAGGTTGTTCTCACTGCACCACATCACCAAACCCTCTAACTCCCTTCTGTATTCTGACTCATCATTGTTAGATATCCATCCCACTACAGTGTATCTTCGGAAAACGTGCAGGTGGTGATCATTTTAAACTTGGCAACGCAGCTGCCAAGGACACATAATTGGGGGTCTCCAGTGTTGAGTGTTATTGTGGAAGAGGTGCAGTTACCTACCTTCACTGATTGCGGTCTGTGGGTCAGAAAGCTGAGGATCCAGTTTCAGAGGACACAGCTGAGACCAAGAGGTTTTTAGATCAGTCTGGAGAGGACAATGATGTTGAAGGCAGAGCTATAGTTGATAAGCAGGAATCAGATGTAGGTGTCCTTGCCCAGCTGAGACAAACTATCACAAAGTATCTTTGGATTGAAAAGAAAATGTGTTTTGGACTGGTTACATATGGCGGTTTTGTCACATAATCGAGAAGACGGCAGGGGACACGAACCTCAAAAAGCCTACAAGTAGGCCAGGTGGAACAGAAACTAACACGAAAGTACAGTGAAAACACAAATGTCCAACTGTAACAAAAGACCTCGGTTCAACTCACAAGCTACTGACAAAAGGATCATTGTCAAAAAACTAAATATGCAAAAGTCACCTCATTCCATCCTTATGGATTGATCTCAACAGAATTAATTTCTTTTTGGTTAAGTTTTTTACCCGCAATATTTCTGCAGAACTGCCTGCCTTCTTTGCCTTGTCTATCCTGTTTGTGAATGGATGTGGGCATCCTTGGATTTAAATGGGATATGGTTTATGTTTGCATATTAATAACTTTGCCACGTTAGAGGATGTTTTGTTTTCTTGTTCATTGATGAAATCTGGTGTAAGTTTTTTTCTTGGATTGTGGTTTGTCACATTCAAGCATTAACTATCCTAGTGATTGAATTGGTCACTTTCATATTTGTGGTGACTCCCATAATATTGGAACTTGATTCCCAGTGTGCACTTCCCATCAAAGTGGAGATATAGTTTACAGTGTGCCAGAGGGAATAGTGGATGGCCTGGCTAGTGTTGTAAGATGTTGAGTTCCTTTGAGAGCGGCACGGTGGCACTGTGGTTAGCACTGCTGCCTCACAGCGCTAGAGATCCGGGTTCAATTCCCGCCTTAGGCGACTGAGTGTGTGGAGTTTGCACGTTCTCCCCGTGTCTGCGTGGATTTCCTCCGGGTGCTCCGGTTTCCTCCCACAGTCCAAAAATGTGCAGGTCAGGTGAATTGGCCATAGTAAATTGCCCGTAGTGTTAGGTAAAGGGTAAATGTAGGAGTATGGGTGGGTTTCGCTTCGGCGGGTCGGTGTGGACTTGTTGGGCCGAAGGGCCTGTTTCCACACTGTAATGTAATGTAATCTAATTTGAGAGGAATGATGGAGCATAAGCAAGTGGAGTATTCCATCACACACCTAAACTGCATCTTGTAGATTGTTGACAGGGGCTGATTGTAGGGTAGTGGAGCAAGCTTAGAATTTTGTTATCGCAGATTGGTTCCCTCAGCTACCCTCCTTTGGCATTTGCACTGTGACATCCTAAGTGTTTTTAATTTTGATTCTGCATGCTCTCTCTGACATCTGGACTGCCCTATCCGACCCATCTTTTCTCTGAATTTAAATTCTCCCACAGACACCCCTCCATACTAGTCATCTTGTGGCCTTTCTTACTTATATCTCAATTATGAAGTGTCATATTCGATTAATCCCTGGAATTTTTTAGTAGGATAAAAGGTTGGCAATAACATCAAGGGCCAAAGTGTTCTATGTTCTATATCCTTCAATTAGAGTCTAAGCCCATTCCTATTGTATTTGGAGGAAAAACAAAATCTGGGGGCTTTTAATTTTATTTTCAAATTGTCAATTGGCTCATTTTGCCAAAGATTTCTGCCCATAATCCAGCAATCTAGTTAGTGTCACCTTCAATGTCTTTGCGCCCACTCGGATGTTTACAGTTTCTCATCCTCTGGTTAGACCATCTTCACTGCAGATACAAGGATTGCAGACTTGCATACTGTGACCATCCAAATCAATATCCAGTTTTTGCTTCTTTCCCATAGCTTTGACCCCTTTAGGAAGGATGAGAAAGTGAAGACTGCAGATGCTGGAGATCAGAGTCACAAAGTGTGGCACTGGAAAAGCACAGCCAGTCAGGCAGCATCCAAGCATTCCTGAAGAGTTTACACTCTAAACATAGGCACTTCTGCTCCTTGGATGCTGCCTGACCAGCATCACACATTTTAACCCTTTACAAAAAAGGGTATCTAGCTGCTTCTTGAGAACAATGTTTTGTCCTTAACTGCTTTCTGTGGCAGAGAATTCCAGAGTTACCAGTCTCTGGATGAGGAAACTTTTCATCTCATTCCTAAATGGCCTTAGACTGTGACCCCTGCAGGCAATGACATTCCAAACCGTGTACCTGCTGCCCATGTCATTCATTACAGAAGTGTAGGCAGAACAAACTGCCCATGGTGGATGTGGCTGCATCTTGGATGCTAAGTTTCTTGAATGATAAAGGAACTACCCATATGCAGACAAGTGAGGATATGCTTTCATACCTCTGACTTGCACCTTTCAAATGGACAGGCTTTGAGGAGCCAAGGCAGTTATTCATCATAGCATTCCTAGCCTCTGACCTGCTTTGTGGCTACTGTGTTTATACAGTAATTCCAGAGTGTTTCTGGTCAATGGTAAATCCCCTCATGAGGATTCAGGAATAGCAAACAATTGAATGTCAGTAGTTATTAGATTGTCTCTCTGAGATGGTCATTACCTGGCATTTGTGGCAGCAATGTTATTTGCCACTTGTGAGCTCTAGCCTGGCCTTTCTCCAAATCTTACTGCGCCTGAAGATGGACTGCTACAGTATTTGAGGAGTTGAAAGCAGTGCTGAACATTTTGCAATCAGAACCAGTACATCATCAGACTTGGGCAGATGGAACACAGTATTTTAGCTCAATTTAGTTTGCTACCTGCTGACATTTTGCTCAAAACGCCAAGACAGCAACCATCACATCTAAAAGGCAGCTGGGTCCACTACTTTTCATCATTTATATAAATGATTTAGATGTGAGCCTAAGAGCTAATTTTGCAGATGACACCAAAATTGGAGGTGTAGTAGATAACATAGGTTACCTCATTACCGGGCAACACGGTGGTTAGCACTGTTGCCTCTCAGCGCCAGAGATCTGGGTTCAATTCCCACCTCAGGCGACTGACTGTGTGGAGTTTGCACGTTCTCCCCGTGTCTGCGTGGGTTTCCTCCGGGTGCTCCGGTTTCCTCTCAGTCCAAAGATGTGCAGGGTCAGGTGAATTGGCTATACTAAATTACCCGCAGTGTTAGGTAAATGTAGGGGAATGGGTGGGTTCGCTTCGGCGGGTCAGTGTGGACTTGTTGGGCCGAAAGGCCTGTTTCCACACTGTAATGTAATCTGTAATTACAACAGGATCTTGATCAGATGGGCCAACAGGCTGAGAAGTGGCAGATGGAGTTGAATTTAGGTAAATAAGATGCTGCATTTTGGGAAAGCAAAATCTTAGCAGAACTTATACACTTAATAAGAGGTCCTGGGAGTGTTGCTGAACAAGGACCTTGGAGTGCAGGTTTATAGCTCCTTGAAAGTGGAGTCGCACGTAGATAGGATAATGAAGGCAGCATTTGGTATGCTTCCCTTTATTGGTCAGAGTATTGAGCACAGGAGTTGGGGGTTATGTTGCTGCTTTACAAGACACTGATTTGACGACTGTTGGAATATTGCATGCAAATCTGGTCACCTTCCTACTGGATAGTGAAACTTGAAAGGGTTCAGAAAAGATTTAAGGATGTTGCCAGGATTGGAGGATTTGACTACAGGGAGAGGTTGAATAGGCTAGGGTTGTTTTCCCTGGAACTTCAGAGGCTGAGGGGTAATCTTAGAGGTCTATAAAATCATGAGGGGCATGATAGGATAAATAGAGGGCATTGGTTTAGGGTGAGGGGAAAGATATTAAAGAGCTCAAGGGCAATATTTTCATGCAGAGGGTGGTGCATGTATGGAATAAGCTGCCAGAGGAAATGGTGGAGAGGACAGTTGCAACATTAAAGTCATCTGGATGGGTATATGAATAGGAAGGGTTTAAAAGGGTTTTAGAACATAGAAGAATACAGCGCAGTACAGGCCCTTTGGCGCTCAATGTTGCGCCGATCCAAGCCCACCTAACCTATACTAACCCACTATCCTCCATATACCTATCCAATGCCCGCTTAAATGCCCATAAAGAGGGAGAGTCCACCACTGCTACTGGCAGGGCATTCCATGAACTTACGACTCGCTGAGTGAAGAACCTACCCCTAACTTCAGTCCTATATCTACCCCCCCCTTAATTTAAAGCTATGCCCTCTTGTAATACCCGACTCCATACGCGGGAAAAGGTTCACTCTGTCAACCCTATCTAACCCCCTAATCATCTTGTACACCTCAATCAAGTCACCCCTAAACCGTCTTTTCTCTAATGAAAACAGCCCCAAGTGTCTCAGTCTTTCCTCATACGATCTTCCTTCCATACCAGGCAACATCCTGGTAAACCTCCTCTGCACCCGTTCCAGTGCCTCCACGTCCTTCCTATAGTATGGCGACCAAAACTGCACACAATATTCCAGATGCGGCCGCACCAGAGTCTTATACAACTGCATCATGACCTCAGGACTCCGGAACTCAATTCCTCTACCAATAAAAGCCAGTACGCCATATGCCTTCCTCACCGCACTATTTACCTGGGTGGCAACTTTCAGAGATCTGTGTACATGGACACCAAGATCCCTCTGCTCATCCACACTACCAAGTATCCGACCATTAGCCCAGTACCCCATCTTTTTGTTATTCTTCCCAAAGTGAATCACCTCACACTTAGCTACATTGAATTCCATTTGCCACCTTTCTGCCCAGCTCTGCAGCTTCTCGATATCCTGCTGTAACCTGCCACATCCTTCCTCACTGTCAACAACTCCTCCGACTTTCGTATCATCCGCAAACTTGCTCACCCAACCTTCTAACCCCTCTTCCAGGTCATTTATAAAAATGACAAACAGCAATGGTCCCAAAACAGATCCTTGCGGAACACCGCTAGTGACGGCACTCCATGAAGAAACTTTGCCATCAACTACTACCCTCTGTCTTCTTCCATCCAGCCAATTCCTAATCCAAACCTCCAACTCACCCTCAATGCCATATCTCCGTATTTTCTGCAGTAGCCTACCATGGGGAACCTTATCAAACGCCTTACTAAAATAAGGTTTTGTACCTGGTTTTGTACCAGGTGCTGACAGGTGGGACTAGATTGGTTTGGGTTATTTGGTCAGCATGGACAAGTTGGACCGAAGGGTCTGTTTCATGCTGTACAACTCCATAAATATGACTTACAACAGAAGAACACTCAGTATTGTACTGGACTGGACCAAGTGTGGATTAGACTTAATTCCCCGAAATGGATCCTGAACCCACAACCTCCTCATTTGTCCTGCCTTAAAGATTTATACAGTCAGATCTTTGCATTTTTCCATTTTTAACTTCGAATTTCTTCTGGATTTTGAAGAATTTACTGAATACTGCAACAAGCTTTTTCCAACTACAGTATTTCAAAAAACTGATCTGTAATTTTATTTAAGGCTAGTTTAATATCGGAAGAGCAGAAAAACAATGTTGCTCCAGATAAGATATCTGGACTCCAGACAAGTGCTACCAGATATGACACTGGAAGTACACGTGGACAACTTTGGATGTTTTATCATATACACCAGGCAAATGACAACAAAGACCAGCACACAGCACGTCAATACAAATAACTAACGACAAAACTGAAGTCTGTTATCTGCCAAACCAAGGGAAAAAAAGACTATTATGTTCAGTAGTTATGATAGAAATAATGCAGTCCTTTTTGCAAATAACCAATGTAATTTTTTTTTAATATTAAAATAGCTTTGATGCACTACAGAATCTTTAAAACACTAGTCACCAATTGTTTAGGATGTCTGACATTGGACACCACCTCTAGGCTTTTGATCTTCTTCATATACCTCCCCACGATAACTTCTATGCTGCTCTTCTGAAACAAATTCTGTTAACTCCACAGGTTCCATGTCATCAGTGATCATTAATTCTTGACGTGGTGGAAGCAAATCCTCCAACATTGCCAGGTCTTGTGGTGGAATCCAGCCATACGGAGGAAACTTCACCTGCAGATGAGGCAAGAATAAGTAACGACTAAAAAAAAATCAAATCTTATCTTCAATAATCATTGCATGCAGTGATGATACTTACTGAGAATTGAATGATCAGCAATCCTTTCTCAAATGGATCTCTATAAATAGGCATACCTTCATTACGAACACATTTAAGGCTTCCAACTTTTATAACTTCACCTAAAAAAAGTTTAAATAAAATTAAACTAAAATACCAGATCACTGGGCTAAACTTACTGATTAAAAATGCAGAGGGCACGAGACTGGGTGAGGAAAACCATAAGAACATTTGAAATAGTAACAAGATTTGCCATTTGACACCAAACCCACTCTGCATTAAGATTATGCACTTTCCTGCCTTTCTCCATAACCCATCTATTCCCTTGATAAAAACATATCTACCTCAGTCTTAAATGTATATGAGGACTTTGACCCCACAAGTAGCAAGTAGCTTCAAAGACTCAACTCTCAGCCCCCATCTCAGCCTTGAATCGACACCCCTTTATTTTGAGACTGTCCCCTCTGGTCCTAGACTCTCCCATAAGGAGTGTGTCTATTCAGCATCCAGTAAGTAGAGTCCCAACCAGTTTAGCTTTGTCATGGGACAATCCTCCTCCTAGAGAACCTTCACTGAACTGCCTCTAATGAAATAAAATCTTTCCTCAAATACGGGATCAAAAACTGCTCACAGAACTCCAAGTCTAGTCTCACAAGTAACCTGAGTAACAGCCAACATTCCATTAGCTTTCCTGGTTACCTGCTGCACCTGTGCACCAGCTTTGTATTTCATGCTGAAGTAACTCCCTGTCCCTTCAACAGCTTTCCTCAGTTTTCTAAATAATAGTTTTGTTCTCCCTTACAAAATGAATAACTTCACATTTTCCCCACATATTTTGCTTGCCAGAATAACTAACATCTAAAGTGTTTGCATCCATCTTGCCATACCAATATTTGTGTGTTGTCTGAACATTTGGCTACAAGAGGTTCTGCCCAGTATGTATCCTAGAGTAGTAAGTGAGCAATGAGGCATTTTAAACAGAACAAATACAGAAAAAGAGTGAATACATTGAAAGATGGGATTTCAGGGAATGAAAGAGCAAGCTTGAAAAGTAAAAGGAAATATTTGTTTAGTAAGGAGATTAAATAAGGCAGGGCTAAGACAAAAACTCTTTAAAAGTATATTTGCACAAGTCATTAGTAACAATGATTTGAAGCAACAGACAACCATGCGGTGGTGCAAGAGCAGCCAATGTCAATTTTCTTGACATTTCAAAAAAAAGTGATGAATTTCAGAATATTAGAACCAGCAGTAGGATCAGAATTGTACAGCTCATTATTCACAGATGGCAAGTTTAATCAGGACCTAGGAACATGAATTGCCCATCTTGTAATTTTTGTTATTCCAATAAATAGTGGTCAATCTGCATGATAGCCTTGGTTCTTCAATTGCCTAACAAAAACCCTTCTCTAGAGCCCGTTAGTTGGAACAGACTAACTACAATGTCAAGAGTAGCTAAGGTAACAGCGGTGTCTGTAAAGGCAAAGGGGCAAGCTACAATGTTATATCAGTTAGCCTTTATTCTGATGTTGGTAAAATATGAGTAGAACACATGTAGAAACACTGTCTGAGCTTGTCAAATGAATTTCTTGAGTATACAGCATGTCAGAATACACAAGAAAAATCAGGAAAACTAAAAGGGGACACAAGCCAGCTTTGGCAGATGAGGTAAAGGAGAATCCAAAGAGATTTTGCAAGTACAAGGTGGCAAAAGAGTAAATAGGGAGAGAACAGGGACTCAAAGATCAACAAGGTCATCTATGTGCAAAGCCACAAGAGATGGGTGAGATTCTAAATATTTCTCATCAGTATTTACTGTTGAGAAAGGTATGGATGCAAGGGAACTTGAGAAAATAAATGTCTTGAAGAGTGTCCACATTACAAAAGAGGTGTGCTGGAAGTCCTGAATGCATTAGATAGATAAATCCCCCAGACCTGAAGTATATCCCTGGACTTTGTGGGAGACTTGGAGTAAATTATGGAGCCCCTAGCAGGGATATTTGTATCAACAGCCACAGGTGAAGTGCCCAAAGACTGGAGGGTGGCTAATGTTGTGCCACTATTCAAGGTTGCAGGGAAATGCCTGGGAACTACAAACCAGTGAGCCTAATGTCCATGGTGATACGTTACTGGAGGGGATTTGTAGAAGCAAGGATTCATTTGAGATAGTCTGCAAGGCTGTGTGGGGGAAATCATGTCTCATGACTTTGATTACATTTTTTTAAAGGGGTAACCATAAAAGTGGATGAGGACAGTGCAGTGGATGGTATCTACATGGACTTTAGCAAGGCCTTTGACAAGGTACTGCATGGGGGGTTGTTCAGTGATGTTAAATCTCAGGTTCCAGGGAGAGCCAGCCAATTGGTTACAAAATTGGTTTGACAGTAGAAGACAGCATATGGTAGAGGGCTGGTTTTTCAGACTAGATGCTTGTGACCATCAGCGTGCCACAGTAACTGGTGTTGGGTGCACTGAGATTCATTATTTATATAAACAATGTAGATGAGAATTTCAGGAGGTATGGTTAGTAAGTTTGTGGATGACACCAAGATTGGTATAATGGACAGTGAAGGTTATGTAGGAATGCAGCAAGATCTTGATCAACTGCACCAGTGGATTGAGTGACGGCAGATGGAGTTTAATTTAGATAATTGCAAGGTGTTGCATTTTGGCAAGGCAAACCATGGCAGGACTTAATAGTCAAATGTAGAGAGCTGGGGAATGTTATAGAGCAAACATATGAGTACAGGTTCATAGCTCCTTGAAAATTGAGTCACAGGTAGACAGGGCAGTGAAAGTGACTTTCGGAATGCTAGCTTTCACTGGCCAGGGCACTGAATAAAGCAGTTGGAATATTTTGTTGAAGCTGTACAAGACTTGGTGAGCTGAAAATGCGCAGGTCAGGCAGCATCCAAGGAGGAGAATTGACCTGCTGCGCTTTTCCAGCAACACATTTTCAGCTCTGATCTCCAGCATCTGCAGTCCTCACTTTCTCCTACAAGACTTGGTGAGGCCATGTTTAGAATACTGTGTGTAGTTCCAGTCACCTGACAAAAGAAAGGACACTAGAAAAAAGTGCAGGAAAGGTTTACAAGGATGCTACCCGGACTGGAAGGTTTGAGTTGAGAGGTTGGATAGGCTCGGACTTTTGCCATCCTGGAGCTTAAGAGACAGGGATTACCTTATAGAGGCATATAAAATCATGGGGGACATAGGTAAGATAGGTAGCCATAGAATCAGAAACTTACAGCAGAGAGACAGCCCCTTTGGTCCAAACTGGTCCATGCCAACAAAAGTGCTAACTGCCTTTCCCTGCACTTGGTCCATATCCTTCCAATCCTGTCCTATTCAAGTATTTGTCCAAATGACTTTTAAATGCTGCTAATGCATCTGCCTCAGCCACTTCCACTGGCAACTCATTCCATATGCAAACCACAGTGTGTAAAAAAAAGTTGCCCTGCTGTTCCCATTTATTCTTTCCCCACTACCCATAAGCTGATACGCCTCCTTCCAATCCTCTGGTACGAGTCCCGTGGAGAGTGAGGAAGCAAAGATCTTCGCCAGTGGCTTAGCAATCTTTTAAAATTTCTTTAAAATCTTAAGATGTAACATCAGATTTAGGGGATTTAGCAGCCTTCAGCCCAATTAATTTCACTCATCCTTTTACTCTAGGGATAGTTATTGTATTATTTCCTGCTTCTCTTTAGCCCTTGATTATTTAGGATTTTTGTAAAACTTAAAATGTCCTTCACCATAAAGACTAATGCAAAGTATTTATTCAACTCCTCAGCCATTTCCTGGCTCCCCATTATTTCCTCAGTCTTGTCATCAAGGAGACATGCTCATTTGGCCTCTGCCATTTTATATATTTAAAGCTCTGACTGTATTTTTAAATTACTTGTTAGTTTGCTTTTTTCCTTTGTCATCTTTGCTGGCTTTTAAAACTTCCCCAATCCACCGGCTTACATTAAATTTTACCATGCTATCAAATTGAAAGGAAAAATACATATAATCAATAACTTCCTTGGTTAGGGGTGGCACAATGCCTGTGGTTAGAACTGCTGCCTCACAGCACCAGGGACCCAGATTCAATTCTAGCCTCCGGTGACTGTGTGGAGATTACACAGTCTCCCAGCGTGCACATGGCTTTCCTCCAGCTTCCTCCCACAGACCAAAGATGTAGGGGTTAGGTGAATTTGCCATGCTAAATTGCCCATATTTTTCAGGGATGTGTAGATTTGGTGCATTAATTAGGGGAATAGGTCTGGGTAGGATACTCAGAGGGTCACAGTGTGGCTTTGCTGGGCCAAATGGCCTGTTTCCACATTGTAGGAATCCCTACATAGAATCCCATGGTAGGTTTAAATCCTTCTTAGAATCCTTCCATTTCACTGAGATAGATTGTAACTGAATCATGAAGTATTTTCTTAAATGTCTGCAACTGTCCCACATCTGTTTTTTCTGCTGAGCACATTTCTCAGGTTCCTCCAACCAATTCTGCCCTCATTCTTATGTAATTCTTATTTAAGTTCAGAACACTTCTTTCCAAGAGTTTCTCTCTCACAAACTGAATACTAAATTCTACCATGTCATGGTCATTGTTCCCAAGGTAATATTTTACTCAAATCATTTATTAAACTTGCCCCTTAACTCATTAGTCAGGAGATGTGAAAGGTTAAACAAATTTGAAATGCTTAAAAAACTCAAATTGCAGTGACAAGATAATACCACTCACCTTTATATAGGAACAGGAAATAATAAAAAAAATTAATAAGTTATGCATAGTAGATGGTAAAACAGAATTATTTTAAAGTCTGTTGTATAACTCTGAAGTTTGTGCTATTGCAAATGAATAGAAAATAATTGCACCAAATCAAACTTGAGAAAAGGCAATAAAGCTTTCAGTAATATTACCACTTGATTACTTTCTTAGCATTGTAAAGGCTCTGAAGCAATGTTGGTATTAACCTGGCTTGGAAGAAATCAGCAATGTCCTTCTGTCAAGTGTTCCTATTGTCCTTTTAAAACCACATAAAGCTTCCACCAGCAGGATTTCGATTTTCATTACCAAGTCATTTCCATGCCTTTGGAATACATCATGGTCCTTTTGATCAAGCACAATGATAACATCGCCAGGTTCTAATCCAGGCTCCTGATCTCCCTCTCCACGGAATGTTATCTTCTGTCCGTCTTGCATACCTAAAGATATATGAAAATAATTTGATGACATGCAATTAATTGATGTGCATACCAGCTCCATGAACAAACATCACAGCATCTTTCCTGAACTTATTTTACCTTTGTCTACATAGACTTCAAGTATTTTTCTCTCTTTCACTATTTTTCGTCCATTACAATTCTTGCAGCGGTCTTTTGGATTAATCTGTTCACCCTGTCCATGGCATTCTGAGCACATTGTCTGAATCTGCTGCACCATTCCAGGTCCAATTTGTTGTACATGGATTTCAATCCCTCTACCTTTGCAGTTTGGACACTTTTCCACAGCACCTTTCTTGCCTCCAAAGCCTGTGTTTAAAAAAAAGCATTAAATATGGAATTATTGCATTTTCCTCATCATAGTAATGTAGAAAGTTTACATACTGGGAATAAACTTAACATTAATTGCTTTCCCGCTCCTTTAATTTCATTTGCTACTTCCTTTTGACCACAATGTCTTGCCACCTGTCAAGCCTGCTTTATCATTCAATTATATAAAGGCAACTAGTGACTTTGCTTTGTCATTAATTTCCAGAAATCTTAATGTTTGTATCATAAACGCAATGATTATTAATAAAACCTGCGGTTTATCAAAAAAATCAAAATACATCGCTGGTTCATTTTTATCCATGCTAGAAATGACTTCCTCAAAATTCCAACAGATTTATCAAATACTATCCTTTCAAATCTTTTAAATATCCAGTTATTACATTCCTAGTAATAGGAAACATCTAGAATCTGATTGCATTTTTCCTCCATTCTTAAAATAATGGGGTTACAATTGCTAATTCCCAGTTTGCAGGAACCTTTGCAGAACCTATTAAGTTTTGAAAGATAACTACCAACGCATCCAATAGCTCTAGCCACCTCAATGTGAAGCTCATCGGGCCCATAGGCTTTAAACATTTTCAATCCAGTAAATTCTTTTTAAATACTACCAGTTCACTAATAACTGCATTGGAGCTCTTAAGATTTGTAGCTTCAGTTGTGGATGAGGTCATTGACTTGCTTGCTGAGCTACTAAGTTTGTTTGCAGATGCTTTGTCACCATACTGAGTGACCCCATCAGTATACCTCCGGCGATTCGTTTGTGTTCTGTCCTGCGTGCTATGTGTGCACACTGGTTTGCTGAAGTGGGTGGCATCAATTCTGGTTTTGTTTCATTGGTTGGTACAAGGGGTCTAAATCTACAAGTTTGTTAATGGAGTTCAGAGTTGAGTACCAGGCCTCCAGGAATTCCTGTGCATGTCTTTGTTTGGCTTGACCTATGATGGATGTGTTGTCTCAGTCAAACGGGTATCCTTCTTTGTTAGTGTGTATGGGCACAGGTGATAGTTGATTTTGTTGCTTGGTGGCCAGTTTCATATTAGAGTAGAGTGTGGTGCACCTCCAGACCCACCCCCTTCCCATTTAATCACTCAGCCCCCCGGCCCACAAGCCTCATTCCAATGAAGGGCTTATGCCCAAGACATCTATGCTTCTGCTCCTCGGCTGCTGCCTGACCTACTGT
The DNA here is from genome assembly GCF_037043375.1 of Chiloscyllium plagiosum. Classification (NCBI taxonomy): domain Eukaryota; kingdom Metazoa; phylum Chordata; class Chondrichthyes; order Orectolobiformes; family Hemiscylliidae; genus Chiloscyllium; species Chiloscyllium plagiosum. Next base: position 32,941,185 of record NW_028270180.1, read on the forward strand.
GCTTTTCCAGCACTACACACTACTGATCTCCAGCATCTGCAGTGTTCACTTCCTCCTGGTTAGTGTATCAGATGGCTAGTTTTCTTCCAGTTTGCCCTATGCAATGTTTGTGGCAGTCTTTACATGATATTTTGTGTAACATAGGTGGCTGTCGTAGTGAAGTTGCCAGTTTCCAGCGGACTACACATTTTGGATAACTACTGTTTTGAGGATGCCGTATAGGTGTTGTTCTTTGCCTCTGCGCAGCTCCAGAGTCCTGCAGTGTGTTACAGCTTGCTGGATCAATGTTCTGATGCACTCCATTTGTGGATGTTGGGATGGTTTGCTGTTAGAGTACTTGATCTGTAAGGGTGGCCTTTCTTGTACATGGTCTGCAGCTCACAGTTGGCCTTGTGTTCAACCATTACATCCAGGAAAAGAAGTCTGTTGTTGTTCTCTTCTTCTTTGGCAAACTTTATGTTGGTGGGGATGTTGTTTATATTGACGGGTTTCTTCCAATTGAACGCATTTGGCAATGACAAAAGATGTCATCCTGTAGCAAATCCAAAGTTTAGGCTGGATAGTGAGAAGGATTTTAGTCTTTGCATTACAGCTTCTGCTATTCATTCTGATAGTGATCCCAAGGGTGTTCTGTTGATTTATCTGTATACCTAGCCATTGAAGATGAAGTGGGTTGAGAGGCACAAATCCAGTAGGTTGAGGGTGCTGACCTTGCCGATGGTGTTGGTGTTGTTGAGTGTATGCATTACTGGTCAGTTTAACGGCAAGGCTAATGTTTACCTTGGCTATGGAGATGTCAATGGAGGTAAATAGTGCAGTCATGTCAAATGAGATCATAACCTCATCCTCTTCTATTCTAGAGCTTTTAATGTTGAACAATTTTTGGATAGAGTGGATTGAGCTGTTTACGAGGTGTTTCAGTCTCCATTGTTCTTTTGCTAGTCTTATGTCAGTGTACCCTGAAGTGAAACTATGGGTCTGAAGGGGACCTCTGGTTTGTGCGCCTTGGGGAGTCCATAGGAGGGTGCGCTCATGGTGTCCATAGGAGGGTACTTTGTCAGATGACATTAGTTTCCCATTGTCAGGTTAGTCTGAACATTTTGCACCTGTCGGTGTCTGATGCTTTGGGAAGGTTGTTAGCTCAGGGCGTAGATGAGATTGTTGACTTGCTTGCTGAATTGGTAAGTTTGCAGATGTTTTGTCACTATATTAGGCAACATCAGTGCAGCTCTGGATTCAGTTATTTTGTAACCAATCTTGTGAATTCACCCATTTTGAGTAGATTTTTCAGGGTAGCTGCAGTGTGGTTTTCCAGTTGTGTTGGGTCTGTCAACATCTATTGGTAAGTATTGGTATCTACTAATGCTTGCTTTTTCTACATATTGTGCTCTTTATGATAGTCATGTGCCTCTTGTCTGCAGATAAGATTACTGTTCTTGTTTTTCCTAAGTCCAACTAGGGCTTTCCTCTAATGTGGTGGAGGGTGTTCCACACATTTTCTAGTTAGTGTTGTGGCTACTTTAGCCTGATAGTTTGTTGGGTTCCTTAGAGTCCATTGTTTCCTTTTAGAAAATGGAGAGTAGATACTAATGCCACCAGGAAATCCATTCTATCGGCATGTGATTATAGTTCAGTTTTTGTACCATGACAGCTTTTTTGGTGTGAGTAGTCAGACAGACAAGTGCCTAATTTGTCAGTGTTGTTGCTGTGAGAGTTTAGTTTCTCCTGTAGGGCCAGTATTTTCCTTGTCTTGGTCTGGTGTTGTTTCATGGTGATGGCTCATTCTAGTGTTCTGGTCCATTCATGATCCGTATATAGCAGTCTGCACCTGTTGTCCTGCTGTCCTGAACTTGTGGGGTGTTGAGAGGTGACTTGTATTTTGTACTGTGGTAGTACCTGTTTTCGGAGACATTTATGTAGGAAATGAAGTTGCGCACGGTGGAACTCTATCAGATGGCATTAGTTTCCCATTGTCAGACTAGTTTGAACAGGTTGCACTTGTAGGCTCATAGTTCTGGGACAATTTGTAGCTCTGTTTGTGGATGATTGTTGACTTGCTCACTGGAGCTGGTAAGTTTGCTTACAGACATTTAATCACCATACTAGGTAACATCAGTGCACCTCTATTAAAAGTTAGTGTTTTGTCCCACTTGATAAGTGTCTCCTGGTTTGCTGAATTGAGTGGTAGCAGAATGCTACAGGTAATGATTCATAATGCCCACAACCACCTTCATAAACGAACAGAAAACTGCACGCCATAAAAATTCCAACCCGACGGACCATGAATGGACCGCAACACTCAAACGAGCATCACCATAATGCAACTGAAGACCAAGATAATGAAAAGGAGACAGTGAGGTCTGCAGATTAGATTAGATTAGATTATTTACAGTGTGGAAACAGGCCCTTCGGCCCAACAAGTCCACACCGACCCGCCGAAGCGCAACCCACCCAGACCCATTCCCCTACATTTACCCCTGCACCTAACACTACGGGCAATTTAGCATGGCCAATTCACCTGACCTGCATATTTTTGGACTGTGGGAGAAAACCGGAGCACCCGGAGGAAACCCCCGCAGACACGGGGAGAATGTGCAAACTCCAGACAGTCCGTCGCCTGAGGCAGGAATTGAACCCGGATCTCTGGCGCTGAGAGGCAGCAGTGCTAACCACTGTGCCACCGTGCCGTGCTGGAGATGAGAGAGGGCAGACGAGAGGACTTAGTTCCTGATGAAGGGCTCCAGCCCAAAACGTCAATTTTCCTGCTCCTCGGATGCTGCCTGACCTGCTGTGCTTTTCCAGCAATAAACAACCAAGATAATGAAAAGACTGGCCCTACAGGAGAAACTAAACTCACCCGCAGCAATGACACTGATCTCGGATAAGGAATCTGTCGACCGACCACTCAGACACCAAAAAAGCTGTCCTGCTATGCAGACTGAACTATAACCACCGATATGCCAATAAAACTGACTTTCTGGGGCATTAATATCTATTCTAGAAACAACAGACTCACTGAAGATACCCAACAGACCATCAGGTAGACAAACCACAAAGCTAAGCAGAAAGAATGAATGGAACACCCTTAACACTTGCAGACAAAAGGCACATGACAGTCATACGTATAAATGCATAATATATCAAGAAAGCTAACACTGCTAGCAGACACTGATACTTATCAATAGATGACAACAGACAGCACCACAACTGGAAAACCACATTACAGTTACCCTAAACTACCCTAAATTACAGCCCTTACCACTATTCAGCCTAAACTTTGGATCCGCTATGGGGATGACACCTTTGTTATTACCAAGTGCACTAAATCAGGACAAATCCATCAAATCAAACATCCTCACTAGCATAAAGTTCGAGAACAACAGACTTCCCTTCCGGGACATAATGGTCCAACACCAGCACCTCCTCGAATGCAAGGCCATGGTGAGGTCCAGACCAGCAAATACTGCAAGGCCATGCATACAGATCAAGTACTGAACTACAACAACAACCATCCCAATACCTATAAACAGAGCTGCATCAGAACATTGTTCAAGTGAGCCGTAACACTGTAGCAGCCCAGAGCTGTGCAAAGCCGAAGAAGAACACCTAAACAATGCCTTCAGAAACAATGGTTATCCAAAAAGCATAATCCACCGAACTCTACACAACAGGAAGACAATATGTCCAGATACACTGGTTACCCTGCCATGCATAGAGGACATATCAGAAATGACTGGACTATTCCAACCCCTAAGTATCATGGTAGCCCACAAACTGACAAATACGCTACAACAGCTACTGATGCAATATTAAGGATCCCACATCCACAACCAACATATACAAAACATGTAAAGACTGCCACAAACATTATACAACGCAAACCAGAAGAAAACTAACCATCAGGATACACAAGCACCAACTAGCCATGATCAACTATCACTTATATCCTTGCAAAGAGAGACACCAATTCGACTGGGACAACATACCCATCCTAGGGCAAGCCAAACAGACATGCACAGGAGTTCCTGGAGGTCTGGCATGCAACCTGGAACTCCATTAACAAACATTTGGAGTTAGACCCCCCCTTACCAACCACCCACCTCAGCCAACCAGGAAAGCAAATAGCAGGCAGGACAGAACACCATGCTTCTCCGGAGGCACACTGATGTTACTAGTATTGTGACAAAACATCTGCAAAAAACTTACCAGCTCAGCAAGTCCACTTCACTTGCTTCTCAGCTTCACACGTCTTATTTCTGCATCTTGTAGTTTCCCTATTGTCCACTAGAAATGCTCATATCCAGACATGTAAGGGACCCACATTTGTCCTAGCTACATCTTTTCCTTTTCACATTGCAAAAGCTCTTTCCTTTGCTGTTTGCCTTCATATTTGTCACTAGTTTACATTCAAATTTTCTTCTTCCACTCCTAAATAATTTCTTGGTAACCTTTTGGTGGATCATAAATTTCTAACCTTTTTTTTCTCATCCTCATGAACCCATAAAGCATGAATACAATCCTTAACACTTATGTAAATAATTTGATTAACTTTTCCCTTTGGAGTAAGAGTAACATATATAAAACAAGTCTGATAAAATGAACTATGTCCCCTGTTCAATTGTCTCCAGTTCCTGGGCTTTTAGACTACTACTACCACCACGTGTTTTTTTTTAATTCTCTAATTTGCAAAGTTCTATTTCTCCACCTTCATACTGCCCTGAATTTTATCTTCATTGCTTCCATGAGTACTGCTATCATCTTGAGTTGAAATCACTCCTTTTCATCTCTAACTACTCTAATGAGCTAAGGTCTTACCATCAGTGAAGAGTTCCTGCTGCAGAACTCAATCCACCATTCCAGAAACAAACCTCCCCACTACACCATCTGTCAATCTATGCAATGCTATTGAGCTGTCAACATCTCAGCTAATTGGATAGATGCTAGCCAGATTTTCAATGTTGAGTTTTATTTCAAGGTCAAGCCAAATAAGATTGCATACTCACCATCACATTTATCACAAATTATATTTTTCTTCAAAGCCAGTTTCCTTGTGGCTCCATTGTACAGATCCTCAAGTGAAACAGCCAACTGGTGAACAACATCCTTGCCTAGACACAAAAATGCAACCACGACAAATAAAACTATATTCAAAGGCTGACACTGATTTTTGCAAGAAAAATGTTTGGTAAGTACAGAGGAACATTGATTAGCCAAACAACACGGGCAGGGTGTATTTTGTCAGGTAGTCAAATGTTTGGACAATTGAATGCTGGACAAGAGTTGGGACCTTGCTGGATAGTCCGAAATTTAGATATTCGAACGCCAAATAATAGAGGTTCCTCTAATTAAAACAATGCTTTCCTCCAGTATGAAGCTAATATCAGAGTTAAGTTTGTTGACATACAAGCAAAACATTGTCAACAGTTCAAGCTGCCAAACTAGCATGCTTGGAAAAAAAGTCCTACATTTATATTTGAGTTACTTAACTTGGCTCCTCCGGACACTTAAAAAGTCAATTTTATGCAGTTACCCATGGTTTCTATAATGAGGATTTTTTTAAAAATGGATGCATATTGAATTTAAGTAATCAAAAACCAGGGCTTGAGATGGAAAAATATGCTTAGACCTAGTGTCCTTGGCCTAAATATAGGCACACAATGAATCTTGAAATCAATTTCAAATGGTTGAAAGCTTCCATCTTTTTGTATAGTTGCATATTAGATTATCAAAGCTTGCACTCAAATTCTTAACCAATATTTTATGGACCAGTTAGACTGGTTTGACAAACTTGAAAACACAAAATGCTCCTGACCAAAGAACGAAGAACCACTTACAGGTGATTAGTTGGCAAGTACTCAATGCATGAAACAGATCATATACAAAAGACTCCCAGACAAATCAAAAGTATGTTGCTTGCACCATAAGCTGCACACAAAGTTCAAATATAGGTCAGTGGGATTCCCAATACTTAGTGAGAACTGTAGTTTTGTTATGGGTCACAACTCATGTACAAATGCTAGATAAAAGCACATGTTGCACAGGTTAAAAAAATTGGTGGATTATTGAATAATATTGAATATTATGGAAACACCTTTGTGATGTATACCAGAGACCATTTCCAGTGTGAACCTTACACCTATTTGTAATGACAGGTAATATTCATTATTGTATTTTTACATACTGGAAGATTATATAACCACTTTTTAAACTGCACATTTGAGGGGAAATAAACTGAAGACTTATTGTAGTAAATGGAGAAGAGAAAATGTGTTCTTTAGATTTGCTTAATTTTAAACAAACTCACTGATTTCAACAGTAAAACAAGTTGAGTTACAGCAAACTACAATAGAATCTAGATGGAGCTTAGGCCTTCATTAATTTCTACTTGTAGCCCCCCACACTGATCCAGTGAAGCTCAATGGGAAGTCTAAGGAATACTGACATATCTTTCAATTAGACACTTTACAGCCTTCTGATTTCAAAATAAAATTCAACAGCTTTCAATCATAACCTACACTCCATTTTTACTTCAGACATTAGTTGCCACTAATTATTATTTGCCATTTTTGCACTGACTCATTTGTTTAATTGCCCCCTAGCCACCAAACCCTGTACATTCAACCTTTTTGTTATTTAATCACACCTACCTTCCACCCTGCCAAAGCTTTTGTCCTTTCCTCCAGTATCCATTTTTCTGCCTCTGCTTTTGTTTAAAAGCTATTGAATTTCCAAAATTTTCATAGTTCAGATGAAAGGTCACATGCATGTTAATATTTACACTCATTTTCTCTCCAAAACATTGCAGGGTATTCCTACTATTTCTTGGATTCCAGCATCTGCAATATTTTGCAAGATGGAGCTCCCTGGAATATTAATTTATGTAAAATAAACAAGTGCTAAAAACTGCATGACTTCTAAACGTCTAAGATTTGAGTTTGGGCAAATGGAATACTATATAGACAAATGGCTAGAAATTTTGGGCTTCTGATAAAAATATATATATTCTTAAGTGGCAATGTTACTCACCAGCCCTGTCTTTCTACAAGACAAATGAGAGAAATTTCTCCTCCCTTCCCAAATCTTTAACGAACTAGGGAAATTACTTCATGTACCTCTTTTCTCCCTTTGCATTCTGCCACCACCACCAAAGAACATGTCGAAGATGTCCATCGGCGAGGAGAAACCACCACCCCCTACTCCTCCTTCCTTAATGGCTTGTTCACCACCTTGGTCATAGAGATTTCGCTTCTTAGGATCTGACAAAACCTCATAGGCTTGTGATATAAGCTTGAACTATTGAAAAGAAGCAAGAAAGAAGGTAACTAGAAATGAACAAAAGCACTCGAAATACCTACTGTAGGTGCAAACATTTCTAACTCAAAACAAAACAGATTTTAAGGTCATTTTATTTTCTGAAATGCTTTCTTTGATGCAGCATGAGGAAAAAATTGGAAAACAATTTGGTTTGCCCAAAAAGCTTTAGTAAAATATCAATTTCTCCCACAAGAATAAAATGGCAATTGTTTTAAAACATCAACATAACCAAAATAACCTTAAACAAAATTATTGGAACATGCCCGGAGGCCAACAAGCCAGGCTACAGCTCTCCAACTGGGCCAACATTCCAAAAGGAGTGGTTTAATGAAGTTTATTTAATAATGAAGTGCCTGGATTGTTGGGAGACTTAGTTACCTATGCAAACTTTTTTTGAAATAAGTTAACTGGTGTCACAGGAAATACTGTATACAGTATCAATTATATTGTTTTGTAATGCTGTAAAAATTAGGAATTTCTCTTATGACTGCCAATTTTAAGTATCAAATTTTGAAAATAATTATAGAAGACCATCACTCAGTAAATCAGTAACCTGAGAGGGATTCAAACAAGCCAGCCATGCAGTTTTAAGAACCATAGGACAGTGTACAAAAAAACAAGATCCAAAATCCAGGTTGTCATGGCCTATCATTGATAAAGCTTGACATTCCCATTCCAAGGCTGTATTGTGAATACCACTAAGCTTTTAAAATGTTTCTCATTGATAGCAGGCATTGCCATGAGAAACATGAACAATTTGAACTGTAATTGTTTCACAGAAGTACTCTAACTGGATGTGAAGTGAACAAAATATTTCCAAACTGTTCTAATTTAAACTGTTCTTTTAGCCATTATTGATTTAATCTCCCAAACCTCATTACCAAGGTATTTACAGTTTTCAGCAAGCCTTATGAAAAGTTAGGTATTGTTAATTCAGATTGTGGGTGTCATTGGCAACCCCAGCAATAATTAATATCTAACTGACCACAAAACAGACTATGGGTCAAAGACTTCTGAGCTGTATGATTCTGCAAAAGATGGTGCAAGTTGCCTTCTTGAATAATTGCAATAAACAATTCAATTGAGGAATTTTCATGATTTTGATCTTAATGAAGGAATTGTGTTACATTTACAAGTCAGGATACGCAAAGCTTAGATAGGAATGTGGAAAGTGGTGCTCCCATGAACATTTGGCCTGCCCTTCTACATGGATGAAGTATTTTTTTACAGTGCAACACAATGTGCTGCATTCAGTACATGGATTTGGGAGGAATTAAATATTTGAGGTGATGCATGGGTTTCAAAGTAGGAGTTTTCATTGGGTGGTGTTGAAATTTGAGCAGTATTGGAGCTAGACCCAAAGGAAAAAGTATCCATCGTATTTCTGACTTGCATCTCAGCTAGTGGAGTGACTAGCACCCAGAGAAATCTTCCCTTCTCTTTTGTGACTACACTTGATAATTTCAACCCCTATGTCAACTCACCTTGCTTTCTCCTCCATTTCACTATCATCTTGTTACTTTGTGTTCATAGGATGTGCCTGTTGCTAGCTAGGCCAGCATTTAGGGTCCATCCCCAAATCCTTTTCCTCCAAACAAACACCAAACATGAACAGCCACTCCCTTAAAAGTTGCTGCCTAAAATGGCCTTTCTAATCCCATTCAAAGATCAAACTACTAGGAACAATCAAGTTCTGGCATTAACTCCATTTCACCCCTTAGATAATAATTCATAATGGATTTTGCAGGACATGCAGAGTATTGCCACAGCCTTAGACCTCCAAAATCTATATTATTTTGCTCTCTTGATTCTGTCTCAGAAACAGTGCTAGGTCTGATTATTTCCAGGTATCCTTCACTCACCTCTAAACTTTCTCTGAACCTACTTTCTCCATTTCTGGGAATGTTTTCTTTCAGGGCACTTGAAATTCAAAAACTTCTATGCAGGATCAGATACTTGTTATGGAGCTTCCTGAGCTGAGGTGCTTCCAAAGCAAGGTTTAAGAAGGTCTGTGTCAATAGTGAGGCTTCTAATGTTCAACTCAATTAGCAAACTAAAGGTTGCAAACAGTGACCAGGGAAAGTGTAGAATTAGTGATACAAGTTGAGGAGAACCTTTTAATTTGCTGAATGAAAATAATGTTTAATGCTAGAGGGTGTGGAGCAGTCAGCAAAGAAGTTGCAGGTTGATCTGGGTGTTGTTACATTTGGAAACTGATCCCATAGCCACAGATGATGCGGACTGTCAGAAAAAGTAAAACAGGTTCCAACTTCACAGATTTTGGTAGGCAATAAGGCAATGGCAGGAACAGAAACCACTGCTGCAGAGGTTCTAGATATGACAGAATCGCAAGAGATGAGTTGAGCAGAAATACTCATACTAAGTAGGGCAAGTGAGGAGAAATACTGAAGGGGGATATAATAAACAGTCAAAAACGTTAGAGAATTAGAGGCAATTGCAGTCCGTTTTGATGCAGAGGAAGGAATAGAAAATCAGAATGTTGAGTTTTCAACAGTTACTGGCCAGAGGTCTGTCCAATCTAACCCGGTCAACTACTGCTCCATCAGTCAACACCCAACCAAAATAATAAGAGTCAATGACTACAAATTGGCAGTTTAATCTTCTTGCTAATGCTTTGTTTGGGTTTTGCTAAGATCGTAACTTCAGATTAGCATTTCTCATGTGTGAAATCCAGCTTCTGTGGTAACGACTGCACCCGACATGAAAGCACCACTAGATAATTTGATTACTTCCAGTGTGGAAACAGGCCCTTCGGCCCAACAGGTCCACACCGACCCGCCGAAGAACAACCCACCGAGACCCATTCCCCTACACCTAACACTACGGGCAATTTTAGCATGGCCAATTCACCTAACCTGCACATTTTTGGACTGTGGGAGGAAACCGGAGCACCTGGAGGAAACCCACGCAGACACTGGGAGAATGTGCAAAATCCACACAGACAGTTGCCTGAGGTGGGAATTGAACCCAGGTCTCTGGCACTGTGAGGCAGCAGTGCTAACCACTGTGCCGCCCACAAATGGTAACAACTAAGGAGCACAGGTAAAACAGAAATCGATGATATTAGGAGGACACTCCTCAGTGGTTGCAGTCAGGCCTGACAAAGGTTGAGATAGCGGGAGATTAATCAACTCAGATTCAGGATGTTGCTACTTGAGTTTCCAGAGTAGCTATCTAACTTACTCATTAGATCACAAGGTCCGAAATGAGGCTGCCCATTAATGATATCCAGATACATTGTTTCCTAGATAATGAAGCAGACCATGCATATATTCAGCAAAAGGTGTCCAATTCATGGGCCTGGGCTGCAAATCAACAAGATTCACATGATTCCTTGTTAAAGATAATGTAAGGAACTTACTAACATACTGGTGGACAACACTTACCAGAAACAACTACACAACTAAAATCAAACATAACTAGTTGAATCAATCTAAGTATTTTTTAAAGAAACTAACTCACCTACGAACAGTCAAAAGTCTTTCCACCAAAGATGCAATATGGGAGTGTAATGAATAATCTCTACAAGCCTGTATATAAATTCAATACTACCCAAGAAAGATCAGTTTGACTGGTACTTCACTATTAACATGCTATGTCTGCTGGAGACAACTTGTCCCAGATTGTTTAGCAGCATCATCCAAATTCACTAGCTCCACTTCCTAGACAGATGCATGGGGGGTCACCATCTTCCAAGTCCTCCATTAAATATTAATCCCAAAAAGAACCAATGCCAAAGTAGAGACAGGTTCAAAAGCTAGGGGAGGAAGTAAATTGAAGGGAGGTCAGAATTTGAGGTGGGGGAAGATAGAAGGGTACAGTAAATTCAGGAAAAGCAATTTAGAAAGCTTAGTTAAGTCTCAATTTCAGTGAAATAATGGGCATGGTCTACATTTACACTGTAGTTTTCTCAACCAGTTATTTAACAAAAGGACAACTTGGCACAATGTTTCCAAACTCAGCACAGTAAAGCCCACTTCTTGCTCTCCCAGATCCTATTCCTATTAAACTAATGGCCAATCAACCACTCTCCCTGACCCTAACCCTAAGTCTCTATCTTAGGTGACAACTGTCCAGATATTTTGATGGCCAGAGTTGTTGCAAAAGGTTTAACTGCAATTGCAAATTGAAACCATACAGAAATCCCAAACGGGGGACTGAAAATTTCCCTGGCATCTGGAATGCTGAAAAAGCACCACAGTCAAGAGATTTGCGAAGAACCTGACTCACTTAATCATAATAATTAGTTAATCAGAAGTTACAGATTAAAATCTAAGCTAACTCCAGACTAACTATTGAGCCAAGTCCCTTCCTCCTACTTACCACTCAACAAGACACCCTAATTGGCAACCACACACACTAACAAACCCACTATTCTTGCCTGACCAGTATTGCAGCCCACCACCTGCCATAGCTGACATGCCCCTGTTCCTGGATTAGTGGTGCTGGAAGAGCACAGCAGTTCAGGCAGCATCCGAGCAGTAAAATCGATGTTTCGGGCAAAAACCCTTCATCAGGAATAAAGACAGAGAGCCTGAAGTGTGGAGAGATAAGCTAGAGGAGGGTGGGGGTGGGGAGAAAGTAGCATAAGAGCTTCAGGGCAGAGAAAATGACCTGGGAGTTGCAGTGGAAGAGGGACTCCATGAGATTCATGAGAGAGGAGGAAAACTTCTTCAAGGCAGGCATCCTTGCAAGAGGATTCGCAGTAGGTACTCCCCTGTTCCACCGATCCAAATAGCCATTCACTTATCCTACTTTAAGAGGCTAACCTACATACTCCACACTTTACTATCATCCATGGCCTATCCAAGAGTCACTTATGTCCTTGATATATTGACTACCACCACTGCTGGCAATGCATTCCACACAATTGCTGTTTAAAGAACCTACCTCTGATATCTCCCTGAATTGCTCTCTGTACACCTTAAAATTATGTCCCCTCATGATAGCCATTCCCACTCTGGGGAAAAAGTCTCTGGCTATCCACTAAGCCTCTCATCATCTTGTACACTATCAAGTCACCTGTCATCATTCTTCACTCCAATGAGAAAAGCCCTAGCTCCCTCAACTTTTCTTCATAAGACATGCCCTCCAGTCCAGGGAACATCCTGGTAAATCTCCTCTGCACCCTCTAGAGCTTCCACATCCTTCCCATAATGACGCGACCATAACTGAACACAATATTCAAAAGTGTGGTCTAACTAAGGCTTCAAAGCTGCAGCATTACCTCATGGCTTAAACTCAATCCCCCTGTAATGAAAGCCAACACACCATATGGGTTCTCAACCCTATCACTTTGGGTGGCAACTTTGAGGGATCTACGAACATTGACCCCAAGATTTCTTTGTCCTTCCACACTGCCAAAAACCCTGCCTTTAAACCCTGTAATCTGCATTCAAATGCAACCTTCCAAATTGAATCACTTCACTTTTCCAAGTTGAACTCCAGCTGTCAATTCTCAGCTCAGTTCTGCATAGTCATTGTCCTATTGCAACCTACAGTAACTGTCCACAATATCCACAACTCCACCAATCTTTGTCATCAGCAAACATACTAATCCACCCTTCGAACTTCCTCATCCAAGCCACTGATAAAAATCACAAAGAGCAGAGTCTCAGAACAGATCCCCGCAGAACACCACTGGTCACCAAGTTCCAGGCTGAATCCTTTCCATTTACTACCATCCTCTTCTCTATGAGCCAGCCAATTCTGTATCCTGACAGCCAAATTTCCCTGTATTCCATGCCTCCTTACTTTCTAAGTGAGCCTACCACTCCTGTCTTCTCCCCATTACCTTGATCCTCTTACCAAAGAAGAACATATCTTAAGTACAATCAATGACTTGGCCTCCACAGCCCTCTGTAGCAACAATTTCCACAGAATCACCAAGTGCTGACTGAAGAAATTCTTCATCTCAGTTTTCAGAGGATTCACCCTCATGTCCTAGTTTCTCCCACTTGTGAAGCATTTTCTGCACATCCACTCTATACTCTACAAGCTTCAGTCATATTCCCCCTTCTAAACCCCACCAGACCCAGAGTTCTCAACTGCTCATGACTACTGCTGGATCCCTGGAACCATTCTTGTGAACCTCCTCTGGATCCCTTCCAAGCACATCACTCCTTAGATATGAGCCCAAAAGTGCCTTAATCCATGCCTTAAAAATCCAACCTTGATCCCTCTGCCTGTGCAAATACACACCCCTTTCCATTCTCCAAAATCCTGAGTTATTACCTCATCACTATGACCATCCCATCACTCGCTACCTTCCCCTCCAAAGAAAGTTCATTTTTTGGGGACTTCAAATTTAATTCCTCCAATTCCACCTTTGCACTAATGCAGCTCTTTAAAGTCACAAATGAGATCTTAGATTGTAGCAAAATTAAACTACTCCATTTTTGAGGGAGTTAACCAGAAAGTTCTACTACAGTGCCTCTCCTTGATTTCCAACTAGTTCATTCAGTTCAATCACCTCGTTCAACTCTTCTTGATCCTAGTTGCAGCAGAATCATGTACAATCACTTTTCTTTCTGCTCCAGCACCGATTATCTCTGAAATCTCAAATGATCTGTCTTCAACTGCTTATTTCTCCACTACATACTAACCTTAAGAGATCTGAATTCATGACAGGTTGCATATATATTATGGCAACACTAAACAAGACCTAACCAACATCTCCTAACCCATCCACCATGCCTAAGTTATTAGATTATCTGTTAAATATCCAATACAGGGACAGCAGAAATTTTCCCCAATTATCAGGAAAACTGTCTTTAGGCCCATCATAAACTGTAGGCAGCACAGATTGTGTCTTTCCACACTGTCTGAATGGATCTGCATCCAGGTGCTACAGTTTTCTCCCACAGACCAAAGATGCACTGTTAGGTGGATGGCCATGCCAAATTGCCCATGGCCTCCAAGGATGTGTAGACTCGGTAGATTAGCCATGGGAAACACAGTTACAGGAATAGGGTAGGGGTGGGTCTGTGTGGACCTGATGAGCTGAATGTCCTGCTTCCACACTGTAGGGATTCTATGTTCTGTATGAACAGTTTGTTGTTTGATTTCATCCTTGGCAAGTGCCCAAGTCTGCTGGCAAGCTTGGTAGCATAACTGACTGCAAATGAGCTACCCATCTCATACCTACACCATTAATACCCCTGTTTGCATCTTTAACAAAACCCAGCTTTATTCTATGCCTTAACTAATTTGTTGCTGAAACCCTCATTTAGGGCACTACTTCCCCACTTAATTATGGAGTCCCATATTCATAAACTGGAGGTTATTGAAAACATGACTGCCCTCATCATGACATGCATCAAGCCATAAAATTCTTCCCAAATCCTCAGAATTAAGTGATTTTTTTCATCTCTATTCACAAAGAAAAAAGATTATGTGGATATAGTAATCCAAGAGGAAGGGTGCAAAATATTTAACAAAATAATAAGGCAGGAGAGTAAGTGTTGCAGGAATTGGATAAGACACCAGGGCCTGATGAATTGTTCCTTAGAATGAAGGAGAAAAGAGACTATATTCTCATCTTCACAAGTAATAGGTACTCAGAATACAAATGCAGTTCCATTATTTACAAAAGGTACGAAAGAAATGCCAAATTAGTCTTACTTCAGGAGTGGGGAAAAATTAATCCTGAGATATTGGATAAACTTACTTAAAAGTGTAGACCAATCAGGGATAGCTAGCGAGGCTTTAAGGGATAATCATGCCTTAATTTGATTTACCTGAGGAAATAACAAGGAGAATTAATGGTTGGTGCAGTGTAAGTGACCTATATGGATTGCAGAAAGGCATGTGATAAGGTCCCACACGGCAAGTTGGTCAAAAAAGCAAAAACCCATGGATAATATGTCCAACCGAATCCAAAGTTGTCAGTAACAAGGAAAGAAAGGGTAATTGTCAATGGCTGCTCTTGCAAATGGAAAACTGTGACAAATGGTGTTTCACAGGGCTCAGTGTTATGACACCTACTGTTTGTTTTATTAACAATTTTGACAAACTGGAGAGCTATAACTGGCAAATTTACAAATGATAAAAGTGATTGTATAGTGGATAGCCATAAGCTCCAAAACGATATAGATGTGTTGTTGGAATGAGCAGGAAAGTGGCAGATGCAATTCAACTGATTACGTGTGGCACGGTGGCACAGTGGTTAGCACTGCTGCCTCACAGCGCCTGAGACCCGGGTTTAATTCCCGCCTCAGGCGACTGACTGTGTGGAGTTTGCACGTTCTCCCCGTGTCTGCGTGGGTTTCCTCCGGGTGCTCCAGTTTCCTCCCACAGTCCAAAGATGTGCAGGTCAGGTGAATTGGCCATGCTAAATTGCCCGTAGTGTTAGGTAAGGGGTAAGTGTAGGGGTATGGGTGGGTTGCGCTTCGGCGGGTCGGTGTGGACTTGTTGGGCTGAAGGGCCTGTTTCCACACTGTAATGTAATCTGATTACGTGTGAGGTAGTGCAAGACCAAACAGTAAACTAGAAAACGTTAAGTGAGAATATACTGAGAGGGGCTAAAGAGGAGAGAGACCTTGGCATGGAGGTTCACAGATCCTTAAAAGTAGGAAGTACAGTTAGATAAATTTATAAAGAAATGCATATGGAATGCTCTCCTTCATTGACAAAAGGTATAAAATACCAAGTAGGGATATAATGATGAATGGATTCTAGATTAGTGGTGCTGGAAGACTACAGCAGTTCAGGCAGCATCAGAGGAGCAGTAAAATTGACATTTCAGGCAAAAGCCCTTATAATGATGAAACTGTACGAGATACTGGTGAGACCACAACTGTAATGTGCACAGGTCTGGTCACTACACTTCGGGAAGGATCAGATTCCCTACAGTGCAGAAGAAGGCCCTTCGGCCCAACCAGTCCACACCGATCCTCCGAAGAGTAACCCACCCAGACCTATTTCCCTCTGACTAATGCACCTAACACTACGGGCAATTTCCCATGGCCAGTTCACCTAACCTGCACATCTTTGGACTTTGGGAGGAAACTGGAGCACCCAGAAGAAACCCACGCAGACACTGGGAGAATGTGCAAACTCCACACAGACAGTCGCCCGAGGCTGGAATCGAACCTTGGACCCTGATGCTGTGAGGCAGCAGTGCTAACCACTGAGTCACCGTGCCACCCCGATGTGCAGTTAGTTCTCCTAGTTGCAACACTTAATAGAAAATTCACTTAACAGAGGGTTTTTGGGAAAAGTGGGGCCGGGGTAGACCATCAAAAGAAATTACTCATGACCGATCAAAAATCACCCAAAAGTCAACTGCAATGAAAGCACAGCCTGAAGGTTGAAATCATATGTATTAACGAAACAAAAGTAAATTTAAACAGTACATTTAAAAACATAAGAATACCACTGTGCCGTACCTCTCACCAAAAGCTGCTCTGTTGGCAGTGGGCATCAGTGCATGCAAAGTACAGCACAGCATCAGTACAAAGTACACGAACTGACCCCCGCTGGAATTGCACTATTGCAAGCGGAGGTAAAATGTTCTCAAAAATACCATTTCCTAATTCTTCGGCAACGTTATGGCCAAATCTCACTGCCAAAACAGAGTTATCCCAGAACTTTAATGCTCTGGAGAGAATGGAGATGATTAATGGAATGCTGCCAGGCTAGAAAACTAACTAGAAGATGATATTTGAGGGGTTAGGACTATATTCTTTGGAACAGGGAAAGCTGAGGGGTGACATGATTGCAACATACAAAAGCGAAAGGGGTAGAATAGACAAGATGAACCTGCTAACCCTGGCAGAGTTCAAAAACTATAGGTCATTGATTCAAGCTAAGTGGCAAAAGGATTAGCAGGGACTGAAGAAAAAAAAAGCTTTACAGTGGGTGATGGGTACCTGGAATTTGCTGCTTGAGTTGGCCGAGGTGAGTTGGCCGAGGAGGCAGACCCCCTAAACTCAAATAGCTGGATTTGCACTTTAGGTACTGTAAGCTGCAAGATTAATTGGTTATGTGCAGGACAACAGGGCTAGAACAGGCATCTGGGCATCTTCAGGTCAGCATAGCTAAGATGGACTGGATGCTCCCCTTCTATTCTGTATTTGTTATGGCTTCTATGGACAGCCATGCTCGTCTAAGTCTGGCCTTTTGAACATCCTAGGTTATTAGTACACTATTAATTTCATGCCTTCACCCAGGATTTCCTCTCAAACCCTCACCTCTCCTTTCAAAAGGCTCCACATCTCTAAGCATTCGATAACTTTATTTACAGTATGTAGGTACTAATGAAAGTTTGGCTGTATTGCCTTCCCTAGTTTCCCCATGAACATCTTAGCACTCTAGGCACTTTCATAGGAGATTTAACAGTCAGCTACATTGCTATGCATCTGTAGTCATGCAGCAGCTACATTAGGCAAACAGATTTCTCTCACTGAAGGGCATTAATGAACCAGGTGGCTTTTTATGACAATAACATGGTTACTATTAGAGCACCCTTTAATTCCACATTTTTATTTAATTCAAATTTCATCTGTCATAGTGGGATTCAAACCCATGCCCCCAGAACATTGCCCTGTGACTGTGGATTACTATACCTGCGGATCTAGCAGGATTCCATCACCTCATTGTTATTATCCCCTGAAGTGGCTCAATCTTTAATTTTGTTCAAGTACTGATCTCTATGTTGGAGTATGGGACATTAAAGGTAATACATCATTACAATCAGTTTAGTACAATGGATTATCATCAGAATCTGCAATTAACTTGTAGACTATAGAATAAAAGAGCCAGGATGAAAGCCTGGGTTTGAGTCTCAACCTCAACCTCGCATATTCATTCCGATCAGACGGGATGTTCTCGAAGTTTCCGGAAAGCCAGCGCCTGTCTGATTGCCCGTTTTGTTTTCCTACCTTACCTTCTCCCCTTCGTTGGGGTTTTTGTCGGGGTGATATTTCAGGGCCAGTTTCCGATACGCCTTCTTGATCTCATCAGGACCAGCGTTGGGTTTGACCCCCAGTATATCATAGTAAGCTGTCTCCTTCACCATGGCTACCCTATAAAGTAATTAGAAACAGCGAGTTTCTTTTAAAAACTACCACGCTCACTCAATTATTCCAATATTAACAACGTTCTTCCTCCTGGGATGTAAATGAAACATCGTATAGAGTAACAACACTCAGAGGTGAATAAATATTGTTCACCATCACCACCGCCATTATGATCCCCCCCGGCCCCGGGTAACGCGGCCACTCACCCTTTAATATCGGATCACAGACCGCCGTTTAATTTTTATTATGATTTGAAGCCGAAGCCCACACCAGTAAGGAAACAACCTCCGACCGTCTCCAATTACGCGCTCGCGCGACTCTGCTCTGGCCATTTAAACCGGAGCGGCAGAAAATTCTAGATCACCTCCACCCCCCTGGCTGATGCCACGCCCATTACGAGCCTCTGCCCCGCCCTCTCTAGCCATTTGAAGTATTTCTCGGTCTATGCCCCGCCCTCCGACCGCTTCGACACGCCCTATCGGCCCCGACCCGACCCGATTGGTCCCGCCCAGCTTTCGTCACTGCCCCAACCGTTTTGTCCCAGCCTCCTACCCGCGTGACGTTGGTAGCGGGTTGCCATAGAGATGGGGAAGGTGCTTGTGCTCCCATGAACTTTCTAGAAAGTTCGCCACTGTTTTGGAACTATCTCAGAGAAGAGTGTGAATCTGAAAAAATGTTTGTGCCCCGAACGAGTTTAAGGAGTGGTAGCGGTTTGGGGAAGGAATGGTTGGTGGTGAGAGGGAAGATGGTGAAAGGGACGGGGATGATGAGAAGGGCAGAATGATGGAGAGGGGAGAAGAGGGCCAGCTATATGTAACTCTTGCCCTGCAGTGTACACCAATCCCTTTCCATCACTAAAGTAAACATAACTGAATTGTGGTCACAATCACCAAATCTAACTCCTGGCCAGGTTCATTACCCAGTACCAAATCCAATATGGCATTGTCCCTTGTGGCTTGTCTACATACTATGTCAGGAAACCCTCCTGCACACATTGGACAAAAACCGACCCATCTAAAGTGCTCGAACTATAGCATTGCCATTCAATATTTGGAAAGTCCCCCATAACAACTAACCCGTCCGTCTTGCTCCTATACAGAATCATCTTTGCTCTCCAATCCAATCAAAACCATAGGTTTAGGGTGAGAGGGGAAAGATATAAAAGAGACCTAAGGGGTAACTTTTGTACACAGAGGGTGGTACCGGTATGGAATGAGCTGCCAAAGGAAGTGGTGGAGGCTGGTACATTTGCAACATTTAAGAAGCATTTGGATGAGTATATGAATAGGAAGGGTTTGGAGGGATATAGGCCGGGTGCTGGCAGGTGGGACTAGATTGGGTTGGAATATCTGGTCGGCATAGATGGGTTGGACCGAAGGGTCTGTTTGCATCTCTCTATGAAAGTCCTTACTCAGAGAGTAGTAAGGGTATGGAATGCTTTGCCTGCAACGGTAGTAGATTCGCCAACTTTAAGTGCATTTAAGTCGTCACTAGACAAGCATATGGACATACATGGAATAGTGTAGGTTAGATGGGCTTCAGATTGGTATGACTGGTCGGCACAACATCGAGGGCCGAAGGGCCTGTACTGCGCTGTTATGTTCTATGACTATAAGTCCACACTGACCCTCTGAAGAGTAACCCATCCAGACCCATTTCCCTCTGACTAATGCACCTAACACTATGGGTAATTTAGCATGGCCAATTCTCCTGGCCTGCACATCTTTGGACTGTGGGAGGAAACCTGCACAGACATGGGGAGAATGTACAAACTCCACACAGACGGTTGCCTGAGGCTGAAATCAAACCTGAGACCCTGGCGCTGTGAGGCAGCAGTGCTAACTACTGAGCGACCATGCTGCCCATAAGATTAGATTAGATTAGATTACATTACTTACAGTGTGGAAACAGGCCCTTCGGCCCAACAAGTCCACACCGACCCGCAGAAGCGCAACCCACCCAGACCCATTCCCCTACATTTACCCCTTCACAAAACACTACTGGCAATTTGGCATGGCCAATTCACCTCACCTGCACATTCTTGAACTGTGGGAGGAAACCGGAGCACCCGGAGGAAACCCATAAAATGTGAGGTGATTCACTTTGAAGGAGTAACAGGAATGCAGAGTACTGGGCTAATGGTAAGGTTCTTGGTAATGTAGATGAACAGAGAGATCTCGGTGTCCATGTACATAGATCCTTGAAAGTTGCTACCCAGGTTGGTAGGGTTGTCAAGAAGGCATACGATGTGTTAGCTTTTATTGGAAGAGGGATTGAGTTTCGGAACCATGATGTCATGCTGCAGCTGTACAAAACTCTGGTGTGGCCGCACTTGGATTATTGTGTACAGTTCTGGTCACCACATTATAGGAGAGATGTGGAAGCTTTGGAAATCTCAGAGGAGATTTATTAGGATGTTCATTGGTATGGAAGGAAAGTCTAACGAGGAAAGGCTGAGGGAATTCAGGCTGTTTTCGTTAGAGAGAAGGTTGAGAGGTGACTTAATTGAGGCATATAAGATAATCAGAGGGTTAGATAGGTTGGACAGTGAGAGCCTTTTTTCTCTGATGGCGATGGCTAGCATGAAGGGACGTAGCTTTAAACTGAGGGGTGATAGATATAGGACAGATGTCAGAGGTAGTTTCTTTTCTCAGAGAGAAGTAGGGGCATGGAATGTACTGCCTGCAACAGTAGTAGACTCGCCAACTTTAAAGACATTTAAATGTTCATTGGATAGGCATATGGACGAGAATGGAATAGTGTAGGTTAGATGGGCTTCAGATTGGTTTCACAGGTCAGTGCAACATCAAAGGCCGAAGGGCCTGTACTGTGCTGTAATGTTCTACGTTCTATGTAGGTATGGGTGGGTGAAGCTGTGGAGTGCTAGAGACTCGTGTTAGTGACTAAATGAGAGTGTGAATGAGGTCCTGTTGTAGCAGGTCCTCCAGCTGAAGTTTTTGCAGATGGTTTCCAGCTCTCTGACATTCATAGCTGAGCTGGGATCCTTTTCCTCCTTTCCTTTCTATCAATTTTGTCCTGACGTTTCATGTTCCATGCATCATCAATGAAAGCTAAGCAGTAGTGTAGATTGCTAGCTGACTGCTGTCCAGTATTTTTGTACTTAGGAAACCTGCATCAGTGTGGACACAGAAAGATTGATTGACAGGGCGGGAAGAGAAGACTGAGGATTGACAACAAAGGCAGCTTGTACTAAATGTGCACCAATATTGAAGTTAGATGGTCATGGTCCCTGTTGCATTATTTCCTTTCTTTATTCATTTAGTGGGCGGCACGGTGGCACAGTGGTTAGCACTGCTGCCTCGCAACGCCAGAGACCCGGGTTCAATTCCCGTCTCAGGCGACTGACTGTGTGGAGTTTGCACATTCTCCCCGTGTCTGCGTGGGTTTCCTCCGGGTGCTCCGGTTTCCTCCCACAGTCCAAAGATGTGCAGGTCAGGTGAATTGGCCATGCTAAATTGCCCGTAGTGTTAGGTAAGGGGTAAATGTAGGGGTATGGGTGGGTTACGCTTCGGCGGGTCGGTGTGGACTTGTTGGGCCAAAGGGCCTGTTTCCACACTGTAAAGTAATCTAATCTAATCTAATCTAATTTTGTGGTATGTGGGCATCGCTGACAGGCCAGCATTTGATTGCCTGCCCCTAGAGAAGGTTGTGGTGAGCTGCCTTCTTGAAGCACTGCAGTCCACCTGTTTTGGGTTGACCCACAACGCCATTGGGGAGGGAATTCCTGGATTTTGACCCAACGAAATGAAGGAGCGCCGATATATTCCAAGTCAGGATGGTGAGTGGCTTGGACCGGAACTTGAAGGTGGTGGTGTTTTCATGTATTTCATGTATCTGCTGCCCTTGGCCTTTTAGGTGGAAATGGTCGTGGATGTAGAAGTTGCTTTCTGAGCATCTCTGGTGAATTTCTGCAGTGCGTCTTGTGGATAGTGCACACTGCTTCTGAGCATCGGTGATGGAGGGAATGAATGCTTGTGGATACAGTGCCAATCAAGCAGACTGCTTTGTCCTGGATGGCATTACGCTTCTTGAGTGTTGTTGGGACTGCACCCATCCAGGCAAGTGGGGAGTATAGCATCACACTCCTGACTTGTGTTTTGCAGAGTGTGGGCAGTCTTTCAGGAGTCAGGAAGTGAATTACTTGCCGCAGTATTCCTAGCCTCTGACCTGCTGTTGTAGCCAATGTATTTAAGTGTTGAGTTCAGTTGAGTTTCTGATCAATGATAACTCCCAGGATGTTGGAGTGGGGGATTCAATGTCAAGGGGCAGTGGTTAGTTTGTCTCGTTTTGGTAGTGGTCATAGCCTGGCATTTGTTTGGTGTAAATGTTATTTGCCACTTGTTTGCCCAAGTAATCTAATCTAATCTCTTTCCATTTGGACATGGACTGCTTCAGCTTCTGAGGAGTCGTGAATGGTGCTGAACATTGTGCAATCATCGGTGAACATCCTGACTTCGGACCTTATGATGGAGGAAGGTAATTGATGAAGTAGCTGAAGGTGGTTGGGCCTAGGATACTACCTGAGAAACTCCTGCAGAGATGTTCTGACTCCAGATGACTGACCTCCAACAGCCTTGACTATCTTCCTATGTGTCAGGTATGACTCTTACTACCGAAGAATTTGATCCCTGATACCTATTGATTTCAGTTTTGCTACAGCTCCCTAATGCCACACTCGTTCAAATGCAGCCTTGATGTCAAGATCTGTTACTCTCACCCGTATGAACCGAGGCTGTAATGAGGTCAGGAGCTAAGTGGCCCTGGCGGAATCCAAACTGGGCGTCACTGAGCAGGTTATCGATGAGCAGGTGTTGCTTGATAGCACTATTGATGACACCTTTCATCACATTACTGATGATGGAAAGTAGGCAGATGGGGAGGGGGTAGGGGTGTCATTGGCTCGGTTGGATTTGTCCTGCCTTTTATGTACAGGACATACTATGGCAATTTTCCACATTGTCAGGTGGATGCCAATGTTGGAACTGCTTGGCTGGGGGAATGGCAAGGTCTGGAGCACAAGTCTTCAGGACTATTGCTGGAATATTGTCATTTCTTGTGTCTTTGTGTATAGCTCAACATCAGGAGGTACTCCATATATTGCTTGTGACATCATCTGTGTAATTTTGTGCAGAGGAATGGAACAAAGAAAATGTAAGTACCTCAAATGGATTTTGTATTTGGAAATGAGCATTTTTACAGCCTATGAAATATGTACCTATGAAAAAATGGTAGGAGAAAGTGAGGACTGCAGATGCTGGAGATCAGAGTCGTAAAACATGGTGCTGGAAAAGCACAGCAGGTCAGGCAGCATCCAAGGAGCAGGAGAGTCGACATTTCAGGCATCAGCCTATCGTCATCCCTGATGAAGGGCTTATGCCCGAAACTTTGACTCTTCTGCTCCTTGGATGCTGACTGACCTGCTGTGCTTTTCCACATTTTTCATCCTTGGGATGGTGCAGATTAAGCACTACTGCCATAAGAGCTATAAATCAGCAATGTTGTCCTAGCGAAATTCAACCACCATGCTAGAAGAGTAGCACCAACAGTACTCATGCAAAAGATTACAGTGGACTCATACAAACTTCAAGCCAGCAGTCAGTCAATTCTTTCTTTTATTGACATTTCAAATTAACCTTTGAGCTCAAATACAGATGTTAATGGCATTTTCAAAATTATTACACTAATTTTACAGATTCTTTCACTTTACAAATATTTACTTGTTTCTCCACCAAAGATATGCTTAGTGTAAAGTTGTACAATGCTGATACAGATGTTTCTTGTATAAAGTGTGTTTTGGCAGTTTGATTTGGCTAAAATGTCGCTGAAGAATTGAGGAAGTGTATTTTTGAGAATGCTTACCTCTGTTTGCAATAGCATGATTTCAGCAGTGATTGTTTTGCGATGTCAGCACCAAAGTCTGCATGCCGTTCTGCACATACACTGGTGTCAGCTGCCATCAGAGCATGTGAGAGGTACAGTACTATACATTGAGCATCTTCATCGTAAAAATTAAACTTATGAATGTTCATTGCTCTCCTTCTAAAACCATGTATAATTCCTACAGGACTGTATTATTCTTATACACCATTTGAAAACTTCAAAGTGCTACTTCTACCTCCAAACATAACCTCTCTCATTCGACCCATACACCAGGGTGCAATATCAGCTTTTAAAGCATATTATTTAAGACGCATATTCAAGAGGCTGATTGCAGCAACTGACGGGGATAATAAGGACAGTGTTCTTCAATTTTTTAAGAGCTTTAACATCAAGGATGCTATTGATATTATTGTGGAGAGCTGGGGTGACAACAACTAGGAGAAAGTGAGGACTGCAGATGCTGGAGCTCAGCATCGAGAGTGTAGTGCTACAAAAGCACAGCAGGTCAGGCAGCATCCAAGGAACACGAGAATCGACATTTCGGGCAAAAGCTCTTCATCAGGAATGACATCAGTAAAGACTGCCTGCATGCAGTTTGGCGGCAGCTCCTCCAGGAATTCTTTTCAAGATTTTAAAGGATGTGAACTGTCAGGGGAGCTCCCAAAAATCAAAGAGCATTGTGTTAACCTTGAAAAGCAGGTTGGCTTTGAAGAAGTGGAAAGTGAGGATATTGAACAGCCACTTGAATCCCACTGTGAAGAACTCTGTACAGCTGATCTACAACAGCTTGTCGCTGAGGGGGAAGTGGAAGCTGGAGATGAAAAAGATGAAGTCCAGGATACAGCACCATGACAGCTTTCCACATCTCTTTTGTCTTCTAACCTGAGGGAAATTGAGGGGCAGTTGCAGCTCTTAGCGGACAATGATTACAGCACAGAATGCAGCAGGATTAACAGTTCATTTAATAAGATATCATCTGGCACCCTATGAACAGTTTCTTCAAGAAAGGAAAAAAAGGGTCAAAGCAGCAAAAACTGGATGTCCTTTTTAAATCAACCCCCAAGAAAGAGCAGAAGACAATCAACCGCAGACGTCTATTTCTGCAACCACAACTAACCTGAAGGTAGTAGTGATGATGACCCTCTGTCCCTGCATTAAGAATATTTTTTCAAAGTACTTGATTAAATTTACTTTTGTTAACAAATATGATTTAAACCTTCATTCAGGCTGTGCTATACTTTGCATTAGGCTTTTGGGCGATTTTTGAGCGATCGTGAATGATATTCTTTGTTGGTCTGCCCCTAACTCCACTTTTCCCATAGGCCCTATTTTTTCTATTAAGTGATTTTCTATTAAGTAGAGATTTCACTGGAACGCAACTAGGCCATTAGAGGAGAACTATCTGTATTGTAAGTTTTCTGATTATGAGCACTTCAGAATATGCTTCATCGCAATGTTTCTGAAAGAGGAGACTATTCTCAGTTACTTTGGTCTCCATCCTTCACGGAAACGTATTAATTTTGTGACATGGAAATGACTCATTCCAAATGTGTTGAGCATCATGTCTCTATCCAGATCAGAAAGCAATTGGCCATCAACTTGCTGTGACTGAAAGGTCTCAGTGTACTCCCCCATGTTTAATAAATTCAAACAATCACAGACCTCATCCACATTCAAATGTTGTATGTCATCTGGAACCTCACTCATATAGGCAATATATTTTGTTTCAGGTGTTTGCATGGAACTTGATCCGCGTGTGAACTTGAACAATGATCTAATGTTGCCTCTTAGTGTGGCTGTTGCACTTAGCTGAGAATAGTTGATTTCAGTGTTTCGTTCTGGGGATATCTGTGGCTTATTTTCTCCGTGACTTTGAATCGAATAGTACTTTGGGGCCTCTGATAGGCTCTGCTGAGGATGTATTATCTCATACTTGTTTTCTGACTTCTTTCTGCAGATATCGACATATATTGGCTCTATTTCAGAGTATTTTCCCACGTACAGATCCAGCTCGTCTGTGTCCAGCAAAGTAATATCTGAAACATGGAATCTCACTTTAAACCACAGTAAATTAAAAACAAACAACCAGTATTGTTTCAAAGCGTTCAGTATGAGAAACAAAAGTACACTTTACCGTAAATCATGTTTTCTCATTTACTTGAAATGGAGAAACAAAACCTATTCTTTGTCATTTTACTCTGGTAATCTTATTATAAAAAATAATTCATTGTTTCCAATAGCTGACCTCCGTCACTGCTGGCTTAAGTGGTCATGTGCTGCTTCCCTTACCAGTTATATTGATTTTTTTTTCTTTTTTCCCCCCACACTACTGCCTAACTGCGGTAGTGCTTTATTTATTCCCCAGCACCCATGTTGTGTGTGTGCAGGTGTGAGACACAGTGAAAGACACAAGGTGCTCAAATCTTTATTCAGTTTCCACCACCAGGAAGAAAAGAAACACCCAAGTGGCCAGTGACAAGTTATATTGATTCATTCAATAAACCAGCAGCATGAGATTGGTTATATCAGAAAGGAGTATCACTGAATCACATTTGTTCTGCATTTGCTAATGAGTATTTTTAGTTTGCGGTTTTAGAAGGATTTTGAACAGGATACCATGCTATGCTTTTAGTCTCTGCTCTGTATGGACATCAAAGGTGCATCAAAGAGAGAGACCCGCCTTCAGAAATCAAAACTGAGACTGGAATTAAATTATTTCAAATTCCATACTTTCTGTTTTCTTTCCACGTGGAACATGATTGAGATTTAATAAAGATTTCCCCTAATCCACTATGCCTTGACACTCATAATGTGGAGGTGCTGGTGTTGGGCACAACACCAGATTATTGTCCAACAGGTTTATTTGGAAATAGAAGCTTTCAGACTGCTGCTCCGTCAGTGGGGCAGGATCATAGGACACAGATGTATAGTAAAAGATGAGTTGATGTTGCCTGACTAGATGTGCTTTTCCAGCACCACAGTCTTCGATTCAGCAGAATAGCCTTCCTTGGCATCCTGTGGAAAGAATGTCTGACTAACACCTGTCCGAAATCCATTCTTGAAAGTTTAAAATTATTTTGGAGCTTTAATTGACCATTTTGGAAAATAAAATGAGCAAATTATGCAATATCTTTCCTGTCAAAATTTGAGGGGGCACAATGTAAGGTATAAACAGCAGAGATCGAGTGAATCCTTACAAGTGTATAAAGGCAATAGGAGTATACTTAAGAGGGAAATCAGAAGGGCGAAAAGGCTTAAGGATAATTCAAAGTGATTTAATAAATACATTAAAGACAAAAGGGTAACTAGGGAGAGAATAGGGCCCCTCAATGAGCAGTAAGGCTGCCTATGTGTGGAACCGCAGGAATGGGAGGAGATACTAAACAGATATTTTGCATCAGTGTTTATTGTGGAGAAGGGTATGGCAGATATAGAACATAGAAGATATATGGAAACAGCAACATTTTGAAAAATATCCCCAACCATTGTCAAGTCAGAAAACTTTAGACTAACAGGAAAATCCTTTACTGGGGCTCTTTACAAGTTGAAAATGTGTTGCTGGAAAAGCGCAGCAGATCAGGCAGCATCCAAGGAGCAGGAGAATTGACGTTTCGGGCTTGAGCCCTTCTTCTCTCCACCCCCACCCCCACTCCCACTCCCACTCCCACTCCCACTCCGGCCTATCACCCTCACCTTAACCTCCCTCCACCTATCGCATTTCCAATGCCCCTCCCCCAAGTCCCTCCTCCCTACCTTTTATCTTAGCCTGCTTGGCACACTTTCCTCATTCCTGAAGAAGGGCTCATGCCCGAAATGTCGATTCTCCTGCTCCTTGGATGTTGCCTGACCTGCTGCGCTTTTCCAGCAACACATTTTCAGCTCTGATCTCCAGCATCTGCAGTTCTCACTTTCTCCTAGTTCTTTACAAATTGCCAGCCTCTTAGGGTGCACATTCCTGCTGGACCGCAGCTCACTGCAGCTGACTGCAAGAACAGAGTGGAGAAGTTGGCATGCCAGACCCTGCACCTAACACTATGGGCAATTTATCATGGTCAATTCACCTGACCCATACATTTTTGGATTGTGGGAGGAAATCCACACAGACACAGGGAGAACATGCAAACTCCACACAGACAGTCATGAAAGGTGGGAACCGAACCCAAGTCCCTGGTGCAGTGAAGCAGCAGTGCTAGCCACTGCGCCACCCTATTGAGCATTATGAGACAATACAAAAAAAACGCTGGAGAAATGCAGCAGATCTGATGATGTATGTGGAGAGAAAGTTAACATTTTGAGTGGGATATAACTTCTTCAGAATTGATGTTCTCTGAAGTTCTTCAGTTTTAAAAAAAGAGTTATATTGGACGTCAACTCTATTTCTCTCTCCAAAGATGCTGCCAGACCTGCTGTGTTTCTCCCAAAGCTTTCTGTTTTTATTTCAAATTTCCAGCATCCTTAACACTTTACACTATTCTCACTCCCTCCCTCCCTCCCTCCCTCCCTGTCTCCACCACTGGGGGAAACAGGCAGAAAAGAAACAAATGAGTTGCATTCATTTGGCGCCATTCACAACTTTAGAACTCCACAAAGTGTTTTACAGCCAATTACTATTTATTACAGGTTCACTCTTGTAATAAAGATCTTTCATTGTTCCTGTGGAGATTGGTGTTCAACAATATCAATAGGAAGGCAATTCAATCTTGATGTACAACTGGTTGAGGTGTTGTTAAAAGAGAAAAAGTATAACATAGCAAAGATAAGTGGGAAAACGGAGGACTGGGAAGCTTTTAAAGAACAACAGAGGATTACTAAAAAGGAAATACACAGAGAAAAAATGAGGTACGAAGGTAAACTGGCCAATAATATAAAGGAGGATAGTAAAAGTTTTTTTTAGGTATGTGAAAGGCAAAAAAAATGGTTAAGACTAAAATTGGGCCCTTGAAGACAGAAACAAGGGAATATATTACAGGGAACAAAGAAATGGCAGAAGAATTGAATTGGTACTTCAGATCTGTGTTCACTGGGGAAGACACAAGCAATCTCCCTGAGGTAACAGTGGCTGAAGGACCTGAACTTAAGGGAATTTATATTTGCCAGGAATTGGTGTTGGAGAGACTGTTAGGTCTGAAGGTTGATAAGTCCCCGGGGCCTGATGGTCTACATCCCAGGGTACTGAAGAAGGTGGCTCGAGAAATCGTGGCTGCGTTGGTGATTATTTTCCAGAGTTCAATAGATTCCGGACCAGTTCCTGTGGATTGGAGGGTGGCTAATGTTGTACCACTTTTTAAGAAAGCTGGGAGAGAGAAAACAGGAAATTATAGACCAGTTAATCTGACCTCAGTGGTTGGAAAGATGCTGGACTCTATTATAAAGGATGAAATTATGACACATCTGGATAGTAGTAACAGGATAGGTCAGAGTCAGCATGGATTTATGAAGGGGAAATCATGTTTGACATCTTCTGGAATTTTTTGAGGATGTAACTCTGAAGATGGACGAGGGAGATCCAGTAGATGTAGTGTACATGGACTTTCAGAAAGCTTTTGATAAAGTCCCACATAGGAGGTTAGTGAGCAAAATTAGGGCGCATGGTATTGGGGGCAAAGTACTAATTTGGATTGAAAGTTGGTTGGTTGATAGGAAACAAAGAGTAGTGATAAACGGCTCCATTTCGGAATGGCAAGCAGTGACCAGTGGGGTACCGCAGAGATCAGTACTGGGACCGCAGCTTTTTACAATATATGTTAATAATATAGAAGATGGTATTAGCAATAACATTAGCAAATTTGCTGATGATACTAAGCTGGGTGGCAGGGTGAAATGTGATGAGGATGTTAGGAGATTACAGGGTGACCTGGACAGGTTAGGTGAGTGCTCAGATGCATGGCAGATGCAGTTTAATGTGGATAAATGTATGGTTATCCACTTGGGTGGCAAGAACAGGAAGGCAGGTTACTACCTAAATGGAATTTTAGGTAAAGGGGCAGTACAGAGAGACTTGGGTGTTCTTGTACACCAGTCAATGAAGGTAAGCATGCAGGTACAGCAGGTAGTGAAGAAGGCTAATAGCATGCTGGCCTTCATAACAAGAGGGATTGAGCATAGAAGCAAAGAGGTTCTTCTGCAGCTGTACAGGCGAGACCACACCTGCAATATTGTGTGCAGTTCTGGTCTCCAAATTTGAGGAAAGACATTCTGGCTATTGAGGGAGTGCAGCGTAGGTTCATGAGGTCAATTCCTGGAATGGCGGGATTACCTTACACTGAAAGACTGGAGCGAATGGGCTTGTATACCCTTGAGTTTAGAAGACTGAGAGGGGATCTGATTGAGACATATAAGATTATTAAAGGATTGGACACTCTGGAGGCAGGAACCATGTTTCCGCTGATGGGTGAGTGCCGAACCAGAGGACACAGCTTAAAAATACGGGGTAGACCATTTAGGACAGAGATGAGGAGAAACTTCTTCACCCAGAGAGTGGTGGCTGTGTGGAATGCTCTGCCCCAGAGGGCAGTGGAGGCCCAGTCTCTGGATTCATTTAAGAAAGAGTTGGATTGTGGAATCAAGGGTTATGGAGATAAGGCAGGAACAGGATACTGATTAAGGATGATCAGCCACTATCATATTGAATGATGGTGCAGGCTCGAAGGGCAGAGTGGCCTACTCCTGCACCTATTGTCTATTGTGCTCATTTGACATTGAGCAGCCTAAAGTCATCAAAGGGATTTCTGCAGATCACTGCACAAAAGTTAAAGAAAATTGTCTAATAAATGATCTTCCATGGTTCTTCAGCCTGATCACCTCCTTATCTTGATCCTTAGCTTACCTGGAATGGCTGGGATCTACAATGGAGTTGATAGATTCTAACACCTTCTCATTGATGATCTAGACCAAAAGTAACAGCAGCTTGATAATTCAAATGAAGCACAGGCAGGAAAATGGTTCAGAATTTTAACCCTTTGCAACTATTGGGCAGTATGCTCATTAGGTTCACCCTGTGCTTAACAGAAGCAGCCTCACAAACTCAGAAGTCTTCCCAAAATCAAGACTTTATTCAGTTATCCCTGACAACCAGTAAATTGAAGTACATCAGAAACCTTCATTATTTTTAACAATAGTTCTATGTCTCAAACCCGAGAATATTGAGACTTACAAACCTGAGCAAATGAAATGATCCAAGTTCCCAAGGTCCTTGACAATCTTGTTGTAATGATTGCACATAATATTCCATTCTGTCTCACTTTTACCTTTAAGTCCTTCTGCTACAACCACCTTAATTTCTTTCATATACATTGGGATCACAGTTGGGTATCGAACTGATAGTTTTCCTGAAAATAATTACAACAAGCAATTAAAACGATAATCAAACAATGAATTGCTGGTGCTGGAGATCTGAAACAAACAAAAACAGAAATTGCTGGAGAAATTCTGGCAGCATTTGTGAAGAGAGAAGCAGAGTTAACATTTTGAGTTCAATAACCCTTCAGAATGTTCTGCATTTTAATCAACTTAAAGAAGCTGTGACTGTGCTACATTTCTGACTTTAGTATTAGTTGCTGAAAGTGTTTTACTGGCTCCAGATTCAAAATCTAAGGCGAGGTGAGAGTGACACCTGGGTTACATGTAGCACCAAGGAGACCTTGGCAAAGTTAGTCAATGGGAATGACAGCGAAGCCTCTCGATTGATTAGAATCATACCTGGCACAAGGAAGAAATAAAAAAAAGGGGCTATCACTTTTTGATGGGATTAAAACACAGGCCTCCCAACAGTCAGTGGGAGATAGAGGAGTGGACATGTCGGCTAATCACAGAAAGGTGTTAGAGAAATGGGATTGTAGGGGATTTCAACTTTGCTAATATTAACTGGATCGCCTTAATGTGAGAGGATTAGATGGGGTGGAATTTTTAAAGTGCATTCAGAAGAGATTTTGGTGCCCAGTATGTAGACAGTCCTACTTGAGCTGGTGCCATGCTCAATCTAAATCTTGGGAATGAAGGCAATAAAGTATTTGAAGCGTCAGTGAGTGAACATTTTGGGAATAGTGACCCTAAGTTTCAAAGTTATTATGGAAAGAGATAAGGATAGAGCAGAAGTTAAGTGTCTAAATTGGGAAAGATCAGGGTTTGAATATCATTAGACAGGATCTAGCAAACAGAGAGGGAGCAGCTATTTGCAGAAAAGTCTACATTTGGAAAATGGGAATCCTTTAAAAGTAGTACAGTAAAAGTTCAGGGCCTACATATTGCTCTAAGAGCAAAGGGCCAGGGCAGCAAGTCCAGAGAACACTGGATGTTGAGGTATTTTGAGAGTTTGACAAAGTAAAAGGAGGAAACTTTTGTTAGGTACAGACCATTAAAGAGAGGTGAGGCCCTTTAGAAGTATAGAGAGTGTAGGAGGCTACTTAAAAAGGAAATTAGGAAGGAAAAGAAGGCCATGAAATCATATAGCCCTACAGCTTGGAGACAGGCCATTTGGCCCAAACAGGTCCACGCTGAACAAAATATCCATCCACGCTAACCCAACTTTCCTGCACTCGGCCAATATCCTTCTAAACTTTTCCTATCCAAATGTATTTGTCCAAATGCCTTTTAAATGTTAGTGTACATGCATCAACCACTTCTGCTGGCAGCACATTCCATATGTGTACCACCCTCTGTGTAAAAAAAAGTTGCCCCATAGGTTCCCTTTTATTCTTTCCCCTCTAGCCTTAAACTGATGCCCTCTCGTCCTTTATTCCCCAACCCTGGGAAAAAGACTGATTGCATTCACCCTATCCATGCCTTTCATGATCTTATACACTTCTATAAGATCCCCCCTTCAGTATCGTACACTGTAACAAAAAAGTCCTAGCTTGTCCAACCTCTCTCTATGACTCAGACCCTTGAATCCTAGCAACATCCTTGTAAGTTTCTTCTGCACTCTCTCCAGTTTAATAATATCCTTCCTATAGCAAAGTGACCAACACTGAACATAATACTCCAAGTATGGCCTCACCAATGTCCTGTACAGCTGCAACAAAACTTCCCAACTCCTATACTCAATGCCCTGACTGATGAATGCCAAAAGCCTCCTTCACTGCCTTGTCTACCTATGACACCACTTTCACAGAACCGTGCACCTGAACTCCAAGGTCCAATATACTCCTTAAGGCCCTACCAATCACCATGAAATCCTACCTTGATTTGACTTTCCAAATTACAGGACCTCACACTTACCTATATTGAACTCCATTTGCCATTTCTCAGCCCACTTCCCTAGCTGACCAAGGTCTTGCTGTAATTTCTGAGAACATTCCTCGCTGTCCACGATACGGCCAATTTTAGTGACATCTGCAAACTTACTAATTGTGCCTTGTAAGTTCTCATCCAAATCATTGATATAGATAACAATAGCAATGGGCCCAGCACTTCACTAGTCACAGGCCTCCAGTCCGACAAGCATCCTTTTACTGTTACCCTCTGCTTCCTATCAACAAGCCAATTATGTATCCAATTTGCCAGTTTCCTTGGATTCCATGTGATCTAACCTTCCAGAGCATCCTATTATGTGGAACCTTATCAAAGGCCTTACTGAAATCCATAAAGACTACATCTTCCACCCTGCCTTCGTCAATCTTCCTGGTCACTTCATCAAAGAACTCAAACAAATTTGTGAGGCGTGATCTCACACACAAAGCCATGTTGCCTATTCCAAATGCTTGTCTATCTTATTTCTCATATATATCTCATATATATCTTACTTCTCAAGTAACTTACTTACCACAGATGTCATGAAATATCTCTGGCAGACAGTTTCAAAGAAAATCCCCAGGCATTTTATATGTGTATTAAGAATAAGAAGATTATCAGAGAAAGAGTGGGACTTATTAGAAACCAAATGGCCTGCTTCCACACTGTAGGGAATCTAATCTAATCTAATCTAAAAAGGGGCAACCTGTGAGTGGACCTAGTGTATGTGGGTGAATGTGAATCTTAAAGGATTATTTCTCATCTGTATTCACCAAGGAGAAAAACACTGTAACTGGAGTTTTCAGTTAGATGGTGAGTTTGGATTCTCAGGGGAACGTAGCACGAACAGCCAAGTTTCTGGTATTGAGACTGGCTCTAATGCAACGAACGGTATGTCAGCTTCCAAGAGATCAATTGTGTTCGGGGATTAGATTAGATTAGATTAGATTAGATTACTTACAGTGTGGAAACATGCCCTTCGGCCCAACAAATCCACACCGCCCCGCCGAAGCGCAACCCACCCATACCCCTACATTTACCCCTCACCTAACACTACGGGCAATTTAGCATGGCCAATTCACCTGACCTGCACGTCTTTGGACTGTGGGAGGAAACTGGAGCACCCGGAGGAAACCCACGCAGACCGTGCAAACTCCACACAGTCAGTCGCCTGAGGCGGGAATTGAACCCGGGTCTCTGGCGCTGTGAGGCAGCAGTGCTAACCACTGTGCCACCTTGCCGCCCACTGATTCTGTAGTCAGAGGTACAGACAGGTGTTTCTGTGGCCTGCAGCGAAAAAGCAGAATGGTGTGTTGCTTCCCTGGTGCCAGGATCAAGGATGTCTCAGAGAGGGTGCAGAATGTTCTCAAAGGTGAAGAGGGGCCAGGAAGAGGTCATTGTCCACATTGGAACCAACGACATAGGAAGAGAAAAGGTTGAGATTCTGAAGGGAGATTACAGAGAGTTAGGCAGGAATTTAAAAAGGAGGTCCTCGAGAGTCGTAATATCTGGATTACTCCCAATGCTACGAGCTAGTGAGGGCAGGAAAAGGAGGATAGAGCAGATGAAAGAATGGCTGAGGAGCTGGTGTATGGGAGAAGAATTCACATTTTTGGATCATTGGAATTTCTTTTGGGGTAGAAGTGATCTGTCCAAGAAGAATGGAAATTGGAAGGGGACTAATATACTGGCAGGGAGATTTGCTGCTCAGGAGGATTCAAACTAGTAAGGTGGGGGGATGGGACTCAGGGAGATAGTGAGGAAAGAGATCAATCTGAGACTGGTATAGTTGAGAACAGAAGTGAGTCAAACAGCCAGGGCAGGCAGAGACAAGGTAGGTCTAATCAATGAAACTGCATTTATTTCAATGCAAGGGGCCTAACGGGGAAGGCAGATGAACTCAGGGCATTGTTAGGAACATGGGACTGGGATATCATAGCAATTACATAAACATGGCTCAGAGATGGGCAGGACTGGCATCTTAATGTTCCATAAGGGATAGCATTACAGCTGTACTGAGGGAGGATATTCCTAGAAATACATCCAGGGAAGTTATTTGGGTGGAACTGAGAAGTAAGAAAGGGGTGATCACCTTATTGGGATTGTATTATACAGAGGGAAATTGGGAAACAAACTTGTAGGGAGATCTCAGCTGTCTGTAAGAATAATAGGGTGGTTATGGTAGGGGATTTTAACTTTCCAAACATAGTGTTAAAGGTTTAGATGGAGAGGAATTTGTTAAGTGCATACAAGACAATTTTCTGATTCAATATGTGGATGTATCTACGAGAGAAGGTGCAAAATTTGACCTACTCTTGGGAAATAAGTCAGGGCAGGTGATTGAGGTGTCAGTGGGGGAGCACTTTGGGGCCAGCGACCATAATTCTGTTCGATTTAAAATAGTGATAGAAAAGGATAGACCAGATCTAAAAGTTGAAGTTCTAAATTGGAGAAAGGCTAATTTTGATGGTATTAGGCAAGAACTTTCAAAAGCTGATTGGGGGCAGATGTTTGCAGGTAAAGGGACGGCTGGAAAATGGGAAGCCTTCAGAAATGAGATAACGAGAATCCAGAAAAAGTATATTCCTGTCAGGGTGAGAGGAAAGGCTGGTAGGTACAGGGAATGCTGGATGACTAAAGAAATTAAGGGTTTGGTTTAGAAAAAGAAGGAAGCTTATGTAAGGTATAGACAGGATAGATTGAGTGAATCCTTAGAAGAGTATAAAGGACATAGGAGTATACTTAATATGGAAATCATGAGGGCAAAAAGGGGACATGAGATAGCTTTGGCAAATAGAATTAAGGAGAATCCAAAGGGTTTTTACAAATACATTAAGGACAAAAGGGTAACTAGAGAAGAGAATAGGGCCCCTCAAAGATCAGCAAGGCGGCCTTTGTGTGGAGCCGCAGAAAATGGGAGAGATACTAACTGAGTATTTTGCATCAGTATTTACTGTGGAAAAGGATATGGAAGATATAGACTGTAGGGAGATAGATGGTGACGTCTTGCAAAATGTCTAGATTACAGAGGAGGAAGTGCTGGATGTCTTGAAACGGGTAAAGGTGGATAAATCCCCAGGACCTGATCAGGTGTACCCGAGAACTCCGTGGGAAGCTAGAGAAGTGATTGCTGTGCCTCTTGCTGAGATATTTGTATCATCGATAGTCACAGGTGAGGTGCCGGAAGACTGGAGGTTGGCAAACGTGGTGCCACTGTTTAAGTAGGGTAGTAAGGACAAGCCAGGGAACTATAGACCGGTGAGCCTGACCTCAGTGGTGGGCAAGTTGTTGGAGGGAATTCTGAGGATCAGGATGTACATGTACTTGGAAAGGCAGGGACTGATTCGGGATAGTCAACATGGCTTTGTGCATGGGAAATCATGTCTCACAAACTTGATTGAGTTTTTTGAAGAAGTACAAAGAGGATTGATGAGGGCAAAGCAGTAGATGTGATCTATGTGGACTTCAGTAAAGCGTTTGACAGGGCTCCCCATGGGAGACTGATTAGCAAGGTTAGATCTCATGGAATAGAGGGCGAACTAGCCATTTGGATACAGAACTGGCTCAAAGGTAGAAGACAGAGGGTGGTGGTGGAGGGTTGTTTTTCAGACTGGAGGCCTGTGACCAGTGGAGTGCCACAAGGATCGGGTCCTCTACTTTTTGTCATTTACATAAATGATTTGGATGCGAGCATAAGAGGTACAGTTAGTAAGGTTGCAGATGACACCAAAATTGGATGTGTAGTGGACAGCGAAGAGGGTTACTTCAGATTACAACAGGATCTTGACCAGATGGGCCAATGGGCTGTGAAGTGGCAGATGGAGTTTAATTCAGATAAATGCGAGCTGCTGCATTTTGGGAAAGCAAATCTTAGCAGGACTTATACACTTAATGGTAAGGTCCTATGGAGTGTTGATGAATAAAGAGACCTTGGAGTCAGGTTCATAGCTCCATGAAAGTAGAGTCGCGCATCGATAGGATAGTGAAGAAGGCGTTTGGTATGTTTCCTTTAATGGTCAGAGTATTGAGTACAGGAGTTGGGAGGTCATGTTACGGCTGTACAGGACATTGGTTAAGCCACTATTGGATTGTTGTATACAATTCTGGTCTCCTTCCTATCGGAAAGATGTTGTGAAACCTGAAAGGGTTCAGAAAAGATTTACAAGGATGTTGCCAGGATTGGAGGATTTGAGCTATTGGGAGAGACTGAACAGGCTGGGGCTGTTTTCCCTGGAGTGTCGGAGGTTGAGGGGTGACCTTATAGAGGTTTACAAAGTTATGAGGGGCATGGATAGGGTAAATAGGCAAAGTCTTTTCCCTGAGGTTGGGCAGTCCAGAACTAGAGGGCATAGGTTTAGGGTGAGAGGGGAGAGATATAAAAGAGACCTAAGGGACAACTTTTTCACACAGGGGGTGGTATACGGGTATGGAATGAGCTGCCAGAGGAAGTGTTGGAGGCATTTGGATGGGTATATGAATAGGAAGGGTTTGGAGGGATATGGGCCGGGTGCTGGCAGGTGGGACTAGATTGGGTTGGGATATCTGGTCGGCATGGACAGGTTAGACCGGAGGGTCTGTTTCCATGCTGTTGACTCTATTTGAGAGCATGTTAAGTTTAATAAGGAAAGGTATTAGATGTTTTAGCCACCATCAAGGTACATAAATCCCCAGGGCCTGATGAAATATATCTTAGTCTGTCACAGGAGGCATGGGAGGAGATTGCTGAAGCCCTGGTGAATATATTTTAAGACTTCACTGGCCACAGTTAAAATGCCAGATGACCGTATAATAGCTATTGTTCAAGAAGAGCAGCTATGTAATCTCTGATGTCAGAGATAGGGAAATTATTGGAAACATTTCTGAAGGATAGGATTAATCAACAGTTGGGAAGGCAGGGATTGATCAGGGATCATCAGCACACATTTGGGGAGATCCTGTCTGACTAATTTAATTGAGATTTTTCAAAAGGTGACAAAATATATTGATGAGGGTAGAGTAGGTAAATGTGGTTTACATGGACTTCAGAAACATCTTTGACAAGGTCCCTCATGGAAGGCTGGTCCAAAAAAGACCCTGTGATATCCACAGCAAGTTGGCAAACTGGATCCAAAACTAACTTGCAAATAGGAGGCAAAAGATAATGGTGTAGGTCTGTGAATAGAAGTCTTTGACCAGCAGTATACCACACGGATTGGTACTGGGACACTTGCTGTTTGTTATGTATATTAATGACTTGGATGTGAATAGAGAAGGTCTAATTAATAAGTTTGCAGATTATATGAAAATCGGTGGTGTTGATGATAGTGAGGAGAATGGTCTTAGGCTGCAGTCTGATATTGAGCAGCTGGGACATTGGACACAGCAATGGCAGATGGAATTTAATCCTGATAAGTGTCTTTCTCCTTGGTGAATACAGATGCATTTTGGGAGGTATAATAAGGGAAGGATGTACACAATAAATGGTAGGTTTCCACAGAGTACTTAAAAGCAACGGGACCTTGTTGTACAAGTTCATAGATCCTTTATGGTGGCAGCACAGGCAGACAGGTTAGTGAAGAAGGCGTTTGGGATGTTTGCCTTCATTTGTAGAGGATAAAATATAGGACCAAGGAAGTCTTGTTACAACTTTGTACACCATTGGTTAGGCCAGAGATGGAATAATGTGTGCAGTTCCTGTTGCCAAGTGATCAGAAGGATGTGATTACACAGGAGAGAGTGCTAAGAAGATTCACCAGGATGTTGCCAGGGATAAAAAGTTTCAGTCATGAGGACAGACTGGATGGGCTGTGTTTGTTTTCCTTGGAGCAGAGGAGGCATAGGAATTTGATTGAGGTGTACTAAATTATGAAAGGCAAGAACTGAGTAGATCATGCAAATGTCTTTACAGTGGCAGACCTATCTAAGACCACAGATGTAAGTTTAATTTGAGGAGTAAGTGGTTCAGAGGGAGTTTGAGGAAAATGTTTTCACCCAGAGGGTGGTAGAAAGATCAAACATGTTGCCTGAGAGGATGGTGGAGGAAGGTACATTCACAATGTTTAGAAAGTATCTGGATTGGTACTTAAATATCACAGCAGAGTAGGCAATGGACCATGCGGGTAAACATGTTTAGTGTCGAACATAGAACCCAGAATGTACAGAACAGGAATTGGCCCTTTGGTCCACAATATTGTGTCGAACATGATGCCAAATGCACCTAATCTCTTTTGCCTGCCCTTGGTGCATATCCCTCCATTCCTTGCATATTCCACGCTCATCTAAAAGTTCCTTAAATGCTCTTATCGTATCTGCCTCCACCACCAACCCTGGCAGTGCATTCCACACTCATACCACTCTCTGTGTAAAAAACTTGCCCCTCATATCTACTTTGAGCTTTTTCCCTCTCACCTTAAATGCATACCTTCTAGTATTACATATTTCAACTCTGGGAAAGAGATTCTGACCATCAACCTTGTCTCTGCATATCATAATTTAAATAGACTTCTGTCAAGGCTCCTCTCTGCCTCTGCTGCTCAACATAAAACAACCTCAATTTTTCTAGCCTCTCCTTACAGCTCATACCCTCTAATGCATCCTGGTAAACCTTTTCTGCACCCTCTCCAAAACCTCCACATCCTTCCTGTAGTGTGTAACCAGAATTGAACACAATACTCTAAGTGTGGCCTAACCAAAGTCTTTTAAAGCTGCAACATGACATCCTGATTCTTGTACTCAATTCCCTGACCAATAAAGGCAAGCATGCCATAGGCCTTCTTTATCACCCTATCTACTTGCATGACCACTTTCAGGGAGCTATGGATTTGAAACCCAAGATCCTTCTGTACATCAATGCTGTTCAGGGTCCTATCATTAACAGTATACTTTTCCTTAACATTTGATCTCCTAAAGTGCAGCACCTCACACTTGGATTAAACTCCATCTGCCATTTCTCCGCTCATATCTGCAACTGATCGATATTCCGCTGTATCCTTTGACAATCTTCTAACACTATCCACACCTCCATTGATCTTTGTATCATCTACAAACGTACTAACCCACCCACATTTTCATTTAAGTCATTTATATATGTCACAAACAGCGGAAGTCCCAGTATGGATTGCCGCAGAACCCCACAAGTCACAGATTTCTAACCGGAAAAACACCCTTCTCCCACCACCTTCTGTGTAGTTTGGTGTTTTTTGGTTGGTCTAGACATGGTGGGCTGAAGGACTTGTTTCTATGCTGTATGATTCAATGACTTTGTTGTGGTTGTTGCAGGTCAATCGACTCAGTTCCAGCACATCCCTGCAGGAGTTCCTCAGGGTGCTGTCCTATGCCTAACCATCTTCAGCTGCTTCTTCATTAACCTTCCCTCCATCATAAAACAGAAGTGGGGATGTTTGCTGATAATGTTCAGAAACATTCTCAGCCTCTCAGTAACTGAAACAGCGTGACAATATCAGGCTTGGGCTGAGAACTGGCAAGTAACATTTGCACCATACATGTGTCAGGACACAACCATGCTGAATAAGAGAGAATCTAACTATCGCCCCTTGACATTCAATGGCAGTGGGATCACTAAATCCCTTACAAAAAACATTCTGGGGGAGTTGGTGTTAGACCTGAAACTCAACTTGGTTAACTATATTGAAACTGTGGCTACAGAGCAGGTCAGAGGCTGAGATTCCTACAGAGAGCAACTCACCTTCTGACTCCACAAAGTCTGTCCATAATCTGCAAGGGCTAGGGTTAGGGACCCCTCCAAGCCACTCACCATTCTGACTTGAAAATATATCACTGTTCGTTCTGTGTCACTGGGTCAAAATCTAACATTCTCAATATACCATAAGGACACCCTCAATAGGGGGCTTCACTGCCACACTCTCCAGGAAAATTCGGGATGAGCAAAGGCCTTGTGAATGGTGCTCACATCACATTAACGGATAAAAAGAGAAAAATAATATTTTTACAAACATTGTTGGCAGTTCCTCAATTAATATGCAGTCTACTTTATAAGTCATGCTTCATGTAAGTGAAACGGTTTGCATAGATTTTATTAACAGTAATTAGGAATTCCATGATATATTAAGCACAAGGTTTTGCCTGACTTGTTTATATTTTAGGGCAGACCTTTCCTTTGCATATCAACTATAAAAAAAATTACAAACAAAAGGAAGCTGCTACCTGTTCAAAACAAAGAAGAAAAAGGAATAGTATACAATAAAAATGAGCAAGAGGGCAAAAGTAAAAGAGTGGAGTAGAAAAGGAAGACAACAAACCCATCGTGATGGCTCATTGGGGTTTTGTATTTTAGACTGACTCAGGTTTTGTATTAAAGACTGTCTCAGGTTATGTAAATAAGTCTTCTTCAGGTTTTGTCATTTGGACTGTCTCAGATTTTGTAATTTAGCGTTAACAGGGTTTGTATTTTGGACTGTCTCAGGTTTTGTCATTTAGACTGTCTCAGGTTTTGTATTAAAGACTGTCTCAAGTTATGTCATTCAGACTGTCTCAGTTTATGTAATTTAGACTGTCTCAGGTTTTGTCATTTAGACTGTCTCAGGTTTTGTAATTTAGACTGTAGCAGGGTTTGTATTTTAGAATGTCTCAAGTTATGTATTTTAGACTGTTTCAGGTCTTATATTTTAGACTGTCTCAAGTTACGTATTTTAGACTGTCTCAGGTTTTATACTTTAGACTGTCTCAGGTTTTGTATTTTAGACTTTCTCAGGTTTTGTCATTTGGACTTTCTCAGGTTTTGTAATTTAGACTGTCTCAGGTCTTATATTTTAGATTGTCTCAGGTTATGTATTTTAGACTGTCTTAGGTTTTGTTATTTGGACTTTAACAGGGTTTATATTTTACTGTCTCAGGTTTTGTACTTTAGACTGTCTCAGGTTTTGTCATTTAGACTGTAACAACCTTTGTATTTTAGACTCTCAGGTTATATAATTTGGACTGTCTCAGGTTTTGTCATTTACATTGTCTCAGGTTTTGTAATTTAGACTGTCTCAGGTTTTGTATTTTAGACTGTCACAGCCTTGTATTTTAGACTGTCTCAGTTATATAATTTGGACTGTCTCAGGTTTTGTAATTTGACCTGTCTCAGGTTTTGTCATTTAGACTGTCTCAGGTTTTGTATTTTAGACTGTAACAGGGTTTGTATTTTAGACTGTCTCAGATATATAATTTAGACTGTCTCAGGTTTTGTCATTTAGACTGTCTCAGGTTTTGTATTTCAGACTGTCTCAGGTCTTATATTTTAGACTGTCTCAAGTTATGTATTTTAGACTATCTCAGGTATTGTACCATAGACTGTCTCAGGTTTTGTCATTTGGACTGTCTCAGGTTTTGTCATTTACACTGTCTCACGTTTTGTATTTTAGACTTTCTCGGGTTTTGTCATTTAGACTGTCTCAGGTTTTGTATTTTAGACTGTCTCAGGTATTGTATTTTAGACTGTCTCAAGTTAAACTGACTGTGTGGAGTTTGCACGTTCTCCCCGTGTCTGCGTGGGTTTCCTCCGGGTGCTCCGGTTTCCTCCCACAGTCCAAAGATGTGCAGGTCAGGTGAATTGGCCATGCTAAATTGCCCGTAGTTATAGGTAAGGGGTAAATGTAGGGGTATGGGTGGGTTGCGCTTCGGCAGGTCGGTGTGGATTTGTTGGGCCGAAGGGCCTGTTTCCACACTGTAATGTAATCTAATCTAATCTTATGTATTTTAGACTGTCTCAGATTTTGTCATTTAGGCTGTCTCAGGTTTTGTATTTTAGACAGTCTCAGGTTTTGTCATTTCGACTTTCTCAGGTTTTGTAATTTAGACTGTCTCAGGTCTTATATTTTAGACTGTCTCAAGTTTTGTATTTTAGACTGTCTCAGGTTTTGTACTTTAGACTCTCTCAGGTTTTGTATTTTAGACTTTCTCAGGTTTTGTAATTTAGGCTGTCTCAGGTTTTGTACTTTAGACTGTCTCAGGTTTTGTATTTTAGACTTTCTCTGGTTTTGTCATTTGGACTGTGTCAGGTTATGTAATTTAGACTGTCTCAGGTTATGTAATTTAGAGTGTAACAGGGTTTGTAGTTTAGACTGTCTCAGGTAATATAATTTGGATTGTCTCAGGTTTTGTCATTTAGACTGTCTCAGGCTTTGTAATTTAGACTGTTTCAGGTTTTGTCATTTAGACTGTCTCAAGTTATGTATTTTAGACTGTCTCAGATTTTGTCATTTAGTCTGTCTCTGGTTTTGTATTTTAGACGGTCTCAGGTTTTGTTTTTTAGACTGTCTCAGGTTTTGTCATTTAGAGTGTCTCAGGTTTTGTATTTTAGACTCTCTCAGGTTTTGTATTTTAGACTGTCTCAAGTTTTATATTTTAGAGTGTGTCAGGTTTTGTCATTTAGACTGTCTCAGGTTTTGTCATTTAGACTGTCTCAGGTTTTGTATTTTAGACTTTCTCACGTTTTGTCATTTAGACTGTCTCAGGTTTTGTATTTTAGACTTTCTCACGTTTTGTCATTTGGACTGTCTCAGGTTTAGTAATTTAGACTGTAACAGCCTTTTATTTTAGTCTCTCTCAGGTTATATAATTTGGACTGTCTCAGGTTTTGTCATTTAGCCTGTCTCACGATTTCTATTTTAGACTGTCTCAGGTCTTATATTTTAGACTGTCTCAAATTATGTATTTTAGACTGTCTCAGGTATTGTACTTTAGACTGTCTCAGGTTTTGTAGTTTAGACTGTCTCAGGTTTTGTCATTTGGAGTGTCTCAGGTTTTGTAATTTAGACTGTCTCAGGTTTTGTCATTTAGACTTTTTCAGGTCTTATATTTTGGACTGTCTCTGGTTATGTCATTTAGACTGTCTCAGGTTTTGTATTAAAGACTGTCTCAAGTTATGTCATTCAGACTGTCTCAGTTTATGTAATTTAGACTGTCTCAGGTTTTGTATTTTAGACTGTCTCACATTTTGAAATTTAGACTGTCTCAGGTTTTGTCATTTAGTCTGTCTCAGGTTTTGTCATTTAGACTGTTTCAGGTCTTATATTTTGGACTGTCTCTGGTTTT
This sequence comes from Chiloscyllium plagiosum, assembly GCF_037043375.1. Taxonomy (NCBI): domain Eukaryota; kingdom Metazoa; phylum Chordata; class Chondrichthyes; order Orectolobiformes; family Hemiscylliidae; genus Chiloscyllium; species Chiloscyllium plagiosum. Next base: position 32,985,707 of record NW_028270180.1, read on the forward strand.
GTATTTTAGACTGTCTCAAGTTTTGTATGTTAGACTGTCTGAAGTTATGTATTTTAGACGGACTCAGGTTTTGTACTTTGGACTGTCTCAGGTTTTGTAATTTAGACTGTCTCAGGTTTTGTCATTTAGTCTGTCTCAGGTTTTGTCATTTAGACTGTTTCAGGTCTTATATTTTGGACTGTCTCTGGTTTTGTATTTTAGACTGTCTCAAGTTTTGTATGTTAGACTGTCTGAAGTTATGTATTTTAGACGGACTCAGGTTTTGTACTTTGGACTGTCTCAGGTTTTGTAATTTAGACTGTCTCAGGTTTTGTATTTTAAACTGGCTCAAGTTATGTAATTTGGACTGTCTCAGGTTTAGTATTTTAGACTGTCTCAGGTTTTGTGTTTTAGAGTGTGTCAGGTTTTGTCATTTAGTCTGTCTCAGGTTTAGTCATTTAGACTGTCTCAGGTTTAGTCATTTAGCCTGTCTCAGGTTTAGTCATTTAGTCTGTCTCAGGTTTTGTAATTTGGACTCTCTCAGGTTTTGTCATTTGTACTGTCTCAGGTTATGTAATTTATATTGTACCAGTGTTTCTATTTAAGACTGTCTCAGGTCATATAATTTACAGCAGAGATGTGGAGAAACAGATTGGGAAACAGATTTTGGAAAGGTGCAGAAGCCACAGGATAGTTGTCATAGGCGATTTCAACTTCCCAAATATTGTTTGGAAGCTCTTTAGATCAATTGGATTGGATGGGGCGGTGTTTGTGCAGTGTGTCCAGGAAGCTTTTCTAACTCAGTATGTAGATTGTCCGACCAGAGGGGAGGCCATATTGGATTTGGTACTTGGTAACGAACCGGGACAAGTGATGGGCTTGTTAGTGGGTGAGCATTTTGGTGATGGTGACCACAATTCTGTGACTTTCACCTTGGTTATGGAGAGAGATAGGTGCGTGCAACAGGGTAGGTTTTACAATTGGGGGAAGGGTAAATACGATGCTGTAAGACATGATCTGAGGAGCATAAGTTGGGAGCATAGGCTGTCAGGGAAGGATGTCGTGGAAATGTGGAACTTTTTCAAGGAACAGATACGATGTGTCCTTGATATGTATGTACCTGTCAGGCAGAAAAGAGATGGTCATGTGAGGGAACCTTGGTTGACGAGGGAGGTTGAATGTCTTGTAAAGAGGAAGAAGGAGGCTTACATAAGGTTGAGGAAACAAGGTTCAGACAGAGCGTTGGAGGGATACAGGATAGCCAGGAGGGAGCTGAAGAAAGGGATTAGGTGAGCTAAGAGAGGGCATGAAAAATCTTTGGCGGGTAGGATCAAGGATAACCGCAAGGCATTTTATGCATATGTGAGAAACATGAGAATGACGAGAATGAGGGTAGGTCTAATCAAGGACAGTAGTGGGAGACTGTGTATTGAGTTGGAAGAGATAGAAGAGGTCTTGAATGAGTACTTTTCTTCAGTATTTACAAATGAGAGGGATCGTATTGTTGAAGAGGAGAGTGTGAAACGGACTGGTAAGCTAGAAGAGATACTTGTTAGGAAGGAAGATGTGTTGGGCATGTTGAAAAATTTGAGGATAGACAAGTCCCCCGGGCCTGACGGAATATATCCTAGGATTATGTGGGAAGCGAGAGAGGAAATTGCAGTACCGTTCGCAATGATCTTTTCGTCTTCACTGTCAACGGGGGGTGGTACCAGGGGACTGGAGAGTGGCGAATGTTGTGCACCTGTTTAAAAAAGGGAATAGGGATAACCCTGGGAATTACAGGCCAGTTAGCCTTACTTTGGTGGTAGGCAAAGTAATGGAAAGGGTACTGAGGGATAGGATTTATGAATATCTGGAAAGACACTGCTTGATTAGGGACAGCCAGCATGGATTTGTGAGGGGTAGGTCTTGCCTTACAAGTCTTATTGAATTCTTTGAGGAGGTGACCAAGCATGTGGATGAGGGTAGAGCAGTGGATGTAGTGTACATGGATTTTAGTAAGGCATTTGATAAGGTTCCCCATGGTAGGCTTATGCGGAAAGTCAGGAGGCATGGGTTAGAGGGAAATTTGGCCAGTTGGATAGAAAACTGGCTAACCCGGTCGAAGTCAGAAAGTGGTGCTAGATGGTAAATATTCAGCCTGGAGCCCAGTTACAAGTGGAGTTCCGCAGGGATCAATTCTGGGTCCTCTGCTGTTTGTAATCTTTATTAATGACTTGGAAGAGGGAGTCAAAGGGTGGGTCAGTAAATTTGCAGATGATACGAAGATTGGTGGAATTGTGGATAGTGAGGAAGGCTGTTGTCAGCTGCAAAGGGACTTAGATATGATGCAGAGCTGGGCTGAGGAGTGGCAGATGGAGTTCAACCCTGTCAAGTGTGAGGTTGTCCATTTTGGAAGGACAAATAAGAATGCAGAATACAGGGTTAACGGTAGGGTTCTTAGTAAGGTGGAGGAGCAGAGGGATCTTGGGGTCTATGTTCATAGATCTTTGAAAGTTGCCACTCAGGTGGATAGAGCTTGTAAGAAGGCCTCTGGTGTATTAGCGTTCATTAGCAGAGGGATTAAATTTAAGTGTCGTGAAGTGATGTTGCAGCTGTACATGACCTTGGTAAGGCCACATTTTGAGTACTGTGTGCAGTTCTGATCGCCTCACTTTAGGAAAGATGTGGAAGTTTTGGAGAGGGTGCAGAGAAGATTTACCAGGATGTTGCCTGGAATGGAGAATAGGTCGTACGATGATAGGTTGAGAATGCTAGACCTTTTCTCATTGGAATGGTGAAGGATGAGGGGTGACTTGATAGAGGTTTATAAGATGATCAGAGGAATAGATAGAGTAGACAGTCAGAATCTTTTTCCCCGGGTACAACAGAGTGTTACAAGGGGGCATAAATTTAAGGTGAAGGATGGAAGGTATAGGGGGGATGTCAGGGGTAGGTTCTTTACCCAGAGAGTGGTGGAGGCATGGAATGCGCTGCCTGTGGGAGTGGCAGAGTCAGAATCATTGGTGATCTTTAAGCGGCAATTGGATAGGTACATGGATGGGTGCTTAAGCTAGGACAAATATTCGGCACAACATCGTGGGCTGAAGGGCCTGTTCTGTGCTGTATTGCTCTATGTTCTATGTTCTATGACTGTCTCAGGTTATGTAATTTAGACTTTCTCAGGTTTTGTCATTTGTACTGTCTCAGGGGTTGTATTTTAGACTGTCTCAAGGTTTGTACTTTAGTCTGTCTCAGGTTTAGTCATTTAGACTGTCTCAGGTTTTGTATTTTAGAGTGTGTCTGGTTTTGTCATTTAGACTGTCTCAGACAATAGGCAATAGAAAATAGACAATAGACAATACACAATATGTGCAGGAGTAGGCCATTCTGACCTTCGAGACTGCACCGCCATTCAATATGATCATGGCTGATCATCCTTAATCAGTATCCTGTTCTGCCTTATCTCCATAACTCTTGATTCCACTATCCTTGAGAACTCTATCCAACTCTTTCTTAAATGAATCCAGAGACTTGGCCTCCACTGCTCTCTGGGGTAGAGCATTCCACACAGCCATCACTCTCTGGGTGAAGACGTTTCTCCTCATCTCTGTCCTAAATGGTCCACCCCGTATTTTTAAACTCTGTCTCAGATTTTGTATTTTAGACTGTCTCAAGTTATGTATTTTAGACTGTCTCAGGTTTTGTACTTTGTGTAATTTATATTGTAACAGGTTTTGTACTTTAGACTGTCTCATGTTATATAATTTAGATTTTCTCTGGTTTTGTCATTTGTACTGTCTCAGGTTATGTAATTTAGACTGTAGCAGGGTTTGTATTTTAGACTATCTCAGGTCATGTCATTTAGACTGTCTCAGGTTTTGAATTTTAGAGTGTGTCAGGTTTTGTCATTTGGACTGTCTCAGGTTTTGTAACTTAGACTGTCTCGAGTTATGTATTTTAGACTGTCTCAAGTTATGTATTTTAGACTGTCTCAGGTTTTGTACTTTAGACTATCTCAGAGTTAGTCATTTAGTCTGTCTCAGGTTTTGTCATTTGGACTGTCTCAGGTTTTGTCATTTGGACGGTCTCAGGTTTTGTAATTTAGAGTGTCTCAGGTTTTGTCATTTGGACTGTCTCAGGTTTTGTATTTTAGTCTGTCTCAGGTTTTGTCATTTAGTCTGTCTCAGGTTTTGTCATTTAGACTGTCTCAGGTTTTGTCATTTAGTCTGTCTCAGGTTTTGTCATTTAGTCTGTCTCAGGTTTTGTCATTTAGACTGTCTCAGGTTTTGTATTTTAGACTGTCTCAGGTTTTGTATTTTAGAGTGTCTCAGGTTTTGTATTTTAGACTGTCTCAGGTTTTGTCATTTAGACTGTCTCAGGTTTTGTATTTTAGTCTGTCTCAGGTTTTGTCATTTAGTCTGTCTCAGGTTTTGTCATTTAGACTGTCTCAGGTTTTGTATTTTAGACTGTCTCAGGTTTTGTACTTTAGACTATCTCAGAGTTAGTCATTTAGTCTGTCTCAGGTTTTGTCATTTGGACTGTCTCAGGTTTTGTCATTTGGACGGTCTCAGGTTTTGTAATTTAGAGTGTCTCAGGTTTTGTCATTTGGACTGTCTCAGGTTTTGTATTTTAGTCTGTCTCAGGTTTTGTCATTTAGTCTGTCTCAGGTTTTGTCATTTAGACTGTCTCAGGTTTTGTCATTTAGACTGTCTCAGGTTTTGTATTTTAGACTGTCTCAGGTTTTGTCATTTAGACTGTCTCAGGTTTTGTATTTTAGAGTGTCTCAGGTTTTGTATTTTAGACTCTCTCAGGTTTTGTCATTTAGAATGTCTTAGGTTTTGTATTATAGACTGTCTCAGGTTTTGTATTTTAGTCTGTCTCAGGTTTTGTATTTTAGACTGTCTCACGTTTTGTCATTTAGACTGTCTCAGGTTTTGTATTTTAGACTGTTTCAGGTTTTGTATTTTAGACTGTCTCAGGTTTAGTCATTTAGTCTGACTCAGGTTTTGTCATTCAGACTGTCTCAGGTTTCGTATTTTAGACTGTCTCAGATTTTGCCATTTGGAGTGTCTCAGGTTTAGTAATTTAGACTGTAACAGGATTTGTATTTTACACTCCCTCAGGTTATATAATTTGGACTGTCTCTGGTTTTGTCATTTAGACTGTCTCAGGTTTTGTCATTCAGACTGTCTCAGGTTTCGTATTTTAGACTGTCTCAGGTTTTGTCATTCAGACTGTCTCAGGTTTCGTATTTTAGACTGTCTCAGGTTTTGTCATTTAGACTGTCTCAGGTTTTGTCATTTAGACTGTCTCAGGTTTCGTATTTTAGACTGTCTCAGGTCTTATATTTTAGACTGTCTCAGGTTTCGTATTTTAGACTGTCTCAGATTTTGCCATTTGGAGTGTCTCAGGTTTAGTAATTTAGACTGTAACAGGATTTGTATTTTACACTCTCTCAGGTTATATAATTTGGACTGTCTCTGGTTGTCATTTAGACTGTCTCAGGTTTTGGCATTTAGACTGTCACAGGTTTTGTAGTTTAGACTGTCTCAGGTCTTATATTTTAGACTGTCTCAGGTTTTGTATTTTAGACTTTCTCAGGTTTTGCCATTTGGACTGTCTCAGGTTTTGTAATTTAGACTGTAACAGCTTTTGTATTTTAGACTGTCTCAGGTTATATAATTTGGACTGTCTCAGGTTTTGTCATTTAGACTGTAACAGGGTTTTTATTTTAGACTGTCTCAGATTACACAATTTCGACTGTCTTAGGTTTTGTCATTTAGTCTGTCTCAGGTTTTGTCATTTAGAATGTCTCAGGTTTTGTCATTTAGAGTGTCTCAGGTTTTGTATTTTAGTCTGTCTCAGGTTTTGTATTTTAGTCTGTCTCAGGTTTTGTACTTTAGACTGTCTCAGGTTTTGTCATTTAGACTGTCTCAGGTTTTGTCATTTAGACTCTCTCAGGTTTTGTCATTTAGACTCTCTCAGGTTTTGTCATTTAGAATGTCTCAGGTTTTGTATTTTAGAGTGTCTCAGGTTTTGTATTTTAGTCTGTCTCAGGTTTTGTACTTTAGACTGTCTCAGGTTTTGTCATTTAGACTGTCTCAGGTTTTGTATTTTAAAGTGTGTCAGATTTTGTCATTTAGCCTGTCTCAGGTTTTGTCATTTGGACTGTCTAAGCTTTTGTATTTTAGAGTGTGTCAGGTTTTGTCATTTAGACTGTCTCAGACAATAGACAATAGACAATAGGTGCAGGAGTAGGCCATTCTGACCTTCGAGACTGCACCACCATTCAATATGATCATGGCTGATCATCCTTAATAAGTATCCTGTTCCTGCCTTATCTCCATAACCCTTGATTCCACTATCCTTGAGAGCTTTATCCAACTCTTTCTTCAATGAATCCAGAGACTGGGCCTCCACTGCTCTCTGGGGCAGTGCATTCCACACAGCCACCACTCTCTGGGTGAAGACGTTTCTCCTCACCTCTGTCCTAAATGGTCTACCCCGTATTTTTAAGCTGTCTCTCAGGTTTTGTATTATAGACTGTCTCAAGTTATGTATTTAAGTCTGTCTCAGGTTTTGTATTTTAGACTGTCTCACGTTTTGTCATTTAGACTGTCTCAGGTTTTGTATTTTAGACTGTTTCAGGTTTTGTATTTAGACTGTCTCAGGTTTAGTCATTTAGTCTGACTCAGGTTTTGTCATTCAGACTGTCTCAGGTTTCGTATTTTAGAATGTCTCAGATTTTGCCATTTGGAGTGTCTCAGGTTTAGTAATTTAGACTGTAACAGGATTTGTATTTTACACTCTCTCAGGTTATATAATTTGGACTGTCTCTGGTTTTGTCATTTAGACTGTCTCAGGTTTTGGCATTTAGACTGTCACAGGTTTTGTAGTTTAGACTGTCTCAGGTCTTATATTTTAGACTGTCTCAGGTTTTGTATTTTAGACTGTCACAGGTTATATAATTTGGACTGTCTCAGGTTTTGTCATTTAGACTGTAACAGGGTTTTTATTTTAGACTGTCTCAGGTTACATAATTTCAACTGTCTTAGGTTTTGTCATTTAGTCTGTCTTAGGTTTTGTATTTTAGACTCACAGGTTTTGTCATTTTGGCTGTCTCAGGTTTTGTCATTTAGACTATCTCAGGTTTTGTATTTTAGTCTGTCTCAGGTTTTGTCATTTAGACTCTCTCAGGTTTTGTATTTTAGTCTGTCTCAGGTTTTGTATTTTAGACTGTCTCAGGTTTTGTCATTTAGACTGTCTCAAGTTATGTATTTTAGACTGTCTCAGGTCTTGTATTTTAGACTGTCTCAAATTATTTATTTTAGAGTGTCTCAGGTTTAGTCATTTAGACTGTCTCAGGTTTTGTATTTTAGAGTGTGTCAGGTTTTGTCATTTAGACTGTCTCAGACAATAGACAATAGAAAATAGACAATAGACAATATGTGCAGGAGTAGGCCATTCTGACCTTCCAACCTGCACCACCATTCAATATGATCATGGCTGATAATCCTTAATCTGTATCCTGTTCTGCCTTATCTCCATAACTCTTGATTCCCCTATCCTTGAGAACTCTATCCAACTCTTTCTTCAATGAATCCAGAGACTTGGCCTACACTGCTCTCTGAGGCAGTGCATTCCACACAGCCATCACTCTCTGGATGAAGACGTTTCTCCTCATCTCTGTCCTAAATGGTCTACCCCGTATTTTTAAGGTGTCTGTCAGGTTTTGTATTATAGATTGTCTCAAGTTATGTATTTAACAAACCCTGTTAAAGTCTCAGGTTTTGTATTTTAGACTGTCTCACGTTTTGTCATTTAGACTGTCTCAGGTTTTGTATTTTAGACTGTTTCAGGTTTTGTAATTTAGACTGTAACAGGGTTTGTATTTTACACTGTCTCAGGTTATATAATTTGGACTGTCTCTGGTTTTGGCATTTAGACTGTCACAGGTTTTGTATTTTAGACTGTCTCAGGTCTTATATTTTAGACTGTCTCAAGTTATGTATTTTACACTGTCTCAGGTTTTGTATTTTAGACTGTAACAGGGTTTGTATTTTAGACTGCCTCAGGTTTTGTCATTTAGACTGTCTTACGTTTTGTCATTTAGTCTGTCTCAGGTTATGTCATTTAGACTGTAACAGGTTTTGTATTTTAGACTGTCTCAGGTCTTGTATTTTAGACTGTCTCAAGTTATGTATTTTACACTGTCTCAGGTTTTGTATTTTAGACTGTAACAGGGTTTGTATTTTAGACTGCCTCAGGTTACATAATTTGGACTGTCTTAGGTTTTGTCATTTAGACTGTCTCAGGTTTAGTCATTTAGACTGTCTCAGGTTTTTTATTTTAGAGTGTGTCTGGTTTTGTCATTTAGACTATCTCAGACAATAGACAATAGACAATAGGTCCAGGAGTAGGCCATTCTGACCTTCCAACCTGCACCACCATTCAATATGATCATGGCTGATCATCCTTATTCAGTATCCTGTTCCTGCCTTATCTCCATAACCCTTGATTCCACTATCCTTGAGAACTCTATCCAACTCTTTCGGAAATGAGTCCAGAGACTGGGCCTCCACTGCTTTCTGGGGCAGTGCATTCCACACAGCTATCATTCTCTGGGTGAAGACATTTCTCCTCATCTCTGTACTAAATGGTCTACCGCGTATTTTTCAACTGTCTCTCAGGTTTTGTACTTTAGACTGTCTCAGGTTTTGTATTTTAGACTGTCTCAAGTTACGTATTTTAGACTGTCTCAGGTTTTGTACTTTATGTAATTTATATTGTAACAGGGTTTGTATTTTCGACTGTCAAGGTTATATAATTTGTACTGTCTCAGGTTATGTAATTTAGACTTTCTCTGGTTTTGTCATTTGTCCTGTCTTACGTTACGTAATTTCGACATTCTCAGATTTTGTCATTTGTAGTGTCTCAGGTTATGTAATTTAGTCTGTAACCGGGTTTGTATTTTAGACTATCTCAGGTTATGTCATTTAGACTGTCTCAGGTTTTGTATTTTAGAGTGTGTCAGGTTTTGTCATTTGGACTGTCTCAGGTTATGTAATTTAGACTGTAACAGCCTTTGTATTTTAGACTGTCTCAGGTTATATAATTTGGACTGTCTCAGGATTTGTCATTTAGACTGTCTCAGGTTTTGTAATTTAGACTGTCTCAGGTTTTGTCATTTAGACTGTCTTAGGTTTTGTCATTTCGTCTGTCTCAGGTTTTGTCATTTAGACTGTAACAGGGTTTGTATTTTAGACTGTCTCAGGTTATATAATTTGGACTGTCTTAGGTTTTGTCATTTCGTCTGTCTTAGGTTTTGTATTTTAGACTGTCTCAGGTTTTGTCATTTAGACTGTCTCAGGTTTTCTATTATAGACAGTCGCAGGTCTTGTATTTTAGACTGTCGCAGGTTTTGTCATTTAGACTGTCTCAAGTTTTGTATTTTAGACTGTCTCAGGTCTTGTATTTTAAACTGTCTCAAGTTATGTATTTTAGACTTTAACAGGGTTTGTACTTTAGACTGTCTCAGGTTTTGTCATTTAGTCTGTCTCAGGCTTTGTCATTTGGACTGTCTCAGGTTATGTAATTTAGACTGTCCCAGGGTTTGTATTTTAGACTGTCTCAGGTTATATAATTTGTACTGTCTCAGGTTTTGTCATTCAGACTTTCTCAGGTTTTGTATTTTAAACTGTCTCAGGTTTAGTCATTTAGTCTGTCTTAGGGTTTCTCATTTAGACTGTCTGAGGTATTGTATTTTAGATTGTGTCAGGTTTTGGCATTTGGACTGTCTCAGGTTTTGTATTTTAGAGTGTGTCAGGTTTTGTCATTTAGACAGTCTCAGGTTTTGTAATTTAGACTGTCTCGGGTTGTGTCATTTAGACTGTCTTAGGTTTTGTCATATACTCCGTCTCACGTATTGTCATTCAGACTGTCACAAATTATGTATTTTAGACTGTCTCAGGTTTTGTCATTTGGACTGTCTCAGGTTATGTAATTTAGACTGTCCCAGGGTTTGTATTTTAGACTGTCTCAGGTTATATAATTTGTACTGTCTCAGGTTTTGTATTTTAGACTGTCACACGTTTTGTCATTTAGACTGTCTCAGGTTTTGTATTTTAGACTGTTTCAGGTTTTGTATTTTAGACTGTCTCAGGTTTAGTCATTTCGTCTGACTCAGGTTTTGTCATTCAGAGTGTCTCAGGTTTCGTATTTTAGACTGTCTCAGGTTTTGTCATTCAGACTGTCTCAGGTTTCGTATTTTAGACTGTCTCAGGTTTTGTCATTCAGACTGTCTCAGGTTTCGTATTTTAGACTGTCTCAGGTTTTGTCATTTAGACTGTCTCAGGTTTTGTCATTTAGACTGTCTCAGGTTTCGTATTTTAGACTGTCTCAGATTTTGCCATTTGGAGTGTCTCAGGTTTAGTAATTTAGACTGTAACAGGATTTGTATTTTACACTCTCTCAGGTTGTCATTTAGACTGTCTCAGGTTTTGGCATTTAGACTGTCACAGGTTTTGTAGTTTAGACTGTCTCAGGTCTTATATTTTAGACTGTCTCAGGTTTTGTATTTTAGACTTTCTCAGGTTTTGTCATTTGGACTGTCTCAGGTTTTGTAATTTAGACTGTAACAACTTTTGTATTTTAGACTGTCTCAGGTTATATAATTTGGACTGTCTCAGGTTTTGTCACTTAGCCTGTAACAGGGTTTTTATTTTAGACTGTCTCAGGTTACATAATTTCGACTGTCTTAGGTTTTGTCATTTAGTCTGTCTCAGGTTTTGTCATTTAGAATGTCTCAGGTTTTGTCATTTAGAGTGTCTCAGGTTTTGTATTTTAGTCTGTCTCAGGTTTTGTATTTTAGTCTGTCTCAGGTTTTGTACTTTAGACTGTCTCAGGTTTTGTCATTTAGACTCTCTCAGGTGTTGTCATTTAGACTGTCTCAGGTTTTGTCATTTAGACTCTCTCAGGTTTTGTCATTTAGAATGTCTCAGGTTTTGTATTTTAGAGTGTCTCAGGTTTTGTATTTTAGTCTGTCTCAGGTTTTGTACTTTAGACTGTCTCAGGTTTTGTCATTTAGACTGTCTCAGGTTTTGTATTTTAAAGTGTGTCAGATTTTGTCATTTAGCCTGTCTCAGGTTTTGTCATTTGGACTGTCTAAGCTTTTGTATTTTAGAGTGTGTCAGGTTTTGTCATTTAGACTGTCTCAGACAATAGACAATAGACAATAGGTGCAGGAGTAGGCCATTCTGACCTTCGAGACTGCACCACCATTCAATATGATCATGGCTGATCATCCTTAATAAGTATCCTGTTCCTGCCTTATCTCCATAACCCTTGATTCCACTATCCTTGAGTGCTTTATCCAACTCTTTCTTCAATGAATCCAGAGACTGGGCCTCCACTGCTCTCTGGGGCAGTGCATTCCACACAGCCACCACTCTCTGGGTGAAGACGTTTCTCCTCACCTCTGTCCTAAATGGTCTACCCCGTATTTTTAAGCTGTCTCTCAGGTTTTGTATTATAGACTGTCTCAAGTTATGTATTTAAGTCTGTCTCAGGTTTTGTATTTTAGACTGTCTCACGTTTTGTCATTTAGACTGTCTCAGGTTTTGTATTTTAGACTGTTTCAGGTTTTGTATTTTAGACTGTCTCAGGTTTAGTCATTTAGTCTGACTCAGGTTTTGTCATTCAGACTGTCTCAGGTTTCGTATTTTAGACTGTCTCAGATTTTGCCATTTGGTGTGTCTCAGGTTTAGTAATTTAGACTGTAACAGGATTTGTATTTTACACTCTCTCAGGTTATATAATTTGGACTGTCTCTGGTTTTGTCATTTAGTCTGTCTCAGGTTTTGTATTTTAGACTGTCTCAGGTCTTGTATTTTAAACTGTCTCAAGTTATGTATTTTAGACTTTAACAGGGTTTGTACTTTAGACTGTCTCAGGTTTTGTCATTTAGTCTGTCTCAGGCTTTGTCATTTGGACTGTCTCAGGTTATGTAATTTAGACTGTCCCAGGGTTTGTATTTTAGACTGTCTCAGGTTATATAATTTGTACTGTCTCAGGTTTTGTCATTCAGACTTTCTCAGGTTTTGTATTTTAAACTGTCTCAGGTTTAGTCATTTAGTCTGTCTTAGGGTTTCTCATTTAGACTGTCTGAGGTATTGTATTTTAGATTGTGTCAGGTTTTGGCATTTGGACTGTCTCAGGTTTTGTATTTTAGAGTGTGTCAGGTTTTGTCATTTAGACAGTCTCAGGTTTTGTAATTTAGACTGTCTCGGGTTGTGTCATTTAGACTGTCTTAGGTTTTGTCATATACTCCGTCTCACGTATTGTCATTCAGACTGTCACAAATTATGTATTTTAGACTGTCTCAGGTTTTGTCATTTGGACTGTCTCAGGTTATGTAATTTAGACTGTCCCAGGGTTTGTATTTTAGACTGTCTCAGGTTATATAATTTGTACTGTCTCAGGTTTTGTATTTTAGACTGTCACACGTTTTGTCATTTAGACTGTCTCAGGTTTTGTATTTTAGACTGTTTCAGGTTTTGTATTTTAGACTGTCTCAGGTTTAGTCATTTCGTCTGACTCAGGTTTTGTCATTCAGAGTGTCTCAGGTTTCGTATTTTAGACTGTCTCAGGTTTTGTCATTCAGACTGTCTCAGGTTTCGTATTTTAGACTGTCTCAGGTTTTGTCATTCAGACTGTCTCAGGTTTCGTATTTTAGACTGTCTCAGGTTTTGTCATTTAGACTGTCTCAGGTTTTGTCATTTAGACTGTCTCAGGTTTCGTATTTTAGACTGTCTCAGATTTTGCCATTTGGAGTGTCTCAGGTTTAGTAATTTAGACTGTAACAGGATTTGTATTTTACACTCTCTCAGGTTATATAATTTGGACTGTCTCTGGTTGTCATTTAGACTGTCTCAGGTTTTGGCATTTAGACTGTCACAGGTTTTGTAGTTTAGACTGTCTCAGGTCTTATATTTTAGACTGTCTCAGGTTTTGTATTTTAGACTTTCTCAGGTTTTGTCATTTGGACTGTCTCAGGTTTTGTAATTTAGACTGTAACAGCTTTTGTATTTTAGACTGTCTCAGGTTATATAATTTGGACTGTCTCAGGTTTTGTCATTTAGCCTGTAACAGGGTTTTTATTTTAGACTGTCTCAGGTTACATAATTTCGACTGTCTTAGGTTTTGTCATTTAGTCTGTCTCAGGTTTTGTCATTTAGAATGTCTCAGGTTTTGTCATTTAGAGTGTCTCAGGTTTTGTATTTTAGTCTGTCTCAGGTTTTGTATTTTAGTCTGTCTCAGGTTTTGTACTTTAGACTGTCTCAGGTTTTGTCATTTAGACTCTCTCAGGTGTTGTCATTTAGACTGTCTCAGGTTTTGTCATTTAGACTCTCTCAGGTTTTGTCATTTAGAATGTCTCAGGTTTTGTATTTTAGAGTGTCTCAGGTTTTGTATTTTAGTCTGTCTCAGGTTTTGTACTTTAGACTGTCTCAGGTTTTGTCATTTAGACTGTCTCAGGTTTTGTATTTTAAAGTGTGTCAGATTTTGTCATTTAGCCTGTCTCAGGTTTTGTCATTTGGACTGTCTAAGCTTTTGTATTTTAGAGTGTGTCAGGTTTTGTCATTTAGACTGTCTCAGACAATAGACAATAGACAATAGGTGCAGGAGTAGGCCATTCTGACCTTCGAGACTGCACCACCATTCAATATGATCATGGCTGATCATCCTTAATAAGTATCCTGTTCCTGCCTTATCTCCATAACCCTTGATTCCACTATCCTTGAGAGCTTTATCCAACTCTTTCTTCAATGAATCCAGAGACTGGGCCTCCACTGCTCTCTGGGGCAGTGCATTCCACACAGCCACCACTCTCTGGGTGAAGACGTTTCTCCTCACCTCTGTCCTAAATGGTCTACCCCGTATTTTTAAGCTGTCTCTCAGGTTTTGTATTATAGACTGTCTCAAGTTATGTATTTAAGTCTGTCTCAGGTTTTGTATTTTAGACTGTCTCACGTTTTGTCATTTAGACTGTCTCAGGTTTTGTATTTTAGACTGTTTCAGGTTTTGTATTTAGACTGTCTCAGGTTTAGTCATTTAGTCTGACTCAGGTTTTGTCATTCAGACTGTCTCAGGTTTCGTATTTTAGAATGTCTCAGATTTTGCCATTTGGAGTGTCTCAGGTTTAGTAATTTAGACTGTAACAGGATTTGTATTTTACACTCTCTCAGGTTATATAATTTGGACTGTCTCTGGTTTTGTCATTTAGACTGTCTCAGGTTTTGGCATTTAGACTGTCACAGGTTTTGTAGTTTAGACTGTCTCAGGTCTTATATTTTAGACTGTCTCAGGTTTTGTATTTTAGACTGTCACAGGTTATATAATTTGGACTGTCTCAGGTTTTGTCATTTAGACTGTAACAGGGTTTTTATTTTAGACTGTCTCAGGTTACATAATTTCAACTGTCTTAGGTTTTGTCATTTAGTCTGTCTTAGGTTTTGTATTTTAGACTCACAGGTTTTGTCATTTTGGCTGTCTCAGGTTTTGTCATTTAGACTATCTCAGGTTTTGTATTTTAGTCTGTCTCAGGTTTTGTCATTTAGACTCTCTCAGGTTTTGTATTTTAGTCTGTCTCAGGTTTTGTATTTTAGACTGTCTCAGGTTTTGTCATTTAGACTGTCTCAAGTTATGTATTTTAGACTGTCTCAGGTCTTGTATTTTAGACTGTCTCAAATTATTTATTTTAGAGTGTCTCAGGTTTAGTCATTTAGACTGTCTCAGGTTTTGTATTTTAGAGTGTGTCAGGTTTTGTCATTTAGACTGTCTCAGACAATAGACAATAGAAAATAGACAATAGACAATATGTGCAGGAGTAGGCCATTCTGACCTTCCAACCTGCACCACCATTCAATATGATCATGGCTGATAATCCTTAATCTGTATCCTGTTCTGCCTTATCTCCATAACTCTTGATTCCACTATCCTTGAGAACTCTATCCAACTCTTTCTTCAATGAATCCAGAGACTTGGCCTACACTGCTCTCTGAGGCAGTGCATTCCACACAGCCATCACTCTCTGGATGAAGACGTTTCTCCTCATCTCTGTCCTAAATGGTCTACCCCGTATTTTTAAGGTGTCTGTCAGGTTTTGTATTATAGATTGTCTCAAGTTATGTATTTAACAAACCCTGTTAAAGTCTCAGGTTTTGTATTTTAGACTGTCTCACGTTTTGTCATTTAGACTGTCTCAGGTTTTGTATTTTAGACTGTTTCAGGTTTTGTAATTTAGACTGTAACAGGGTTTGTATTTTACACTGTCTCAGGTTATATAATTTGGACTGTCTCTGGTTTTGGCATTTAGACTGTCACAGGTTTTGTATTTTAGACTGTCTCAGGTCTTATATTTTAGACTGTCTCAAGTTATGTATTTTACACTGTCTCAGGTTTTGTATTTTAGACTGTAACAGGGTTTGTATTTTAGACTGCCTCAGGTTTTGTCATTTAGACTGTCTTACGTTTTGTCATTTAGTCTGTCTCAGGTTATGTCATTTAGACTGTAACAGGTTTTGTATTTTAGACTGTCTCAGGTCTTGTATTTTAGACTGTCTCAAGTTATGTATTTTACACTGTCTCAGGTTTTGTATTTTAGACTGTAACAGGGTTTGTATTTTAGACTGCCTCAGGTTACATAATTTGGACTGTCTTAGGTTTTGTCATTTAGACTGTCTCAGGTTTAGTCATTTAGACTGTCTCAGGTTTTTTATTTTAGAGTGTGTCTGGTTTTGTCATTTAGACTATCTCAGACAATAGACAATAGACAATAGGTCCAGGAGTAGGCCATTCTGACCTTCCAACCTGCACCACCATTCAATATGATCATGGCTGATCATCCTTATTCAGTATCCTGTTCCTGCCTTATCTCCATAACCCTTGATTCCACTATCCTTGAGAACTCTATCCAACTCTTTCGGAAATGAGTCCAGAGACTGGGCCTCCACTGCTTTCTGGGGCAGTGCATTCCACACAGCTATCATTCTCTGGGTGAAGACATTTCTCCTCATCTCTGTACTAAATGGTCTACCGCGTATTTTTCAACTGTCTCTCAGGTTTTGTACTTTAGACTGTCTCAGGTTTTGTATTTTAGACTGTCTCAAGTTACGTATTTTAGACTGTCTCAGGTTTTGTACTTTATGTAATTTATATTGTAACAGGGTTTGTATTTTCGACTGTCAAGGTTATATAATTTGTACTATCTCAGGTTATGTAATTTAGACTTTCTCTGGTTTTGTCATTTGTCCTGTCTTACGTTACGTAATTTCGACATTCTCAGATTTTGTCATTTGTAGTGTCTCAGGTTATGTAATTTAGTCTGTAACCGGGTTTGTATTTTAGACTATCTCAGGTTATGTCATTTAGACTGTCTCAGGTTTTGTATTTTAGAGTGTGTCAGGTTTTGTCATTTGGACTGTCTCAGGTTATGTAATTTAGACTGTAACAGCCTTTGTATTTTAGACTGTCTCAGGTTATATAATTTGGACTGTCTCAGGATTTGTCATTTAGACTGTCTCAGGTTTTGTAATTTAGACTGTCTCAGGTTTTGTCATTTAGACTGTCTTAGGTTTTGTCATTTCGTCTGTCTCAGGTTTTGTCATTTAGACTGTAACAGGGTTTGTATTTTAGACTGTCTCAGGTTATATAATTTGGACTGTCTTAGGTTTTGTCATTTCGTCTGTCTTAGGTTTTGTATTTTAGACTGTCTCAGGTTTTGTCATTTAGACTGTCTCAGGTTTTCTATTATAGACAGTCGCAGGTCTTGTATTTTAGACTGTCGCAGGTTTTGTCATTTAGACTGTCTCAAGTTTTGTATTTTAGACTGTCTCAGGTCTTGTATTTTAAACTGTCTCAAGTTATGTATTTTAGACTTTAACAGGGTTTGTACTTTAGACTGTCTCAGGTTTTGTCATTTAGTCTGTCTCAGGCTTTGTCATTTGGACTGTCTCAGGTTATGTAATTTAGACTGTCCCAGGGTTTGTATTTTAGACTGTCTCAGGTTATATAATTTGTACTGTCTCAGGTTTTGTCATTCAGACTTTCTCAGGTTTTGTATTTTAAACTGTCTCAGGTTTAGTCATTTAGTCTGTCTTAGGGTTTCTCATTTAGACTGTCTGAGGTATTGTATTTTAGATTGTGTCAGGTTTTGGCATTTGGACTGTCTCAGGTTTTGTATTTTAGAGTGTGTCAGGTTTTGTCATTTAGACAGTCTCAGGTTTTGTAATTTAGACTGTCTCGGGTTGTGTCATTTAGACTGTCTTAGGTTTTGTCATATACTCCGTCTCACGTATTGTCATTCAGACTGTCACAAATTATGTATTTTAGACTGTCTCAGGTTTTGTCATTTGGACTGTCTCAGGTTATGTAATTTAGACTGTCCCAGGGTTTGTATTTTAGACTGTCTCAGGTTATATAATTTGTACTGTCTCAGGTTTTGTATTTTAGACTGTCACACGTTTTGTCATTTAGACTGTCTCAGGTTTTGTATTTTAGACTGTTTCAGGTTTTGTATTTTAGACTGTCTCAGGTTTAGTCATTTCGTCTGACTCAGGTTTTGTCATTCAGAGTGTCTCAGGTTTCGTATTTTAGACTGTCTCAGGTTTTGTCATTCAGACTGTCTCAGGTTTCGTATTTTAGACTGTCTCAGGTTTTGTCATTCAGACTGTCTCAGGTTTCGTATTTTAGACTGTCTCAGGTTTTGTCATTTAGACTGTCTCAGGTTTTGTCATTTAGACTGTCTCAGGTTTCGTATTTTAGACTGTCTCAGATTTTGCCATTTGGAGTGTCTCAGGTTTAGTAATTTAGACTGTAACAGGATTTGTATTTTACACTCTCTCAGGTTATATAATTTGGACTGTCTCTGGTTGTCATTTAGACTGTCTCAGGTTTTGGCATTTAGACTGTCACAGGTTTTGTAGTTTAGACTGTCTCAGGTCTTATATTTTAGACTGTCTCAGGTTTTGTATTTTAGACTTTCTCAGGTTTTGTCATTTGGACTGTCTCAGGTTTTGTAATTTAGACTATAACAACTTTTGTATTTTAGACTGTCTCAGGTTATATAATTTGGACTGTCTCAGGTTTTGTCACTTAGCCTGTAACAGGGTTTTTATTTTAGACTGTCTCAGGTTACATAATTTCGACTGTCTTAGGTTTTGTCATTTAGTCTGTCTCAGGTTTTGTCATTTAGAATGTCTCAGGTTTTGTCATTTAGAGTGTCTCAGGTTTTGTATTTTAGTCTGTCTCAGGTTTTGTATTTTAGTCTGTCTCAGGTTTTGTACTTTAGACTGTCTCAGGTTTTGTCATTTAGACTCTCTCAGGTGTTGTCATTTAGACTGTCTCAGGTTTTGTCATTTAGACTCTCTCAGGTTTTGTCATTTAGAATGTCTCAGGTTTTGTATTTTAGAGTGTCTCAGGTTTTGTATTTTAGTCTGTCTCAGGTTTTGTACTTTAGACTGTCTCAGGTTTTGTCATTTAGACTGTCTCAGGTTTTGTATTTTAAAGTGTGTCAGATTTTGTCATTTAGCCTGTCTCAGGTTTTGTCATTTGGACTGTCTAAGCTTTTGTATTTTAGAGTGTGTCAGGTTTTGTCATTTAGACTGTCTCAGACAATAGACAATAGACAATAGGTGCAGGAGTAGGCCATTCTGACCTTCGAGACTGCACCACCATTCAATATGATCATGGCTGATCATCCTTAATAAGTATCCTGTTCCTGCCTTATCTCCATAACCCTTGATTCCACTATCCTTGAGAGCTTTATCCAACTCTTTCTTCAATGAATCCAGAGACTGGGCCTCCACTGCTCTCTGGGGCAGTGCATTCCACACAGCCACCACTCTCTGGGTGAAGACGTTTCTCCTCACCTCTGTCCTAAATGGTCTACCCCGTATTTTTAAGCTGTCTCTCAGGTTTTGTATTATAGACTGTCTCAAGTTATGTATTTAAGTCTGTCTCAGGTTTTGTATTTTAGACTGTCTCACGTTTTGTCATTTAGACTGTCTCAGGTTTTGTATTTTAGACTGTTTCAGGTTTTGTATTTTAGACTGTCTCAGGTTTAGTCATTTAGTCTGACTCAGGTTTTGTCATTCAGACTGTCTCAGGTTTCGTATTTTAGACTGTCTCAGATTTTGCCATTTGGAGTGTCTCAGGTTTAGTAATTTAGACTGTAACAGGATTTGTATTTTACACTCTCTCAGGTTATATAATTTGGACTGTCTCTGGTTTTGTCATTTAGTCTGTCTCAGGTTTTGTATTTTAGACTGTCTCAGGTCTTGTATTTTAAACTGTCTCAAGTTATGTATTTTAGACTTTAACAGGGTTTGTACTTTAGACTGTCTCAGGTTTTGTCATTTAGTCTGTCTCAGGCTTTGTCATTTGGACTGTCTCAGGTTATGTAATTTAGACTGTCCCAGGGTTTGTATTTTAGACTGTCTCAGGTTATATAATTTGTACTGTCTCAGGTTTTGTCATTCAGACTTTCTCAGGTTTTGTATTTTAAACTGTCTCAGGTTTAGTCATTTAGTCTGTCTTAGGGTTTCTCATTTAGACTGTCTGAGGTATTGTATTTTAGATTGTGTCAGGTTTTGGCATTTGGACTGTCTCAGGTTTTGTATTTTAGAGTGTGTCAGGTTTTGTCATTTAGACAGTCTCAGGTTTTGTAATTTAGACTGTCTCGGGTTGTGTCATTTAGACTGTCTTAGGTTTTGTCATATACTCCGTCTCACGTATTGTCATTCAGACTGTCACAAATTATGTATTTTAGACTGTCTCAGGTTTTGTCATTTGGACTGTCTCAGGTTATGTAATTTAGACTGTCCCAGGGTTTGTATTTTAGACTGTCTCAGGTTATATAATTTGTACTGTCTCAGGTTTTGTATTTTAGACTGTCACACGTTTTGTCATTTAGACTGTCTCAGGTTTTGTATTTTAGACTGTTTCAGGTTTTGTATTTTAGACTGTCTCAGGTTTAGTCATTTCGTCTGACTCAGGTTTTGTCATTCAGAGTGTCTCAGGTTTCGTATTTTAGACTGTCTCAGGTTTTGTCATTCAGACTGTCTCAGGTTTCGTATTTTAGACTGTCTCAGGTTTTGTCATTCAGACTGTCTCAGGTTTCGTATTTTAGACTGTCTCAGGTTTTGTCATTTAGACTGTCTCAGGTTTTGTCATTTAGACTGTCTCAGGTTTCGTATTTTAGACTGTCTCAGATTTTGCCATTTGGAGTGTCTCAGGTTTAGTAATTTAGACTGTAACAGGATTTGTATTTTACACTCTCTCAGGTTATATAATTTGGACTGTCTCTGGTTGTCATTTAGACTGTCTCAGGTTTTGGCATTTAGACTGTCACAGGTTTTGTAGTTTAGACTGTCTCAGGTCTTATATTTTAGACTGTCTCAGGTTTTGTATTTTAGACTTTCTCAGGTTTTGTCATTTGGACTGTCTCAGGTTTTGTAATTTAGACTGTAACAGCTTTTGTATTTTAGACTGTCTCAGGTTATATAATTTGGACTGTCTCAGGTTTTGTCATTTAGCCTGTAACAGGGTTTTTATTTTAGACTGTCTCAGGTTACATAATTTCGACTGTCTTAGGTTTTGTCATTTAGTCTGTCTCAGGTTTTGTCATTTAGAATGTCTCAGGTTTTGTCATTTAGAGTGTCTCAGGTTTTGTATTTTAGTCTGTCTCAGGTTTTGTATTTTAGTCTGTCTCAGGTTTTGTACTTTAGACTGTCTCAGGTTTTGTCATTTAGACTCTCTCAGGTGTTGTCATTTAGACTGTCTCAGGTTTTGTCATTTAGACTCTCTCAGGTTTTGTCATTTAGAATGTCTCAGGTTTTGTATTTTAGAGTGTCTCAGGTTTTGTATTTTAGTCTGTCTCAGGTTTTGTACTTTAGACTGTCTCAGGTTTTGTCATTTAGACTGTCTCAGGTTTTGTATTTTAAAGTGTGTCAGATTTTGTCATTTAGCCTGTCTCAGGTTTTGTCATTTGGACTGTCTAAGCTTTTGTATTTTAGAGTGTGTCAGGTTTTGTCATTTAGACTGTCTCAGACAATAGACAATAGACAATAGGTGCAGGAGTAGGCCATTCTGACCTTCGAGACTGCACCACCATTCAATATGATCATGGCTGATCATCCTTAATAAGTATCCTGTTCCTGCCTTATCTCCATAACCCTTGATTCCACTATCCTTGAGAGCTTTATCCAACTCTTTCTTCAATGAATCCAGAGACTGGGCCTCCACTGCTCTCTGGGGCAGTGCATTCCACACAGCCACCACTCTCTGGGTGAAGACGTTTCTCCTCACCTCTGTCCTAAATGGTCTACCCCGTATTTTTAAGCTGTCTCTCAGGTTTTGTATTATAGACTGTCTCAAGTTATGTATTTAAGTCTGTCTCAGGTTTTGTATTTTAGACTGTCTCACGTTTTGTCATTTAGACTGTCTCAGGTTTTGTATTTTAGACTGTTTCAGGTTTTGTATTTTAGACTGTCTCAGGTTTAGTCATTTAGTCTGACTCAGGTTTTGTCATTCAGACTGTCTCAGGTTTCGTATTTTAGACTGTCTCAGATTTTGCCATTTGGAGTGTCTCAGGTTTAGTAATTTAGACTGTAACAGGATTTGTATTTTACACTCTCTCAGGTTATATAATTTGGACTGTCTCAGGTTTTGTCATTTAGTCTGTCTCAGGTTTTGGCATTTAGACTGTCACAGGTTTTGTAGTTTAGACTGTCTCAGGTCTTATATTTTAGACTGTCTCAGGTTTTGTATTTTAGACTGTCACAGGTTATATAATTTGGACTGTCTCAGGTTTTGTCATTTAGACTGTAACAGGGTTTTTATTTTAGACTGTCTCAGGTTACATAATTTCGACTGTCTTAGGTTTTGTCATTTAGTCTGTCTTAGGTTTTGTATTTTAGACTCACAGGTTTTGTCATTTTGGCTGTCTCAGGTTTTGTCATTTAGACTATCTCAGGTTTTGTATTTTAGTCTGTCTCAGGTTTTGTATTTTAGACTGTCTCAGGTTTTGTCATTTAGACTGTCTCAAGTTATGTATTTTAGACTGTCTCAGGTCTTGTATTTTAGACTGTCTCAAATTATGTATGTTAGAGTTTCTCAGGTTTAGTCATTTAGACTGTCTCAGGTTTTTTATTTTAGAGTGTGTCAGGTTTTGTCATTTAGACTGTCTCAGACAATAGACAATAGAAAATAGACAATAGACAATATGTGCAGGAGTAGGCCATTCTGACCTTCCAACCTGCACCACCATTCAATATGATCATGGCTGATAATCCTTAATCTGTATCCTGTTCCTGCCTTATCTCCATAACCCTTGATTCCACTATCCTTGAGAGCTCTATCCAACTCTTTCTTCAATGAATCCAGAGACTGGGCCTACACTGCTCTCTGAGGCAGTGCATTCCACACAGCCATCACTCTCTGGGTGAAGACGTTTCTCCTCATCTCTGTCCTAAATGGTCTACCCCGTATTTTTAAGGTGTCTGTCAGGTTTTGTATTATAGACTGTCTCAAGTTATGTATTTAAGTCTGTCTCAGGTTTTGTATTTTAGACTGTCACACGTTTTGTCATTTAGACTGTCTCAGGTTTTGTATTTTAGACTGTTTCAGGTTTTGTATTTTAGACTGTCTCAGGTTTAGTCATTTCGTCTGACTCAGGTTTTGTCATTCAGACTGTCTCAGGTTTCGTATTTTAGACTGTCTCAGGTTTTGTCATTCAGACTGTCTCAGGTTTCGTAAGTTAGACTGTCTCAGGTTTTGTCATTCAGACTGTCTCAGGTTTCGTATTTTAGACTGTCTCAGGTTTTGTCATTTAGACTGTCTCAGGTTTCGTATTTGAGACTGTCTCAGATTTTGCCATTTGGAGTGTCTCAGGTTTAGTAATTTAGACTGTAACAGGATTTGTATTTTACACTCTCTCAGGTTATATAATTTGGACTGTCTCTGGTTGTCATTTAGACTGTCTCAGGTTTTGGCATTTAGACTGTCACAGGTTTTGTAGTTTAGACTGTCTCAGGTCTTATATTTTAGACTGTCTCAGGTTTTGTATTTTAGACTTTCTCAGGTTTTGTCATTTGGACTGTCTCAGGTTTTGTAATTTAGACTGTAACAGGTTTTGTCATTTAGACTGTAACAGGGTTTTTATTTTAGACTGTCTCAGGTTACATAATTTCGACTGTCTTAGGTTTTGTCATTTAGTCTGTCTCAGGTTTTGTCATTTAGAATGTCTCAGGTTTTGTCATTTAGAGTGTCTCAGGTTTTGTATTTTAGTCTGTCTCAGGTTTTGTATTTTAGTCTGTCTCAGGTTTTGTACTTTAGACTGTCTCAGGTTTTGTCATTTAGACTCTCTCAGGTTTTGTCATTTAGAATGTCTCAGGTTTTGTATTTTAGAGTGTCTCAGGTTTTGTATTTTAGTCTGTCTCAGGTTTTGTACTTTAGACTGTCTCAGGTTTTGTCATTTAGACTGTCTCAGGTTTTGTATTTTAAAGTGTGTCAGATTTTGTCATTTAGCCTGTCTCAGGTTTTGTCATTTGGACTGTCTAAGCTTTTGTATTTTAGAGTGTGTCAGGTTTTGTCATTTAGACTGTCTCAGACAATAGACAATAGACAATAGGTGCAGGAGTAGGCCATTCTGACCTTCGAGACTGCACCACCATTCAATATGATCATGGCTGATCATCCTTAATAAGTATCCTGTTCCTGCCTTATCTCCATAACCCTTGATTCCACTATCCTTGAGAGCTTTATCCATCTCTTTCTTCAATGAATCCAGAGACTGGGCCTCCACTGCTCTCTGGGGCAGTGCATTCCACACAGCCACCACTCTCTGGGTGAAGACGTTTCTCCTCACCTCTGTCCTAAATGGTCTACCCCGTATTTTTAAGCTGTCTCTCAGGTTTTGTATTATAGACTGTCTCAAGTTATGTATTTAAGTCTGTCTCAGGTTTTGTATTTTAGACTGTCTCACGTTTTGTCATTTAGACTGTCTCAGGTTTTGTATTTTAGACTGTTTCAGGTTTTGTATTTAGACTGTCTCAGGTTTAGTCATTTAGTCTGACTCAGGTTTTGTCATTCAGACTGTCTCAGGTTTCGTATTTTAGAATGTCTCAGATTTTGCCATTTGGAGTGTCTCAGGTTGAGTAATTTAGACTGTAACAGGATTTGTATTTTACACTCTCTCAGGTTATATAATTTGGACTGTCTCTGGTTTTGTCATTTAGTCTGTCTCAGGTTTTGGCATTTAGACTGTCACAGGTTTTGTAGTTTAGACTGTCTCAGGTCTTATATTTTAGACTGTCTCAGGTTTTGTATTTTAGACTGTCACAGGTTATATAATTTGGACTGTCTCAGGTTTTGTCATTTAGACTGTAACAGGGTTTTTATTTTAGACTGTCTCAGGTTACATAATTTCGACTGTCTTAGGTTTTGTCATTTAGTCTGTCTTAGGTTTTGTATTTTAGACTCACAGGTTTTGTCATTTTGGCTGTCTCAGGTTTTGTCATTTAGACTATCTCAGGTTTTGTATTTTAGTCTGTCTCAGGTTTTGTATTTTAGACTGTCTCAGGTTTTGTCATTTAGACTGTCTCAAGTTATGTATTTTAGACTGTCTCAGGTCTTGTATTTTAGACTGTCTCAAATTATGTATTTTAGAGTGTCTCAGGTTTAGTCATTTAGACTGTCTCAGGTTTTGTATTTTAGAGTGTGTCAGGTTTTGTCATTTAGACTGTCTCAGACAATAGACAATAGAAAATAGACAATAGACAATATGTGCAGGAGTAGGCCATTCTGACCTTCCAACCTGCACCACCATTCAATATGATCATGGCTGATAATCCTTAATCTGTATCCTGTTCCTGCCTTATCTCCATAACCCTTGATTCCACTATCCTTGAGAGCTCTATCCAACTCTTTCTTCAATGAATCCAGAGACTGGGCCTACACTGCTCTCTGAGGCAGTGCATTCCACACAGCCATCACTCTCTGGGTGAAGACGTTTCTCCTCATCTCTGTCCTAAATGGTCTACCCCGTATTTTTAAGGTGTCTGTCAGGTTTTGTATTATAGACTGTCTCAAGTTATGTATTTAAGTCTGTCTCAGGTTTTGTATTTTAGACTGTCACACGTTTTGTCATTTAGACTGTCTCAGGTTTTGTATTTTAGACTGTTTCAGGTTTTGTATTTTAGACTGTCTCAGGTTTAGTCATTTCGTCTGACTCAGGTTTTGTCATTCAGACTGTCTCAGGTTTCGTATTTTAGACTGTCTCAGGTTTTGTCATTCAGACTGTCTCAGGTTTCGTAAGTTAGACTGTCTCAGGTTTTGTCATTCAGACTGTCTCAGGTTTCGTATTTTAGACTGTCTCAGGTTTTGTCATTTAGACTGTCTCAGGTTTCGTATTTGAGACTGTCTCAGATTTTGCCATTTGGAGTGTCTCAGGTTTAGTAATTTAGACTGTAACAGGATTTGTATTTTACACTCTCTCAGGTTATATAATTTGGACTGTCTCTGGTTGTCATTTAGACTGTCTCAGGTTTTGGCATTTAGACTGTCACAGGTTTTGTAGTTTAGACTGTCTCAGGTCTTATATTTTAGACTGTCTCAGGTTTTGTATTTTAGACTTTCTCAGGTTTTGTCATTTGGACTGTCTCAGGTTTTGTAATTTAGACTGTAACAGGTTTTGTCATTTAGACTGTAACAGGGTTTTTATTTTAGACTGTCTCAGGTTACATAATTTCGACTGTCTTAGGTTTTGTCATTTAGTCTGTCTCAGGTTTTGTCATTTAGAATGTCTCAGGTTTTGTCATTTAGAGTGTCTCAGGTTTTGTATTTTAGTCTGTCTCAGGTTTTGTATTTTAGTCTGTCTCAGGTTTTGTACTTTAGACTGTCTCAGGTTTTGTCATTTAGACTCTCTCAGGTTTTGTCATTTAGAATGTCTCAGGTTTTGTATTTTAGAGTGTCTCAGGTTTTGTATTTTAGTCTGTCTCAGGTTTTGTACTTTAGACTGTCTCAGGTTTTGTCATTTAGACTGTCTCAGGTTTTGTATTTTAAAGTGTGTCAGATTTTGTCATTTAGCCTGTCTCAGGTTTTGTCATTTGGACTGTCTAAGCTTTTGTATTTTAGAGTGTGTCAGGTTTTGTCATTTAGACTGTCTCAGACAATAGACAATAGACAATAGGTGCAGGAGTAGGCCATTCTGACCTTCGAGACTGCACCACCATTCAATATGATCATGGCTGATCATCCTTAATAAGTATCCTGTTCCTGCCTTATCTCCATAACCCTTGATTCCACTATCCTTGAGAGCTTTATCCAACTCTTTCTTCAATGAATCCAGAGACTGGGCCTCCACTGCTCTCTGGGGCAGTGCATTCCACACAGCCACCACTCTCTGGGTGAAGACGTTTCTCCTCACCTCTGTCCTAAATGGTCTACCCCGTATTTTTAAGCTGTCTCTCAGGTTTTGTATTATAGACTGTCTCAAGTTATGTATTTAAGTCTGTCTCAGGTTTTGTATTTTAGACGGTCTCACGTTTTGTCATTTAGACTGTCTCAGGTTTTGTATTTTAGACTGTTTCAGGTTTTGTATTTTAGACTGTCTCAGGTTTAGTCATTTAGTCTGACTCAGGTTTTGTCATTCAGACTGTCTCAGGTTTCGTATTTTAGACTGTCTCAGATTTTGCCATTTGGAGTGTCTCAGGTTGAGTAATTTAGACTGTAACAGGATTTGTATTTTACACTCTCTCAGGTTATATAATTTGGACTGTCTCTGGTTTTGTCATTTAGTCTGTCTCAGGTTTTGGCATTTAGACTGTCACAGGTTTTGTAGTTTAGACTGTCTCAGGTCTTATATTTTAGACTGTCTCAGGTTTTGTATTTTAGACTGTCACAGGTTATATAATTTGGACTGTCTCAGGTTTTGTCATTTAGACTGTAACAGGGTTTTTATTTTAGACTGTCTCAGGTTACATAATTTCGACTGTCTTAGGTTT
The DNA here is from genome assembly GCF_037043375.1 of Chiloscyllium plagiosum. Lineage (NCBI taxonomy): Eukaryota > Metazoa > Chordata > Chondrichthyes > Orectolobiformes > Hemiscylliidae > Chiloscyllium > Chiloscyllium plagiosum. The sequence goes on from NW_028270180.1 coordinate 33,012,730, forward strand.
TGTCATTTAGTCTGTCTTAGGTTTTGTATTTTAGACTCACAGGTTTTGTCATTTTGGCTGTCTCAGGTTTTGTCATTTAGACTATCTCAGGTTTTGTATTTTAGTCTGTCTCAGGTTTTGTATTTTAGACTGTCTCAGGTTTTGTCATTTAGACTGTCTCAAGTTATGTATTTTAGACTGTCTCAGGTCTTGTATTTTAGACTGTCTCAAATTATGTATTTTAGAGTGTCTCAGGTTTAGTCATTTAGACTGTCTCAGGTTTTTTATTTTAGAGTGTGTCAGGTTTTGTCATTTAGACTGTCTCAGACAATAGACAATAGAAAATAGACAATAGACAATATGTGCAGGAGTAGGCCATTCTGACCTTCCAACCTGCACCACCATTCAATATGATCATGGCTGATAATCCTTAATCTGTATCCTGTTCCTGCCTTATCTCCATAACCCTTGATTCCACTATCCTTGAGAGCTCTATCCAACTCTTTCTTCAATGAATCCAGAGACTGGGCCTACACTGCTCTCTGAGGCAGTGCATTCCACACAGCCATCACTCTCTGGGTGAAGACGTTTCTCCTCATCTCTGTCCTAAATGGTCTACCCCGTATTTTTAAGGTGTCTGTCAGGTTTTGTATTATAGACTGTCTCAAGTTATGTATTTAAGTCTGTCTCAGGTTTTGTATTTTAGACTGTCACACGTTTTGTCATTTAGACTGTCTCAGGTTTTGTATTTTAGACTGTTTCAGGTTTTGTATTTTAGACTGTCTCAGGTTTAGTCATTTCGTCTGACTCAGGTTTTGTCATTCAGACTGTCTCAGGTTTCGTATTTTAGACTGTCTCAGGTTTTGTCATTCAGACTGTCTCAGGTTTCGTAAGTTAGACTGTCTCAGGTTTTGTCATTCAGACTGTCTCAGGTTTCGTATTTTAGACTGTCTCAGGTTTTGTCATTTAGACTGTCTCAGGTTTCGTATTTGAGACTGTCTCAGATTTTGCCATTTGGAGTGTCTCAGGTTTAGTAATTTAGACTGTAACAGGATTTGTATTTTACACTCTCTCAGGTTATATAATTTGGACTGTCTCTGGTTGTCATTTAGACTGTCTCAGGTTTTGGCATTTAGACTGTCACAGGTTTTGTAGTTTAGACTGTCTCAGGTCTTATATTTTAGACTGTCTCAGGTTTTGTATTTTAGACTTTCTCAGGTTTTGTCATTTGGACTGTCTCAGGTTTTGTAATTTAGACTGTAACAGCTTTTGTATTTTAGACTGTCTCAGGTTATATAATTTGGACTGTCTCAGGTTTTGACATTTAGACTGTAACAGGGTTTTTATTTTAGACTGTCTCAGGTTACATAATTTCGACTGTCTTAGGTTTTGTCATTTAGTCTGTCTCAGGTTTTGTCATTTAGAATGTCTCAGGTTTTGTCATTTAGACTGTCTCAGGTTTTGTATTTTAGTCTGTCTCAGGTTTTGTATTTTAGTCTGTCTCAGGTTTTGTACTTTAGACTGTCTCAGGTTTTGTCATTTAGACTCTCTCAGGTTTTGTCATTTAGACTGTCTCAGGTTTTGTCATTTAGACTCTCTCAGGTTTTGTCATTTAGAATGTCTCAGGTTTTGTATTTTAGAGTGTCTCAGGTTTTGTATTTTAGTCTGTCTCAGGTTTTGTACTTTAGACTGTCTCAGGTTTTGTCATTTAGACTGTCTCAGGTTTTGTATTTTAAAGTGTGTCAGATTTTGTCATTTAGCCTGTCTCAGGTTTTGTCATTTGGACTGTCTAAGCTTTTGTATTTTAGAGTGTGTCAGGTTTTGTCATTTAGACTGTCTCAGACAATAGACAATAGACAATAGGTGCAGGAGTAGGCCATTCTGACCTTCGAGACTGCACCACCATTCAATATGATCATGGCTGATCATCCTTAATAAGTATCCTGTTCCTGCCTTATCTCCATAACCCTTGATTCCACTATCCTTGAGAGCTTTATCCAACTCTTTCTTCAATGAATCCAGAGACTGGGCCTCCACTGCTCTCTGGGGCAGTGCATTCCACACAGCCACCACTCTCTGGGTGAAGACGTTTCTCCTCACCTCTGTCCTAAATGGTCTACCCCGTATTTTTAAGCTGTCTCTCAGGTTTTGTATTATAGACTGTCTCAAGTTATGTATTTAAGTCTGTCTCAGGTTTTGTATTTTAGACTGTCTCACGTTTTGTCATTTAGACTGTCTCAGGTTTTGTATTTTAGACTGTTTCAGGTTTTGTATTTTAGACTGTCTCAGGTTTAGTCATTTAGTCTGACTCAGGTTTTGTCATTCAGACTGTCTCAGGTTTCGTATTTTAGACTGTCTCAGATTTTGCCATTTGGAGTGTCTCAGGTTTAGTAATTTAGACTGTAACAGGATTTGTATTTTACACTCTCTCAGGTTATATAATTTGGACTGTCTCTGGTTTTGTCATTTAGTCTGTCTCAGGTTTTGGCATTTAGACTGTCACAGGTTTTGTAGTTTAGACTGTCTCAGGTTTTGTATTTTAGACTGTCACAGGTTATATAATTTGGACTGTCTCAGGTTTTGTCATTTAGACTGTAACAGGGTTTTTATTTTAGACTGTCTCAGGTTACATAATTTCGACTGTCTTAGGTTTTGTCATTTAGTCTGTCTTAGGTTTTGTATTTTAGACTCACAGGTTTTGTCATTTTGGCTGTCTCAGGTTTTGTCATTTAGACTATCTCAGGTTTTGTATTTTAGTCTGTCTCAGGTTTTGTATTTTAGACTGTCTCAGGTTTTGTCATTTAGACTGTCTCAAGTTATGTATTTTAGACTGTCTCAGGTCTTGTATTTTAGACTGTCTCAAATTATGTATTTTAGAGTGTCTCAGGTTTAGTCATTTAGACTGTCTCAGGTTTTTTATTTTAGAGTGTGTCAGGTTTTGTCATTTAGACTGTCTCAGACAATAGACAATAGAAAATAGACAATAGACAATATGTGCAGGAGTAGGCCATTCTGACCTTCCAACCTGCACCACCATTCAATATGATCATGGCTGATAATCCTTAATCTGTATCCTGTTCCTGCCTTATCTCCATAACCCTTGATTCCACTATCCTTGAGAGCTCTATCCAACTCTTTCTTCAATGAATCCAGAGACTGGGCCTACACTGCTCTCTGAGGCAGTGCATTCCACACAGCCATCACTCTCTGGGTGAAGACGTTTCTCCTCATCTCTGTCCTAAATGGTCTACCCCGTATTTTTAAGGTGTCTGTCAGGTTTTGTATTATAGACTGTCACACGTTTTGTCATTTAGACTGTCTCAGGTTTTGTATTTTAGACTGTTTCAGGTTTTGTATTTTAGACTGTCTCAGGTTTAGTCATTTCGTCTGACTCAGGTTTTGTCATTCAGACTGTCTCAGGTTTCGTATTTTAGACTGTCTCAGGTTTTGTCATTCAGACTGTCTCAGGTTTCGTATTTTAGACTGTCTCAGGTTTTGTCATTCAGACTGTCTCAGGTTTCGTATTATAGACTGTCTCAGGTTTTGTCATTTAGACTGTCTCAGGTTTTGTCATTTAGACTGTCTCAGGTTTCGTATTTTAGACTGTCTCAGGTCTTATATTTTAGACTGTCTCAGGTTTCGTATTTTAGACTGTCTCAGATTTTGCCATTTGGAGTGTCTCAGGTTTAGTAATTTAGACTGTAACAGGATTTGTATTTTACACTCTCTCAGGTTATATAATTTGGACTGTCTCTGGTTGTCATTTAGACTGTCTCAGGTTTTGGCATTTAGACTGTCACAGGTTTTGTAGTTTAGACTGTCTCAGGTCTTATATTTTAGACTGTCTCAGGTTTTGTATTTTAGACTTTCTCACGTTTTGCCATTTGGACTGTCTCAGGTTTTGTAATTTAGACTGTAACAGCTTTTGTATTTTAGACTGTCTCAGGTTATATAATTTGGACTGTCTCAGGTTTTGTCATTTAGACTGTAACAGGGTTTTTATTTTAGACTGTCTCAGATTACATAATTTCGACTGTCTTAGGTTTTGTCATTTAGTCTGTCTCAGGTTTTGTCATTTAGAATGTCTCAGGTTTTGTCATTTAGAGTGTCTCAGGTTTTGTATTTTAGTCTGTCTCAGGTTTTGTATTTTAGTCTGTCTCAGGTTTTGTACTTTAGACTGTCTCAGGTTTTGTCATTTAGACTCTCTCAGGTTTTGTCATTTAGACTGTCTCAGGTTTTGTCATTTAGACTCTCTCAGGTTTTGTCATTTAGAATGTCTCAGGTTTTGTATTTTAGAGTGTCTCAGTTTTTGTATTTTAGTCTGTCTCAGGTTTTGTACTTTAGACTGTCTCAGGTTTTGTCATTTAGACTGTCTCAGGTTTTGTATTTTAAAGTGTGTCAGATTTTGTCATTTAGCCTGTCTCAGGTTTTGTCATTTGGACTGTCTAAGCTTTTGTATTTTAGAGTGTGTCAGGTTTTGTCATTTAGACTGTCTCAGACAATAGACAATAGACAATAGGTGCAGGAGTAGGCCATTCTGACCTTCGAGACTGCACCACCATTCAATATGATCATGGCTGATCATCCTTAATCAGTATCCTGTTCCTGCCTTATCTCCATAACCCTTGATTCCACTATCCTTGAGAGCTTTATCCAACTCTTTCTTCAATGAATCCAGAGACTGGGCCTCCACTGCTCTCTGGGGCAGTGCATTCCACACAGCCACCACTCTCTGGGTGAAGACGTTTCTCCTCACCTCTGTCCTAAATGGTCTACCCCGTATTTTTAAGCTGTCTCTCAGGTTTTGTATTATAGACTGTCTCAAGTTATGTATTTAAGTCTGTCTCAGGTTTTGTATTTTAGACTGTCTCACGTTTTGTCATTTAGACTGTCTCAGGTTTTGTATTTTAGACTGTTTCAGGTTTTGTATTTTAGACTGTCTCAGGTTTAGTCATTTAGTCTGACTCAGGTTTTGTCATTCAGACTGTCTCAGGTTTCGTATTTTAGACTGTCTCAGATTTTGCCATTTGGAGTGTCTCAGGTTTAGTAATTTAGACTGTAACAGGATTTGTATTTTACACTCTCTCAGGTTATATAATTTGGACTGTCTCAGGTTTTGTCATTTAGACTGTCTCAGGTTTTGTCATTCAGACTGTCTCAGGTTTCGTATTTTAGACTGTCTCAGGTTTTGTCATTCAGACTGTCTCAGGTTTCGTATTTTAGACTGTCTCAGGTTTTGTCATTTAGACTGTCTCAGGTTTCGTATTTTAGACTGTCTCAGGTCTTATATTTTAGACTGTCTCAGGTTTCGTATTTTAGACTGTCTCAGATTTTGCCATTTGGAGTGTCTCAGGTTTAGTAATTTAGACTGTAACAGGATTTGTATTTTACACTCTCTCAGGTTATATAATTTGGACTGTCTTTGGTTGTCATTTAGACTGTCTCAGGTTTTGGCATTTAGACTGTCACAGGTTTTGTAGTTTAGTCTGTCTCAGGTCTTATATTTTAGACTGTCTCAGGTTTTGTATTTTAGACTTTCTCAGGTTTTGCCATTTGGACTGTCTCAGGTTTTGTAATTTAGACTGTAACAGCTTTTGTATTTTAGACTGTCTCAGGTTATATAATTTGGACTGTCTCAGGTCTTGTCATTTAGACTGTAACAGGGTTTTTATTTTAGACTGTCTCAGATTACATAATTTCGACTGTCTTAGGTTTTGTCATTTAGTCTGTCTCAGGTTTTGTCATTTAGAATGTCTCAGGTATTGTCATTTAGAGTGTCTCAGGTTTTGTATTTTAGTCTGTCTCAGGTTTTGTATTTTAGTCTGTCTCAGGTTTTGTACTTTAGACTGTCTCAGGTTTTGTCATTTAGACTCTCTCAGGTTTTGTCATTTAGACTGTCTCAGGTTTTGTCATTTAGACTCTCTCAGGTTTTGTCATTTAGAATGTCTCAGGTTTTGTATTTTAGAGTGTCTCAGTTTTTGTATTTTAGTCTGTCTCAGGTTTTGTACTTTAGACTGTCTCAGGTTTTGTCATTTAGTCTGTCTCAGGTTTTGTACTTTAGACTGTCTCAGGTTTTGTCATTTAGACTGTCTCAGGTTTTGTATTTTAAAGTGTGTCAGATTTTGTCATTTAGCCTGTCTCAGGTTTTGTCATTTGGACTGTCTAAGCTTTTGTATTTTAGAGTGTGTCAGGTTTTGTCATTTAGACTGTCTCAGACAATAGACAATAGACAATAGGTGCAGGAGTAGGCCATTCTGACCTTCGAGACTGCACCACCATTCAATATGATCATGGCTGATCATCCTTAATAAGTATCCTGTTCCTGCCTTATCTCCATAACCCTTGATTCCACTATCCTTGAGAGCTTTATCCAACTCTTTCTTCAATGAATCCAGAGACTGGGCCTCCACTGCTCTCTGGGGCAGTGCATTCCACACAGCCACCACTCTCTGGGTGAAGACGTTTCTCCTCACCTCTGTCCTAAATGGTCTACCCCGTATTTTTAAGCTGTCTCTCAGGTTTTGTATTATAGACTGTCTCAAGTTATGTATTTAAGTCTGTCTCAGGTTTTGTATTTTAGACTGTCTCACGTTTTGTCATTTAGACTGTCTCAGGTTTTGTATTTTAGACTGTTTCAGGTTTTGTATTTTAGACTGTCTCAGGTTTAGTCATTTAGTCTGACTCAGGTTTTGTCATTCAGACTGTCTCAGGTTTCGTATTTTAGACTGTCTCAGATTTTGCCATTTGGAGTGTCTCAGGTTTAGTAATTTAGACTGTCACAGGATTTGTATTTTACACTCTCTCAGGTTATATAATTTGGACTGTCTCTGGTTTTGTCATTTAGACTGTCTCAGGTTTTGTCATTCAGACTGTCTCAGGTTTCGTATTTTAGACTGTCTCAGGTTTTGTCATTCAGACTGTCTCAGGTTTCGTATTTTAGACTGTCTCAGGTTTTGTCATTTAGACTGTCTCAGGTTTCGTATTTTAGACTGTCTCAGGTCTTATATTTTAGACTGTCTCAGGGTTCGTATTTTAGACTGTCTCAGATTTTGCCATTTGGAGTGTCTCAGGTTTAGTAATTTAGACTGTAACAGGATTTGTATTTTACACTCTCTCAGGTTATATAATTTGGACTGTCTCTGGTTGTCATTTAGACTGTCTCAGGTTTTGGCATTTAGACTGTCACAGGTCTTATATTTTAGACTGTCTCAGGTTTTGTATTTTAGACTTTCTCAGGTTTTGCCATTTGGACTGTCTCAGGTTTTGTAATTTAGACTGTAACAGCTTTTGTATTTTAGACTGTCTCAGGTTATATAATTTGGACTGTCTCAGGTTTTGTCATTTAGACTGTAACAGGGTTTTTATTTTAGACTGTCTCAGATTACATAATTTCGACTGTCTTAGGTTTTGTCATTTAGTCTGTCTCAGGTTTTGTCATTTAGAATGTCTCAGGTTTTGTCATTTAGAGTGTCTCAGGTTTTGTATTTTAGTCTGTCTCAGGTTTTGTATTTTAGTCTGTCTCAGGTTTTGTACTTTAGACTGTCTCAGGTTTTGTCATTTAGACTCTCTCAGGTTTTGTCATTTAGACTGTCTCAGGTTTTGTCATTTAGACTCTCTCAGGTTTTGTCATTTAGAATGTCTCAGGTTTTGTATTTTAGAGTGTCTCAGGTTTTGTATATTAGTCTGTCTCAGGTTTTGTACTTTAGACTGTCTCAGGTTTTGTCATTTAGACTGTCTCAGGTTTTGTATTTTAAAGTGTGTCAGATTTTGTCATTTAGCCTGTCTCAGGTTTTGTCATTTGGACTGTCTAAGCTTTTGTATTTTAGAGTGTGTCAGGTTTTGTCATTTAGACTGTCTCAGACAATAGACAATAGACAATAGGTGCAGGAGTAGGCCATTCTGACCTTCGAGACTGCACCACCATTCAATATGATCATGGCTGATCATCCTTAATCAGTATCCTGTTCCTGCCTTATCTCCATAACCCTTGATTCCACTATCCTTGAGAGCTTTATCCAACTCTTTCTTCAATGAATCCAGAGACTGGGCCTCCACTGCTCTCTGGGGCAGTGCATTCCACACAGCCACCACTCTCTGGGTGAAGACGTTTCTCCTCACCTCTGTCCTAAATGGTCTACCCCGTATTTTTAAGCTGTCTCTCAGGTTTTGTATTATAGACTGTCTCAAGTTATGTATTTAAGTCTGTCTCAGGTTTTGTATTTTAGACTGTCTCACGTTTTGTCATTTAGACTGTCTCAGGTTTTGTATTTTAGACTGTTTCAGGTTTTGTATTTTAGACTGTCTCAGGTTTAGTCATTTAGTCTGACTCAGGTTTTGTCATTCAGACTGTCTCAGGTTTCGTATTTTAGACTGTCTCAGATTTTGCCATTTGGAGTGTCTCAGGTTTAGTAATTTAGACTGTAACAGGATTTGTATTTTACACTCTCTCAGGTTATATAATTTGGACTGTCTCTGGTTTTGTCATTTAGTCTGTCTCAGGTTTTGGCATTTAGACTGTCACAGGTTTTGTAGTTTAGACTGTCTCAGGTTTTGTATTTTAGACTGTCACAGGTTATATAATTTGGACTGTCTCAGGTTTTGTCATTTAGACTGTAACAGGGTTTTTATTTTAGACTGTCTCAGGTTACATAATTTCGACTGTCTTAGGTTTTGTCATTTAGTCTGTCTTAGGTTTTGTATTTTAGACTCACAGGTTTTGTCATTTTGGCTGTCTCAGGTTTTGTCATTTAGACTATCTCAGGTTTTGTATTTTAGTCTGTCTCAGGTTTTGTATTTTAGACTGTCTCAGGTTTTGTCATTTAGACTGTCTCAAGTTATGTATTTTAGACTGTCTCAGGTCTTGTATTTTAGACTGTCTCAAATTATGTATTTTAGAGTGTCTCAGGTTTAGTCATTTAGACTGTCTCAGGTTTTTTATTTTAGAGTGTGTCAGGTTTTGTCATTTAGACTGTCTCAGACAATAGACAATAGAAAATAGACAATAGACAATATGTGCAGGAGTAGGCCATTCTGACCTTCCAACCTGCACCACCATTCAATATGATCATGGCTGATAATCCTTAATCTGTATCCTGTTCCTGCCTTATCTCCATAACCCTTGATTCCACTATCCTTGAGAGCTCTATCCAACTCTTTCTTCAATGAATCCAGAGACTGGGCCTACACTGCTCTCTGAGGCAGTGCATTCCACACAGCCATCACTCTCTGGGTGAAGACGTTTCTCCTCATCTCTGTCCTAAATGGTCTACCCCGTATTTTTAAGGTGTCTGTCAGGTTTTGTATTATAGACTGTCACACGTTTTGTCATTTAGACTGTCTCAGGTTTTGTATTTTAGACTGTTTCAGGTTTTGTATTTTAGACTGTCTCAGGTTTAGTCATTTCGTCTGACTCAGGTTTTGTCATTCAGACTGTCTCAGGTTTCGTATTTTAGACTGTCTCAGGTTTTGTCATTCAGACTGTCTCAGGTTTCGTATTTTAGACTGTCTCAGGTTTTGTCATTCAGACTGTCTCAGGTTTCGTATTATAGACTGTCTCAGGTTTTGTCATTTAGACTGTCTCAGGTTTTGTCATTTAGACTGTCTCAGGTTTCGTATTTTAGACTGTCTCAGGTCTTATATTTTAGACTGTCTCAGGTTTCGTATTTTAGACTGTCTCAGATTTTGCCATTTGGAGTGTCTCAGGTTTAGTAATTTAGACTGTAACAGGATTTGTATTTTACACTCTCTCAGGTTATATAATTTGGACTGTCTCTGGTTGTCATTTAGACTGTCTCAGGTTTTGGCATTTAGACTGTCACAGGTTTTGTAGTTTAGACTGTCTCAGGTCTTATATTTTAGACTGTCTCAGGTTTTGTATTTTAGACTTTCTCACGTTTTGCCATTTGGACTGTCTCAGGTTTTGTAATTTAGACTGTAACAGCTTTTGTATTTTAGACTGTCTCAGGTTATATAATTTGGACTGTCTCAGGTTTTGTCATTTAGACTGTAACAGGGTTTTTATTTTAGACTGTCTCAGATTACATAATTTCGACTGTCTTAGGTTTTGTCATTTAGTCTGTCTCAGGTTTTGTCATTTAGAATGTCTCAGGTTTTGTCATTTAGAGTGTCTCAGGTTTTGTATTTTAGTCTGTCTCAGGTTTTGTATTTTAGTCTGTCTCAGGTTTTGTACTTTAGACTGTCTCAGGTTTTGTCATTTAGACTCTCTCAGGTTTTGTCATTTAGACTGTCTCAGGTTTTGTCATTTAGACTCTCTCAGGTTTTGTCATTTAGAATGTCTCAGGTTTTGTATTTTAGAGTGTCTCAGTTTTTGTATTTTAGTCTGTCTCAGGTTTTGTACTTTAGACTGTCTCAGGTTTTGTCATTTAGACTGTCTCAGGTTTTGTATTTTAAAGTGTGTCAGATTTTGTCATTTAGCCTGTCTCAGGTTTTGTCATTTGGACTGTCTAAGCTTTTGTATTTTAGAGTGTGTCAGGTTTTGTCATTTAGACTGTCTCAGACAATAGACAATAGACAATAGGTGCAGGAGTAGGCCATTCTGACCTTCGAGACTGCACCACCATTCAATATGATCATGGCTGATCATCCTTAATCAGTATCCTGTTCCTGCCTTATCTCCATAACCCTTGATTCCACTATCCTTGAGAGCTTTATCCAACTCTTTCTTCAATGAATCCAGAGACTGGGCCTCCACTGCTCTCTGGGGCAGTGCATTCCACACAGCCACCACTCTCTGGGTGAAGACGTTTCTCCTCACCTCTGTCCTAAATGGTCTACCCCGTATTTTTAAGCTGTCTCTCAGGTTTTGTATTATAGACTGTCTCAAGTTATGTATTTAAGTCTGTCTCAGGTTTTGTATTTTAGACTGTCTCACGTTTTGTCATTTAGACTGTCTCAGGTTTTGTATTTTAGACTGTTTCAGGTTTTGTATTTTAGACTGTCTCAGGTTTAGTCATTTAGTCTGACTCAGGTTTTGTCATTCAGACTGTCTCAGGTTTCGTATTTTAGACTGTCTCAGATTTTGCCATTTGGAGTGTCTCAGGTTTAGTAATTTAGACTGTAACAGGATTTGTATTTTACACTCTCTCAGGTTATATAATTTGGACTGTCTCAGGTTTTGTCATTTAGACTGTCTCAGGTTTTGTCATTCAGACTGTCTCAGGTTTCGTATTTTAGACTGTCTCAGGTTTTGTCATTCAGACTGTCTCAGGTTTCGTATTTTAGACTGTCTCAGGTTTTGTCATTTAGACTGTCTCAGGTTTCGTATTTTAGACTGTCTCAGGTCTTATATTTTAGACTGTCTCAGGTTTCGTATTTTAGACTGTCTCAGATTTTGCCATTTGGAGTGTCTCAGGTTTAGTAATTTAGACTGTAACAGGATTTGTATTTTACACTCTCTCAGGTTATATAATTTGGACTGTCTTTGGTTGTCATTTAGACTGTCTCAGGTTTTGGCATTTAGACTGTCACAGGTTTTGTAGTTTAGTCTGTCTCAGGTCTTATATTTTAGACTGTCTCAGGTTTTGTATTTTAGACTTTCTCAGGTTTTGCCATTTGGACTGTCTCAGGTTTTGTAATTTAGACTGTAACAGCTTTTGTATTTTAGACTGTCTCAGGTTATATAATTTGGACTGTCTCAGGTCTTGTCATTTAGACTGTAACAGGGTTTTTATTTTAGACTGTCTCAGATTACATAATTTCGACTGTCTTAGGTTTTGTCATTTAGTCTGTCTCAGGTTTTGTCATTTAGAATGTCTCAGGTATTGTCATTTAGAGTGTCTCAGGTTTTGTATTTTAGTCTGTCTCAGGTTTTGTATTTTAGTCTGTCTCAGGTTTTGTACTTTAGACTGTCTCAGGTTTTGTCATTTAGACTCTCTCAGGTTTTGTCATTTAGACTGTCTCAGGTTTTGTCATTTAGACTCTCTCAGGTTTTGTCATTTAGAATGTCTCAGGTTTTGTATTTTAGAGTGTCTCAGTTTTTGTATTTTAGTCTGTCTCAGGTTTTGTACTTTAGACTGTCTCAGGTTTTGTCATTTAGTCTGTCTCAGGTTTTGTACTTTAGACTGTCTCAGGTTTTGTCATTTAGACTGTCTCAGGTTTTGTATTTTAAAGTGTGTCAGATTTTGTCATTTAGCCTGTCTCAGGTTTTGTCATTTGGACTGTCTAAGCTTTTGTATTTTAGAGTGTGTCAGGTTTTGTCATTTAGACTGTCTCAGACAATAGACAATAGACAATAGGTGCAGGAGTAGGCCATTCTGACCTTCGAGACTGCACCACCATTCAATATGATCATGGCTGATCATCCTTAATAAGTATCCTGTTCCTGCCTTATCTCCATAACCCTTGATTCCACTATCCTTGAGAGCTTTATCCAACTCTTTCTTCAATGAATCCAGAGACTGGGCCTCCACTGCTCTCTGGGGCAGTGCATTCCACACAGCCACCACTCTCTGGGTGAAGACGTTTCTCCTCACCTCTGTCCTAAATGGTCTACCCCGTATTTTTAAGCTGTCTCTCAGGTTTTGTATTATAGACTGTCTCAAGTTATGTATTTAAGTCTGTCTCAGGTTTTGTATTTTAGACTGTCTCACGTTTTGTCATTTAGACTGTCTCAGGTTTTGTATTTTAGACTGTTTCAGGTTTTGTATTTTAGACTGTCTCAGGTTTAGTCATTTAGTCTGACTCAGGTTTTGTCATTCAGACTGTCTCAGGTTTCGTATTTTAGACTGTCTCAGATTTTGCCATTTGGAGTGTCTCAGGTTTAGTAATTTAGACTGTCACAGGATTTGTATTTTACACTCTCTCAGGTTATATAATTTGGACTGTCTCTGGTTTTGTCATTTAGACTGTCTCAGGTTTTGTCATTCAGACTGTCTCAGGTTTCGTATTTTAGACTGTCTCAGGTTTTGTCATTCAGACTGTCTCAGGTTTCGTATTTTAGACTGTCTCAGGTTTTGTCATTTAGACTGTCTCAGGTTTCGTATTTTAGACTGTCTCAGGTCTTATATTTTAGACTGTCTCAGGGTTCGTATTTTAGACTGTCTCAGATTTTGCCATTTGGAGTGTCTCAGGTTTAGTAATTTAGACTGTAACAGGATTTGTATTTTACACTCTCTCAGGTTATATAATTTGGACTGTCTCTGGTTGTCATTTAGACTGTCTCAGGTTTTGGCATTTAGACTGTCACAGGTCTTATATTTTAGACTGTCTCAGGTTTTGTATTTTAGACTTTCTCAGGTTTTGCCATTTGGACTGTCTCAGGTTTTGTAATTTAGACTGTAACAGCTTTTGTATTTTAGACTGTCTCAGGTTATATAATTTGGACTGTCTCAGGTTTTGTCATTTAGACTGTAACAGGGTTTTTATTTTAGACTGTCTCAGATTACATAATTTCGACTGTCTTAGGTTTTGTCATTTAGTCTGTCTCAGGTTTTGTCATTTAGAATGTCTCAGGTTTTGTCATTTAGAGTGTCTCAGGTTTTGTATTTTAGTCTGTCTCAGGTTTTGTATTTTAGTCTGTCTCAGGTTTTGTACTTTAGACTGTCTCAGGTTTTGTCATTTAGACTCTCTCAGGTTTTGTCATTTAGACTGTCTCAGGTTTTGTCATTTAGACTCTCTCAGGTTTTGTCATTTAGAATGTCTCAGGTTTTGTATTTTAGAGTGTCTCAGGTTTTGTATATTAGTCTGTCTCAGGTTTTGTACTTTAGACTGTCTCAGGTTTTGTCATTTAGACTGTCTCAGGTTTTGTATTTTAAAGTGTGTCAGATTTTGTCATTTAGCCTGTCTCAGGTTTTGTCATTTGGACTGTCTAAGCTTTTGTATTTTAGAGTGTGTCAGGTTTTGTCATTTAGACTGTCTCAGACAATAGACAATAGACAATAGGTGCAGGAGTAGGCCATTCTGACCTTCGAGACTGCACCACCATTCAATATGATCATGGCTGATCATCCTTAATCAGTATCCTGTTCCTGCCTTATCTCCATAACCCTTGATTCCACTATCCTTGAGAGCTTTATCCAACTCTTTCTTCAATGAATCCAGAGACTGGGCCTCCACTGCTCTCTGGGGCAGTGCATTCCACACAGCCACCACTCTCTGGGTGAAGACGTTTCTCCTCACCTCTGTCCTAAATGGTCTACCCCGTATTTTTAAGCTGTCTCTCAGGTTTTGTATTATAGACTGTCTCAAGTTATGTATTTAAGTCTGTCTCAGGTTTTGTATTTTAGACTGTCTCACGTTTTGTCATTTAGACTGTCTCAGGTTTTGTATTTTAGACTGTTTCAGGTTTTGTATTTTAGACTGTCTCAGGTTTAGTCATTTAGTCTGACTCAGGTTTTGTCATTCAGACTGTCTCAGGTTTCGTATTTTAGACTGTCTCAGATTTTGCCATTTGGAGTGTCTCAGGTTTAGTAATTTAGACTGTAACAGGATTTGTATTTTACACTCTCTCAGGTTATATAATTTGGACTGTCTCTGGTTTTGTCATTTAGACTGTCTCAGGTTTTGTCATTCAGACTGTCTCAGGTTTCGTATTTTAGACTGTCTCAGGTTTAGTCATTTAGTCTGACTCAGGTTTTGTCATTCAGACTGTCTCAGGTTTCGTATTTTAGACTGTCTCAGATTTTGCCATTTGGAGTGTCTCAGGTTTAGTAATTTAGACTGTAACAGGATTTGTATTTTACACTCTCTCAGGTTATATAATTTGGACTGTCTCTGGTTTTGTCATTTAGACTGTCTCAGGTTTTGGCATTTAGACTGTCACAGGTTTTGTAGTTTAGACTGTCTCAGGTCTTATATTTTAGACTGTCTCAGGTTTTGTATTTTAGACTGTCACAGGTTATATAATTTGGACTGTCTCAGGTTTTGTCATTTAGACTGTAACAGGGTTTTTATTTTAGACTGTCTCAGGTTACATAATTTCAACTGTCTTAGGTTTTGTCATTTAGTCTGTCTTAGGTTTTGTATTTTAGACTCACAGGTTTTGTCATTTTGGCTGTCTCAGGTTTTGTCATTTAGACTATCTCAGGTTTTGTATTTTAGTCTGTCTCAGGTTTTGTATTTTAGACTGTCTCAGGTTTTGTCATTTAGACTGTCTCAAGTTATGTATTTTAGACTGTCTCAGGTCTTGTATTTTAGACTGTCTCAAATTATTTATTTTAGAGTGTCTCAGGTTTAGTCATTTAGACTGTCTCAGGTTTTGTATTTTAGAGTGTCTCAGGTTTAGTCATTTAGACTGTCTCAGGTTTTGTATTTTAGAGTGTGTCAGGTTTTGTCATTTAGACTGTCTCAGGTTTTGTATTTTAGAGTGTGTCAGGTTTTGTTATTTAGACTGTCTCAGACAATAGACAATAGAAAATAGACAATAGACAATATGTGCAGGAGTAGGCCATTCTGACCTTCCAACCTGCACCACCATTCAATATGATCATGGCTGATAATCCTTAATCTGTATCCTGTTCTGCCTTATCTCCATAACTCTTGATTCCACTATCCTTGAGAACTCTATCCAACTCTTTCTTCAATGAATCCAGAGACTTGGCCTACACTGCTCTCTGAGGCAGTGCATTCCACACAGCCATCACTCTCTGGATGAAGACGTTTCTCCTCATCTCTGTCCTAAATGGTCTACCCCGTATTTTTAAGGTGTCTGTCAGGTTTTGTATTATAGATTGTCTCAAGTTATGTATTTAACAAACCCTGTTAAAGTCTCAGGTTTTGTATTTTAGACTGTCTCACGTTTTGTCATTTAGACTGTCTCAGGTTTTGTATTTTAGACTGTTTCAGGTTTTGTAATTTAGACTGTAACAGGGTTTGTATTTTACACTGTCTCAGGTTATATAATTTGGACTGTCTCTGGTTTTGGCATTTAGACTGTCACAGGTTTTGTATTTTAGACTGTCTCAGGTCTTATATTTTAGACTGTCTCAAGTTATGTATTTTACACTGTCTCAGGTTTTGTATTTTACACTGTAACAGGGTTTGTATTTTAGACTGCCTCAGGTTTTGTCATTTAGACTGTCTTAGGTTTTGTCATTTAGTCTGTCTCAGGTTTTGTCATTTAGACTGTAACAGGTTTTGTATTTTAGACTGTCTCAGGTCTTGTATTTTAGACTGTCTCAAGTTATGTATTTTACACTGTCTCAGGTTTTGTATTTTAGACTGTAACAGGGTTTGTATTTTAGACTGCCTCAGGTTACATAATTTGGACTGTCTTAGGTTTTGTCATTTAGACTGTCTCAGGTTTTGTCATTTAGACTGTCTCAGGTTTGTATTTTAGACAGTCTCAGGTCTTGTATTTTAGACTGTCTCAGGTTTAGTCATTTAGACTGTCTCAGGTTTTTTATTTTAGAGTGTGTCTGGTTTTGTCATTTAGACTATCTCAGACAATAGACAATAGACAATAGGTCCAGGAGTAGGCCATTCTGACCTTCCAACCTGCACCACCATTCAATATGATCATGGCTGATCATCCTTATTCAGTATCCTGTTCCTGCCTTATCTCCATAACCCTTGATTCCACTATCCTTGAGAACTCTATCCAACTCTTTCGGAAATGAGTCCAGAGACTGGGCCTCCACTGCTTTCTGGGGCAGTGCATTCCACACAGCTATCATTCTCTGGGTGAAGACATTTCTCCTCATCTCTGTACTAAATGGTCTACCGCGTATTTTTCAACTGTCTCTCAGGTTTTGTACTTTAGACTGTCTCAGGTTTTGTATTTTAGACTGTCTCAAGTTACGTATTTTAGACTGTCTCAGGTTTTGTACTTTATGTAATTTATATTGTAACAGGGTTTGTATTTTCGACTGTCAAGGTTATATAATTTGTACTGTCTCAGGTTATGTAATTTAGACTTTCTCTGGTTTTGTCATTTGTCCTGTCTTACGTTACGTAATTTCGACATTCTCAGATTTTGTCATTTGTACTGTCTCAGGTTATGTAATTTAGTCTGTAACCGGGTTTGTATTTTAGACTATCTCAGGTTATGTCATTTAGACTGTCTCAGGTTTTGTATTTTAGAGTGTGTCAGGTTTTGTCATTTGGACTGTCTCAGGTTATGTAATTTAGACTGTAACAGCCTTTGTATTTTAGACTGTCTCAGGTTATATAATTTGGACTGTCTCAGGATTTGTCATTTAGACTGTCTCAGGTTTTGTAATTTAGACTGTCTCAGGTTTTGTCATTTAGACTGTCTTAGGTTTTGTCATTTAGTCTGTCTCAGGTTTTGTCATTTAGACTGTAACAGGGTTTGTATTTTAGACTGTCTCAGGTTATATAATTTGGACTGTCTTAGGTTTTGTCATTTCGTCTGTCTTAGGTTTTGTATTTTAGACTGTCTCAGGTTTTGTCATTTAGACTGTCTCAGGTTTTCTATTATAGACAGTCGCAGGTCTTGTATTTTAGACTGTCGCAGGTTTTGTCATTTAGACTGTCTCAAGTTTTGTATTTTAGACTGTCTCAGGTCTTGTATTTTAAACTGTCTCAAGTTATGTATTTTAGACTTTAACAGGGTTTGTACTTTAGACTGTCTCAGGTTTTGTCATTTAGTCTGTCTCAGGCTTTGTCATTTGGACTGTCTCAGGTTATGTAATTTTGACTGTCCCAGGGTTTGTATTTTAGACTGTCTCAGGTTATATAATTTGTACTGTCTCAGGTTTTGTCATTCAGACTTTCTCAGGTTTTGTATTTTAAACTGTCTCAGGTTTAGTCATTTAGTTTGTCTTAGGGTTTCTCATTTAGACTGTCTGAGGTATTGTATTTTAGATTGTGTCAGGTTTTGGCATTTGGACTGTCTCAGGTTTTGTATTTTAGAGTGTGTCAGGTTTTGTCATTTAGACAGTCTCAGGTTTTGTAATTTAGACTGTCTCGGGCTTTGTCATTTAGACTGTCTTAGGTTTTGTCATATACTCCGTCTCACGTATTGTCATTCAGACTGTCACAAATTATGTATTTTAGACTGTCTCAGGTTTTGTCATTTGGACTGTCTCAGGTTATGTAATTTAGACTGTCCCAGGGTTTGTATTTTAGACTGTCTCAGGTTATATAATTTGTACTGTCTCAGGTTTTGTCATTCAGACTTTCTCAGGTTTTGTATTTTAAACTGTTTCAGGTTTAGTCATTTAGTCTGTCTTAGGGTTTCTCATTTAGACTGTCTGAGGTATTGTATTTTAGATTGTGTCAGGTTTTGGCATTTGGACTGTCTCAGGTTTTGTATTTTAGAGTGTGTCAGGTTTTGTCATTTAGACAGTCTCAGGTTTTGTAATTTAGACTGTCTCGGGTTTTGTCATTTAGACTGTCTTAGGTTTTGTCATATACTCCGTCTCACGTATTGTCATTCAGACTGTCACAAATTATGTATTTTAGACTGTCTCAGGTTTTGTCATTTGGACTGTCTCAGGTTTTGTAATTTAGACTAACACGGTTTGTATTTTAGACTGTCTCAGGTTATATATTTTGTAATGTCTCAGGTTTTGTTATTTAGACTGTCTCAGGTTTTGTATTTTAGTGTGTGTCAGGTTTTGTCATTTGGACTGTCTCAGGTTTTGTCATTTGGACTGTCTCAGGGTTTGTATTTTAGTGTGTGTCAGATTTTGTCATTTAGACTGTCTCAGGTTCAGTCATTTAGACTGTCTCAGGGTTTGTATTTTTGACTGTCTCAGGTTTAGTCATTTAGTCTGACTCAGGTTTTGTCATTTAGCCTGTCTCAGGTTTTGTTATTTAGTCTGTCTCAGGATTTGTAATTTGGACTGACTCAGGTTTTGTCATTTGTACAGTCTCAGGTTATGTAATTTATATTGTAACAGTGTTTGTATATTATACTGTCTCAGGTTATATACTTTAGACTGTCTCAGGTTATATATTTTAGACTGTCTCAGGTTATATATTTTGGACTGTCTCAGGTTTTGTCATTTAGACTGTCTCAGGTTTTGTATTTTAGACTGTCTCAGCTTTTGTCATTTAGACTGTCTCAGACTTAGTCATTTAGACTGTCTCAGGTTCAGTCATTTAGACTGTCACAGGGTTTGTATTTTAGACTGTCTCAGGGTTTGTACTTGAGACTGTCTCAGGTTTAGTCATTTAGTCTGTCTAAGGTTTTGTCATTTAGTCTGTCTCAGGTTTTGTAATTTGGACTGACTCAGGTTTTGTCATTTGTACAGTCTCAGGTTATGTAATTTATATTGTAACAGTGTTTGTATATTATACTGTCTCAGATCATATATATTTTGGACTATCTCAGGGTATGTAATTTAGACTGTCTCAGGTTTTGTCATATAGTCCGTCTCACGTTTTGTCATTTAGACTGTTTCAGGTTTTGTCATTCAGACTGTCACAAGTTATGTATTTTAGACTGTCTCAGGGTTTGTGATTTGACTGTCTCAGGTTTAGTCACTTAGACTGTCTCAGGTTTTTTATTTTAGTCTGTCTCAGGGTTTGTCATTTCCACTGTCTCAAGTTTTGTATTTTAGAGTGTGTCAGGTTTTGTCAATTGGACTGTCTCAGGTTTTGTATTTTAGACTGTCTCAGGTCTTATATTTTAGACTGTCTCAAGTTATGTATTTTAGACTGTCTCAGGCTTTGTACTTTAGACTGTCTCAGGTTTTGTATTTTAGACTGTCAGGTTTTGTCATTTGACTGTCTCAGGTTTAGTCATTTAGACTGTCTCAGGTTTTATATTTTAGTCTGTCTCAGGGTTTGTATTTTAGTCTGTCTCGTGTTTTGTCATTTAGGTTGTCACAGGTTTTGTATTTTAGTCTGTCTCAGGTTGTGTATTTTAGAGTGTGTCAGATTTTGTCATTTGGAGTATCTCAGGTTTTGTAATTTAAACTGTAACAGGGTTTGTATTTTAGACTGTCTCAGGTTATATAATTTGGACTGTCTTAGGTTTTGTAATTTAGACTGTAACAGGGTTTGTATTTTAGACTGTCTCAGGTTATATAATTTGGACTGTCTCAGGTTTTGTAATTTAGACTGTAACAGGGTTTGTATTTTAGACTGTCTCAGGTTATATAATTTGGACTGTCTTAGGTTTTGTAATTTAGACTGTCTCAAGTGTTGTATGTTCGACTGTCTCAAGTTATGTATTTTAGACTGTCTTAGGTTTTGTCATTTAGACTGTCTCAGGATTTTTACTTTAGACTATCTCAAGTTTTGTATGTTCGACTGTCTCAAGTTTTATATGTTCGACTGTCTCAAGTTATGTATTTTAGACTGTCTCAGGTTTTCTATTTTAGACTGTCTCAAGTTCTGTATTTTGGACTGTCTCAGGGTTAGTCATTTAGATCGTCTCAGGTTAAATATCCCATCTGTGCTGCGGTTATGAACCCGCAGGTAGGTTACATTATCCCAGCACAATTATCCTGTGGAAAATCAGGTATGATTTTCTCCCCAGCACTTCTACTGAAATAATGCCTCCAGAGATATAGAACGGGCTGAAGACTGAAACAAGCATGATATGCTCGAAAAACTCAGCAGGACTGGCAACACCTTCTGGGAGAGAAACAGAGTTAATGTTTTGAGTCCAGTATGACTTTTTCAGAACCTATTGTGGAATGTTCTTCAGATCAGGACCTGTTGTGAGTGTTTTTTAAAGAATCCTATAGCATGGAAACAGGCCAATCAGCTCGTTGAATCTGTACAGACCCTCTGAGAACATCCCACCCAGACCCATCCCTTGGCACTATCTCTGCGACCCTATATTTCCCGTGTCTAGTCCCCCATAGACTCCACAGCCCTGGACACGATTGACAATTTAGCATGGCCAATCCAACCGACCTGCACATCTTTGGACTGTGGGAGGAAAGCAGAGCACCCAGACATAAGGAGAACATGCAAACTCCACACAGACAGTTGTCTGACAGTGAAATTGAACCTGGATCCCTGGTACTGTGAGGCAACAGCATTAACCACTGGACCACTGTGCAAGCCCTGCTCTGAGGGGGAGTCATACCGACTTGAAACATTAACCTGGTTCTCTCTCAACAGTCATATTCCCTAGAAATGCAAACACAGTCAGAAGAGAAGTTAAATGCAATAAACTGATTTGAACATTGTTTTAAAAGTTTGGAGAGGAGAAAATATGTTTTGATACTTTATTTATTCCAGTGTTTTGATGTGTGACCTGAAACATGAATTTTTAAAAATGGATCTGTCCCACTCAGTACGCAGTATCTTGAATTCTCTATTATCCTAAGAACTAAAAGGAACACACACAATGCAGGAAACAGGAATAAAAGGGTGTAGGTTTGTTCGCTGAGCTGTAGGTTTGATATCCAGATGTTTCATTACCTGGCTAGGTAACATCATCAGTGGCGACGTCCAAGTGAAGCGAAGCTGTTGTCTTCTGCTTTCTAATTATATGTTTGTCCTGGATGGGGTTCCTGGGGTTTGTGGTAATGTCATTTTTCCTGTTCATTTTCTGAGGGGTTGATAGATGGTATCTAGGTCTATGTGTTTGTTTATGGCGTTGTGGTTGGAGTGCCAGGCCTCTAGGAATTCTCTGGCATGTCTTTGCTTAGCCTGTCCCAGGATAGATGTGTTGTCCCAGTCGAAATGGTGTTTTTTTTCGCTCCGTGTGTAGGGCTACGAGGGAGAGAGGGTCGTGTCTTTTTGTGGCTAGCTGGTGTTCATGTATCCTGGTGGCTAACTTTGTTCCTGTTTGTCCTACATAGTGTTTGTGGCATAGAATTTTGTAGACAACGTTGGTTTTGTCCATGGGTTGTACTGGATCTGTTAGTTTTTGTTTGAGAGTGTTGGTGGGTTTGTGTGCTACTAGGATTCCGAGGGGTCTTAGTAGTCTGGCTGTCATTTCTGAAACTTCTTTGATGTATGGTAAGGTGGTTAGGTTTTCTGGCTGTGTTTGGTCTGCTTGTTGTGGTTTGTTCTTGAGGAATATGCGGACTGTATTTTTTGAGAATCCGTTCTTCTTGAATACGTTGTATAGGTGGTTCTCCTCTGTTTTCCCAAGTTCGTCTGTGCTGCAGTGTGTGGTGGCTCGTTGGAATAGTGTTCTGATACAGCTTTGTTTATGTGTGTTGGGATGGTTGCTGGTGTAGTTAAGTATTTGGTCAGTGTTTGTCATGTTTTCTGTATACGCAGGTTTGTAGTTCTCCGTTGTCCGTTCTTTCGACTGTGACATCCAGGAATGCGAGTTTGTTGTTGGTTTCTTTCTCCTTGGTGAACTTTATGCCTGTGAGGGTGTTGTTGATGATGTTAAATGTCTCTCCTATCTTGTTTCGTTTTGTGTTGACAAAGGTGTAGCGGACCCAGATTTTTGGTTTGCTGGTTGGTAGGGCTGTTTGTTCTAGTCTTTGCATTATCACTTCTGCTATGAATCCTGATAGCGGAGATCCCATGGGTGTGACGTTGGTTTGTTTGTAGATTATGTTGTTGAAGGTGAAGTGGGTTGTGAGGCACAGGTCCACTAGCTTCAGGATGTCTTCATTGGTAATGTGATTGATGGTGGTTGGGGTGTGTGTGTGATGGTCTCTTCTAAAAGTGTGGTAGGTGTTTCCTTTGCCAGGTCGATGTTGATGGAGGTGAACAGTGCTGTTACGTCAAATGAGATCATTGTTTTGTCTTCCTCTATTTTGGTGTTTTTGATGATTTTTAGGAATTCCTGGGTGGAGTGGATGGAGTGCTGTGGCTCTTCTACTAGGTATTTCAGTCTTGCATGTAGTTCTTTGGCCAGTCTGTAAGTTGGTGTTCCGGGTAGTGAGACTATGGGTCTGAGGGGGGCTCCTGGTTTATGGATTTTTTGTATTCCATTGAATCGTGGGGTATTGATCCCGTCTGGTTTCATTTTTTGGAATTCCGTCTTGTTTAATTGTCCGGAATTGTGTAATTTTCTTTGGAGATATGTAATTTTGTTTCCTAGTTGTGGGGTCGGGTCTAGCACCACCTGTTGGTAGGTGTTGGTGTCTGCGAGTAGTGCATTGGCTTTCTCTATAGTCCCTTCTGTTCAGGATGACTGTGAGCCGACCTTTGTCTGCAAGTAATATAACAATGTTTTTGTCTTTTTTGAGGTTTTCACACTGCAGCACAGACGAACTTCGGAAAACAGAGGAGAACCACCTATACAACGTATTCAAGAAGAACAGATACTCAAAAAATACAGTCCGCAGATTCCTCAAGAACAAACCACGACAAGCAGACCAAACACAGCCAGAAACCCTAACCACCTTACCGTACATCAAAGAAGTTTCAGAAATGACAGCCAGACTACTAAGACCCCTCGGAATCCTAGTAGCACACAAACCCACCAACACTCTCAAACAAAAACAAAAGACCCAGTACAACCCATTGACAAAACCAACGTTGTCTACAAAATTCCATGCAAGGACTGCCACAAACACTACGTAGGACAAACAGGAAGAAAGTTAGCCATCAGGATACACGAATACCAACTAGCCACAAAAAGACATGACCCCCTCTCCCCTCGTAGCCCTACACACGGAGGAAAAAAACCACCATTTCGACTGGGACAACACATCTATCCTGGGACAGGCTAAGCAAAGACACACCAGAGAATTCCTAGAGGCCTGGCACTCCAACCACAACGCCATAAACAAACAAACACATAGATCTAGATACCATCAGAAAACGAACAGGAAATGACATCACCACAAACCCCAGGAACCCCATCCAGGACAAACATATAAATAGAAACAAACCACTGCAAATGCCAGAGGAAGCACCACAGAAGCTTCACAGGAGGCTCCCCAGCACTGAGGATGACACCGAGACAGGGGACGAAACATCTGCAACACAAATTCCCAGCTCGGCGAACAGAACCACAACAACGAGCCCCCGAGCTACAAATCTTCTCACAAACTTTGAAAATAAATAGAAAGCAGGAGGCAACAGCTTCGCTTCACTTGGAGGTTGCCACTGATGATGTTATCTATCCAGATAATGAAACGTCTGGATATCAAACCTACAGCTCAGTGAGCAAACCTACACCCTAAACCTCAGCGTGAGCTGCAAACCTTCACAAACCTTGCAAACAGGAATAAAAATTAAAGGATCAAAAAAGGATATATAACAACAATAAATGTTGCAATAAATTATGTACTTGCCATTGTTAATGATGTTATGACCCAACAAGAATTTCTGTTCGTATATCTGCTTCACGCTGAGCTGTCGCAATTCGTGATCCTTTGACTTGGGATTGTTCATTTCTTTATAGGTCAGATTGTCCGTTGATGAGATTGTGACAGGCAAGTTGAAATGTCGCAACACTTCCTTCATTGTAAAAGGACCTAATGTGAGAATGACATATGAAAGAATGGAATGAGACAAGGTTATTTGTCCTGTCAACTTTGGTACTCAATGATTTATGTTTTTGTTCTCTGTTAACTTTCAGATTCTATTTAATTTTCTGAAGGAGGCACCATCTTGAATACAGAGCTTTTGTAAATGTGGTTACACAGTGCCTAGCAGAAGTGTAATACTAATCTATGCATATCATCTTCTGCTACTTCTTCAATTACTTTCCATCCAAATGTTAGAAGTGGGGATATTGACTGACGATTGCCCAAAATGGATGAGTGCTCCAACATTGATACCATCCAGGACAAAGCAGCCCACTTGATTGGCATTCCATCCACCACCTTTAATATTCACTCCCTCCATCACTGACAGTTAGCAATAGCACTATGTACCATCTACAAGATGAATTGCAGAAAATCACCAAGGGTCCTTCAGGAGCACCTCCAAACCCCATGATCTCTACACCCTCCTTGAAGGACAAGGGAGGGGGGGGGGGGGGGGCATGAGCAGACACATGGAACACACCACCTGAAAGTTCCCCTCCAAGCCTCTAATTATCCTGACTTGGAAATATATTACTGTTCCTTTTGTGTCACTGGGTCAAAATCCTGGAATTGCCTCCCTGCCGACCATTTGAGAAATTTTGCCACAACTTGCCAAGAGAAAGCTTTTTATTCCGCTCAACATGAAGGATGGTTCCAGGCAAGTGAAGGAGAAAGTGAGGACTGCAGATGCTGGAGATCAGAGTTGAGAGTGTGGTGCTGGAAAATCACAGCAGGTCAGGCACATCTGAGGAGCAGGAGAATCGATGTTTTGAGTGTAAACCCTCCACCAGGAAAGTGGGGGTGGCTCAAAGGGGCTGAGAGATAAATGGGAGGGTGTGGGGCTAGGGGAAGGTAGTTGGAAATGTGATGGGTAGATGAAGGTAGGAGTAAATGTGATAGGTCGGAGAGGAAGGTAGAGCAGATAGGTGGGAAGTAAGATGAACTGGTAGACCCTACGCCATACCACCCCTCACCTTTGTCCAAGACCCCAAAGGATCCTTCCATATATGGCAGAGATTTTCCTGCACTTTCACACATGTCATCTACTGTGTCCATTGCTCTTGATATGGTCTCCTCTACATTGGGGAGACAGGACACCAACTTGCGGAACATTTCAGCGAATATCTCTGGGACACTAAACAACCCCACAACCCTGCGGTCGAACACTTCAACTCCCCTACCACTCTGCCAAGGACATGCAAGTCCGAGGCCTCCTCCACCACCAAACCCTAACCACCTGACGCCTGGAGGAAGAATGTCTCATCTTCTGCCTTGAGAACTGCCAACCACACGGGATCAATGTGGATTTCACCAGTTTTCCCATTTCCCCTCTCGAAATGTCGACTCGCCTGCTCCTCAGATGCTGCGTGACCGGCTGTGCTTTTTCCAGCACCACATTCTTTGACTCCAGGGAAGTGAAGCTAGATGAAAGCAGCTGTTTAATGACTACATTCTGGATGGTGTTTGTCATTTACACTGCTTCTGGAAGAGTATCATTGGGATAGACAGCGACCTTTCTTGGAATAGCTCTAACCCTATCATTAACACAGCCAAACTTGAAGAGAAGATTAGACTTTCTCATGTTGGAGATGATCATTGTCTGACACTTATGTGGTATGAATGCTGCTGGTGTTATAAAACGGAGGTTGATCCCCTCTAAGAACTAAAACTGAAACACCCAAAGAGGAGAGCCTCATCCTATTATCTGTAAAAGCAGTGTGAAGAGTGGTGTAACCAGCTTTTCAACAACTTCTAGTGGTGAAATAAAATAAATCCCCAACATCACTTTAAAATCAACAAGTAACAATTTGTTTATCTAATTCTAACAGTGAATAACTTAACTAAACTATTAACAAACCAAATAAATCCCTTCTAACTACCAACTATTCCTGAATAAAACAAGATTCTAATGGTATGCTGTTCCAATAAATACAAGTCCCATTCATATAATAAAATAGAATTTAGTCTCTTGAAATTACAACCAGACTACATGTCTTCCGGAATGTTCTGCCCTTCGGGCGGCACGGTGGCACAGTGGTTAGCACTGCTGCCTCACAGCGCCAGAGACCCGGGTTCAATTCCCGCCTCAGGCGACTGACTGTGTGGAGTTTGCACATTCTCCCCGTGTCTGCGTGGGTTTCCTCCGGGTGCTCCGGTTTCCTCCCACAGTCCAAAGGTGCTGCAGGTCAGGTGAATTGGCCGTGCTAAATTGCCCGTAGTGTTAGGTGAAGGGGTAAATGTAGGGGAATGGGTGGGTTGCGCTTCGGCGGGTCGGTGTGGACTTGTTGGGCCAAAGGGCCTGTTTCCACACTGTAATGTAATCTAATCTAATTTCTCTGTCGATTCTTCTGTCAGGAATGCCTTCTCCGTCATTTCTTCCATGAGGAATGCCTTCTCCTTCATTCGTATTGTTCTTATTTAGATGGTGCTTTCTCTAAGACATGGATGAGGCTGTGAGAGCCAACAATTCTCTCTCGAGAACTGAGAGCCGTTAGCTCTGGGGGATGGCAGCTTGCCCCCTTCTGTTATACCCATGATGACGTCTCAACATTTCATACAATAGGATTGGTCCCATGTTGTCAAAACCATCAGATTTGAATTTAATAGGTTTTTGGTATCTAAGTGTCTGGTTTGAATTGCTTGGCTAAATTCAAAAACCTGTTGTCTTGATTAAAAAGTACTACTTGGCCTGCTAACTGTACAGCCTTTCGATACAAGTTTTCAGTTTGGGTGCTGTAGTGTACTTGCAAACTTTCTAGCTGCTGCTCTTAGACATCCATTTTAAATCTCTAATCACAGAAAAAGCACTATCGTTCTATGTAATTCTTTCCCCCCCCCCCCCCCAGCTTTTTACAATTTTACAAATGCCAAATTCTAATGTCCTGCCTCCCAAACTACAATAAAAGTGCCAAACTTCACAATACTGGCTATTTGGTGCACTCAGACCTAAATCATGTTAAAGTTATCTTTGAATGTCCAACAACCTTACATTGTAATTACAGGAAGGAAATCCGGTTACATTGCCCTCCCCACACTGGATTTATTACAATATCTTGAAGTTGTATTAAAATCCTGAATGTCCCCAGGAGAAAATGCACATACCCCTTCTCACGACAATGAAAAAGTGGACAGTCAGTCTGGTCTTCCACATCCTGCGAAATAAGATGTTTTTTTGGTTTGCAGGAAGAATATTAACTGAGACTGGAGTGGAGGGAAAAAGCTTTAAATTGGTATATGTTAGAAACGAAAATCGCTTCTCAATAATTTTTATATGTCAATTCAAAACCTGATGTTAATCTGGAAGAAAGTGATTATGCCCTTTGTTGGCTGCCGGTTACGATATCTTGCCAAATGCAGGTAACTAATAAAGACTCGAAAGGGCAGAAAGAATGGGACCCTTTAGATCACTTACCGCCGCCCTACGTGACCCCGTCTGCCCCACAAAATGTTCCTTCGGGTGACGACGATTCAGGGGAAGAGGAAGAAAATGGGGAGGAATCACAAACTACCTCAGGGGTACAGACCAGATCTCAAGCTGAAAAGGGTCACAGACAAAACCCTGTCTCGATTGCAAGAATGAATCCACTCCGGGAAGTGCCCATGGGGGGCGAGGAAGGAAGGACGGGATATGTGAACGTTCCCTTGACGAGTACTGAAGTACGGAATTTCAGGAGGGAGATGAAGGGTCTACTAGAGGACCCCATGGGACTTGCTGAACAATTGGATCAGTTCCTGGGTCCGAATACTTACACGTGGGAAGAGATGTGTTCCATCATGAAAACATTGTTCTCTAGCCAGGAGCGTCAGATGATACGACAAGCTGCGCTCTTGGTCTGGGAGAGAGAGGGGAGCAGAAGTTTCCCCTCACCGACCCCGAGTGGGATAAGAACACGGAGGAAGGACGGCGCAACATGAGAGACATGCGGGAATATTGGATAAAAGGAATAAGACTTGCAGCCCCGAAGGGGCACAATTTTACCAAGGCCTTTGGTAATCATCAAAACCCGGAGGAAACCCCTATGGACTTCCTAGACAGGATTAGGAAGAATGTGCAGCAGTTTGCTGGGGTGGACCCTGAGACGGACGTGGGGCAACAACTCATACGGGTAGAGTTTGTATCAAAGGCCTGGCCGGACATACGAAAGAAGTTAGAGAAAATGGATGATTGGGATAGTAAATCTTTAAGTGAATTACTACGGGAGGCGCAAAAGGTGTTTGTGAGAAGGGACGATGAGAAGCAAAAGAAGGCGACAAAGATAATGATGCAAACGGTGCAACAAATGACAGCTGGAACAAAGGAAAAGGGAGAGCCGTGGCAGAAACAGGAAAGGGGAGAGTCGTGGCAAGAGCAGAGGAAAAGAGAACCATGGCCGGAACAAAGGAAGAGTGGAGGAACGCGAGACCGCGACAGGGAAACGAAGAGGACACTCAGATGTTACTATTGTAATGAAGAGGGACATTTTAAACGGGAGTGCTCCCGCTACAAGCAGGAGGTGAGGTCGTACGCCCTGATGGAGGAAGATTAGGGAGGTCGGGGGTTCCTACCCTTGGGGCAAAAGGACTATCGACAGGAACCCCTGGTAAACTTGAAAGTAGAGCCCCAAGGATCGGAGATCACATTTATGGTGGACTCGGGAGCCGAAAGATCAAGTATAATCCAAATACCCCCTGGCACCCGAGCAGGAGGAAAAGTTATGGGGGTATCTGGAATTGGAGGACAGAAATTACAAGTCCCAGTGGTGGAGGACGTGGAAATTGGGTATGAAAACAGAACTACTAAACGAGACCTCCTTCTACTGCCATCGGCGGGGTTTAATTTGTTAGGAAGAGACTTGCAGGTCAAACTAGGGATCGGAACGGTACCAAGTAACGGGGAAATGGTGGTAAGGTTGTTCGCCCTCACCGAAGAAGATGATCAACAAATAGACCCGGAAGAATGGTACCGAGAGGGGAACAGAGGGGGTCTAAACATCAAACCTCTCCAAATCACCATGTTACCAGGAAGAGGCCCGGTAAGAAGGAAACAATACCCGATTGCTATGGAAGGACGGGAGGGGTTACAACCTGTGATAGAAAGATTAATCACAGATGGACTACTGGAGGAATGCATGTCCCCTTTCAATACTCCAATACTCCCTGTGAGGAAGCCTGATGGGACATATAGGCCTGCGGGGGTTGAATGAAGTAGTCCAGGCTAGATACCCGGTGGTACCTAATCCCTACACGTTAATGAGTAAAATTTCCCCCGAACATGAATGGTTCAGCATAATTGATCTGAAGGATGCTTTCTGGAGTTGCCCCCTTGACGAAGAAAGTCGGAACCTTTTTGCCTTTGAATGGGAGAATCCCTTCTCAGGACGAAAGCGACAGTTAAGATGGACGGTCTTGCCGCAGGGATTCACGGAGTCACCCAATTTGTTTGGACAAATACTGGAGCAGATCTTAGGAGGATTTCAGTGTAACGCGGAGAATCAATTGCTCCAATATGTCGATGATCTCTTACTCTCAGGACCAAGAGAAGAGGAGGTACGAGCAGACACCGTTGCCCTGTTGAACTTCCTGGGGAAACAGGGTCTACGCGTCTCCAGGACAAAACTCCAGTTTGTGGAGCGAGAAGTAAGATATCTGGGCCATCAAGTCAGTAAGGGGCACCGCCGTATCACGCCAGAACGAATATCAGGAATTACGGGTATGCCAATACCCAGGACGAAGAAGGAAGTCAGACAATTCCTGGGACTAGTAGGGTATTGCCGGATATGGATTGAAAGTTACACCACTTTAGTAAAATTTTTGTACGACAAACTGGGACAAGAAGGACAAAAGGTGGACTGGTCAGATGAGGAGGAGCAGCGATTTAATATTATTAAAAATAAACTGATTCGAGCTCCGGTATTGGCTTTACCCACCCTGAAGGAACCGTTCCAGTTATATGTTAATAGCGCCGGCGGAATTGCCCAGGGTGTGCTTACTCAGCTGCGGGCAGGGAAACGTCAGCCGGTTGCATTTTTGTCAAAAATGTTAGACCCTGTGTCATGTGGATGGCCGACCTGTATACAGGCAGTGGCAGCTACGGCAATGTTAGTAGAAGAGGCCCGAAAACTTACCTTTGGAGGAAGGATCACAGTATACTCCCCACATTCGGTTAGTGCCATACTGGCTCAAAAGGCTCACCGCTGGTTAACAGACTCTTGCATCCTAAAGTATGAGACGATTTTGATGACCGGGAACGATCTCAATTTTGCAAAAGATCTCAGTTGCAATCCAGCCCAGTTTCTGTACGGACGTCCTGCAGACGGGGAACAGGAGCATGATTGTGTGGAATTTGTGGACTTGCAGACCAAGAGCCGAGAGGACCTGCAAGAAGCCCCGCTGGGTGAGGGACAGGAACTGTATATCGACGGGTCCTCCCGGTGCATCAGTGGAGTACGATACAGTGGCTATGCTGTTATAGATGGTGCAACGAAACGGACGATTGAGTCTGGACGACTGCCCGGGAAGTGGTCAGCCCAATCCTGTGAGTTGTACGCCCTCCAGAGGGCCCTGAAGTTGTTGGAAGGGAAAGTGGGGACCATATATACTGACTCAAAGTATGCATACGGAGTCGTTCATACTTTCGGGAAAATCTGGAAAGAGCGAGGATTGATAACTTCCCGGGGAAAGGAATTAGCTCACGAACAAATGATCAGCCTAACGTTGGAAGCCCTGGCGTTACCTACGGAACTTGCAGTAGTCCATGTACCCGGTCACCAGAAGGGGCCGACACCGGAAGCGGTGGGAAACCGGCTGGCAGACGAGGAAGCCAAGCGGGCAGCGGTCGAAAAATCCGTCCAATTGTTAACGTTAATACCGTTGAGGGAAGGGCTCGCTAAACAACCCGTCTTCACCCAGGGGGAGATTGATAAAATGGATCAATTGGGTGCCCGGCTAGATACTAACGGGAAGTGGACGGTTCCTGATGGGAGACAAGTACTGAACAAACAGATCACCCGGAGTATTCTGCACCGATTACACCATCAGACCCACTGGGGGGTGCAAGCCATGTGTGACACAATCCTGAGAGACTATGTATGCAGGGGGATATACACATTAGCCCAACAAGAGGTAGTCGGATGCCCCACTTGCCGGCGTATTAATCAGAAAGCCATGCGTTCTATGCCAGCTGGTGGTCAGCCCCTAGCGATTAGGCCATTTCAGAGGATCCAAGTCGACTTTACAGAATTACCCCCAGTACAGAGATGGAAATATCTGCTAGTAATAGTAGACCATTTCACTCACTGGGTAGAGGCTTTCCCAACTGCCAAAGACGATGCACCAACCGTGGCCCGACTGTTGTTAGAGAACATAATCCCGAGATATGGCATAATGGAATCTATCGACTCCGATTGCGGGACGCATTTTATTTCTAAGCTACACCATTTGATCTGTAATGCCTGGGTATCCAATGGAAATTCCACACACCCTGGCATCCTCAGAGTTCGGGTCGAGTTGAGAGAATGAATGGCACGCTCAAGACCCAATTGACTAAGCTGATGTTAGAAACTAAGTTACCCTGGCCAAAGTGCCTGCCCATTGCCCTAATGAGGATACGTACGGCACCTCGCCGAGATGTCGGGGTTTCCCCCTATGAAATGCTCTTCGGATTACCGTATTGGAGTAAGGTTGATGGATGTCCCACTCTACAAGGGGGGGATGTATTTATCTGAACCTATTTACTGGCCTTATCCCGTTCTTTTGCAGAACTCTGGAGGAAAGGTCTCCTGGCTCAGACTCCGCCGCTCGACTTCCTCCTGCATAAGGTGGAGCCCGGAGATTGGATACTTGTTAAGACCTGGAAGGCCGAAAAGCTCCAGCCGCGGTGGGAAGGACCGTTCCTGGTTCTGTTAACAACTGAAGCAGCTGTTCGGACGAAAGAAAAAGGGTGGGTCCACGCATCAAGGATAAAGGGGCCTGTTCCGCCTGAAGAAGAAAGCACCTGGACATGCGAGCAAGGGGACAAGCCGTTGTCGGTAAAACTGAAAAGACAGCAATAATGAACTCTACTTGGACTGTATTGGTGGGGATATTGATCAGTTTACTCCTGTATGTGGGGGAGGGTGAGGGGAGATGTGACAAATGTCGAACTACAGTAAGACTTGGGATTCGAATCTATTCGGGATCATTTGTGTCCCATTCCTATGTGGACGATAGGTGTTACGATGTGAGTGCACGCCATGAATGTTGGGAGGATGGGAGACCCTATTATCAGGTATATAATAAAGGATACGGTGGCAAAATCCATGGATGCCCTATAAATGACCGCTGGGTGTGTATTAGCAAAACTGGGAGGTGGGACCTATCCTCCGTGTTGCTCAGGGAGCAGGTTGACAGAGTCAAGGAGACCAAGATACAGATCCCTGATCGGGGGTTGGGGAAAGAGCAAGACCGTCAGGGAACGGTCGTGCTCCCTAAAGTGCCATCTGTATACGAAGAGGTAGAAGAACAGATTGAACTCCCTGATGTTACACAAAATCTGTTTATTGATCTCACCTCTAGAATAGCCACTGTTTTAAATGTTAGCAATTGCTGGGTCTGTGGGGGGCCGCATATGTCGGAACAATGGCCGTGGACTGGTCACAGCTTAGACATAGGGGAATTGCTGCAAACCACTTGGACTCATGACAACGACAGAAAAAGCCAGGGGTGGAGACTGACAAACAGCCCTGAGGGCCAGTTCTGTATTGAAGGCAAGGGGACCGTGAAGGTAGGGATTAGCCCCTGTCAGAATATATTGGATGCAACCACGCGAGTATGGTGGCCTGAGAATATTGCTTGGTACATTGCACACCGAGATCATCAAAATTGCATTCGGTTACGTTCTGATTCCTCCTCTTACGAGCTAAGTGCTGACCCTTCCGATGGCATGAAAAGAGTGTGGAGCGGTGGTTGTCAGGGGAATCAATGCTGGAATAATCCTGTCCAGACTCTGCCACGGGGTCAACAATCCGAATACTGGAATTGCAGTGGTCCTGGTCCTTATGAGGGCGTCCCTGGGGTAAAGGAGTTGTGGGATGACGTTGTGAGGCAGGGAGGGCCTGCTCCAGATGGCCTATTTTGGATATGCGGTAATCAGGCATATTCCAAACTGCCCATGGGATGGGCTGGAGTATGTTTCCTGGGTCTAATAAGACCTGAATTCTTCCTATTACCCCGGGAGGAAGGCGAAGATTTGGGAGTTAAACTCTTTGACTCCCTGCGTAGGTCGCCAAGGGATATCCAAGTCGGTGATTGGGGGGATGAGTGGCCACCGGCCCGGATTATTGAATACTACGGGCCGGCTACTTGGGCACAGGACGGATCATGGGGATATCATACTCCTATCTATATGCTAAATCGAATTATCAGGCTCCAAGCAGTCGTAGAGGTCATTACTAACCGGACTGCCCTGGCCCTAGAGCTGTTGGCTCAGCAGCAGGATCAGATGAGGGCTGCTATATATCAAAACCGACTTGCCTTGGATTATCTGTTGGCCTCGGAGGGGGGTGTGCGCGGGAAATTTAACCTGACAAACTGCTGTCTAGAAATTGACGATAATGGTCAAGCGGTTTTGAAAATTTCCGATGAAATTCGGAGATTGGCCCATGTGCCAGTACAATCTTGGCGTCCTCTTAGTGGCATCGGATGGTGGGATGGTCTCCTAGGTGGTAGCTGGTGGCGCACGGCGTTGCTGGTGGTTGGGGGAGGCATGATTCTTCTTCTCGTATTACCCTGCCTAACTCCCTGTATTCAGTTTTTAATTCAGAAAAATATTTCCCGACTCCAGGCAGTGGTGGTTCCACAACATGGGATGCGGGAACTTAAAGTGATGTTGCTGCGAAAAACCAAGGATTTCTCGGGCCCTTGAGGGGGGGAGGCTTATCTTGGTCAGGCACATTTTAAAGAAAGAAAAGGGTGGAATTGTGAGAGGTAATTTCGGTTTAAACTTTAAGATGTGCCTGGACCACGGACTGGTCTATAATAAAAGACAAAACTTTTGTTTCTTTTCTAGAACATTTTATATACTCAAAAGTAGAATAGTTTAAATTGTGCAGAATACTGACAATTTGTGAGCAGAGTAAAAACAAGCAGGCTAGTTTAAATTATGCAGAATGCTGACAATTTGTGAGCAGAGTAAAACAAACAAGCCCTTGATTGATAAACCATTGACACAGGAGGGAAGGTTGAGTCCTTGACTGATAAGACTCCAGGATGGGGGAACGACTTGAGACATCTGTTTCAAATTAAAGCCTTTGACTGATAAGACTACAGGGTGAGAAAAACAACAAACTTTGGAGACTCTGGAGCCTTTTGTTGCAGACTTTGTGATAAAAATAATGATGTTTTTAAGAATGTGAACCTCATGGCTTGTTGGAGCCAAGGAGAGGAGGACTTGTGCTGTATATAATGGGAGACTTTGTAAGCCTCAGCGCGCCTTTTCTTTAAGGGTGCCCGACTCTGCAGACTTGACTTGTTAATAAAACTTTGTTTTCCTGAATTTGTCTAGAGCGATTATTGAGAAGCGATTTTCGTTTCTAACAGTATATTTGCCATGCAAATGAGGCTCAAATCAATATTTGATCAATGGATGAGAGTAGGTTTCACTAATTGAGCTTTTGTACAATCTGATTCAATGTTCCCATGAGTAATGACTGCAGTGTTTAAGAAATAAAAATTACCAGTTTTATGTTTCTGATGTACCACATCAAACATCACCGACTCTAGGTTTACAGGAATCGACAGGACTGTTTGATTGTGGGATTCTGCAATGGCTCTCTTTTGCAAGTATAAGGAATGAATCCTAAGAATCTGCAAAAACAAAGAGATATAAAGTGATTTGTTGCTAAACTGTACAGATACTAACACATATTTTCTCTTGTCAGGCAACACTTATTCTGTTCACTTGGAATTTTCTTTGACTTTTTAAAAAGAATTTTCTTTTAAAATTCTTTTAAAATTCATTCTTTTAAAATTCATTTAATTTCTCATGGTGTAAAAACACTGTATGTTCAGACTCCATGTCCTGTGCCATACATTAGGACAGAAGGGCAGGGCAGCATTCAGTGCAAGAGAATGTTACACCTTCATAAAACTACAGTTCCACTCAGCTAGGAACCTAACTACTGCCTTGGAAAATTAATCATTCACTCTTTGAATCTGTTTCAGTAAAGTGGCTCAGGAGGGCAGGCTCAATACTCTGAGTCAAAACACACCCAGATACTGAAAATGTGAAAATAGACACGGAGAAGGTTGGAAACAGTCAGCGGAGCAGATAGCTCCTGTGTCAAACAACTATCACCATTAGGCTCAAAAGGGTGGAAACTTCTAGATAAACAGTATGGCAAATTGCCCAGTGAAATTAAGAAGAATAAAAACAATGTTGGACAATTATTCATTGTCAATGGGGCAGAACATCTTGTGCAACGTGTCTGATCTCAACATAACCTCAACTGGACATGCACCACCAGAGATTCTAATGCTGTCTGCTTCAAAGTTCCAAAGTTAATCAAATGAAAGTTTGTTTTTAAGCAGGTATTTCAATAGCACAGTATTTACTTCACAGTTGTTGCTAGGTGCAGAGAAAGGTTATTGAGATGTCTAAAGCCTTGGTTCACAGCTTACCAATATCACTGTCTTGAGTCTCCATCACTCTTAAGGGCACTCCCTAATCCTTCCTGCCTTTCCCCCACCTAATTCACTTTCTCATCTCTATTTAATGTAACTTTTGACTTTGTAAACTTTATTTTTCTACTTTAATGCCAAGAAGACTGTGGTGCTGAACCTTATAATGGATGTCTTTATTTTTCTATTTGTGTAACTATCATTTTGTAGCCAGGTATTTTGTACCAAGGTCATTGTACACTTTGCACAGTACTCTTGTACTTGTGATAAGTGACAATAATTTTACATCTAATCTAAATCTTTCTACTCCTCGTCTGATGCCCTCTGCTATGTTAACAGATTTATTTCTCTAACTTCCTCTTTCCTCCTTCGAAACATATTTATGTCTTCAATGGCCGCTACCTGGTTCAATCTCTTTGGTTGATTAATTTATTTATTGTCACATGTACCTGAGTACAGTGAAAAGCTTTGTTTACGAACAGTACAAGCAGGTCATATTAAACAAGGATGAAGAGATTGAAAAGACTTAGACAGAGGCACACAGGTTACATTGCACGGAACATGCATGAGGTGAGATCAATGTTAGCAGGATCAGCATTATTTGAAGCTAGAGAGTCCACTCATCAATCTAATAACAGCGGGGAAGAAGCTGTTCCTGAACCTACTGGTGTGTGTTCAGTATGTGTCCTGGATCTTCTGCCTGAGGAAGAGGTTTTAGGAGAGCATTACCAGGGTGTGATGGGTCTTTTCTGCAGCAGCAAGCCATGTACATGGAGTCCATGGATGGAAGGTTGTCTTCCATGATGGTGTGGGCTCTGTACATCATGTTCTATAGCTTCATTAGGTCCTGGACAGAGCAGTTGTCATGCCATTATGTACCTGAATAGTATGTTTTCAATGGTTCTTCTGTAGAAGTTGGTGAGGGTCCTTATGGACATGCCAAATTTCCTGACCTGCCTTCTTGACCATCACATCTACATTGGAAGTCATATTCTGCATGTGAGTTTCTTCAAGTCTACTCAACACCTTGGCCTGTTCCCTTGGAGGATATGTCATTTTTCATTCTGAATCTACTCAGCTCCAAATGTTTTATTATGTGTTTATGATTTTTCAGAGTCACTTCTTACTTTTGCATTGTTCTTGACATTTTTAAATCAATTTTGATTTAATTTCCCACTCCACCCTTTAAAAGGTCTATTCCTCTCTCTTCCATTGCAAACCCACTTGCATCCAATATACCTGCATTAGAATTCCATTCCCTCTCCATTCATTCTGGCCCATAAACGTCATCTACATATCACAAGCATCTGAACTATCCTTCTGTGGCATCTGATCCAGCTGCTGGTTGAGTATGGGTCCTGAAGTGACTCTGAACTTTCAACCTCATTCTCCCTTCAAAAATTGTAATCTGTCCTCAGTTTCCACCCACTAGTCTCCAAATTTAACAG
This sequence comes from Chiloscyllium plagiosum, assembly GCF_037043375.1. Taxonomy (NCBI): domain Eukaryota; kingdom Metazoa; phylum Chordata; class Chondrichthyes; order Orectolobiformes; family Hemiscylliidae; genus Chiloscyllium; species Chiloscyllium plagiosum. The sequence goes on from NW_028270180.1 coordinate 33,050,120, forward strand.
ATTGTTTGATCACAATTATTTCAGCATCAAATCCATTTTTCCAACCCTCTCCATTCCTCCCTCACTCTCCCTTACCTCCTGAGCACTGGTTAACCTCCTTAGAGACCCTTCAATCCATCAAGTCTGCACTGATCCATCTACATTAATCCCACTTACCAGCACTTGGCCCATAGATTAGATTCCCTACAGTGTGGACACAGGCCATTTGTCCCAACAAGTCCACACCGACCCTCTAAAGAGTAACCCATCCAGAGCCATTGCCCTCTGACTAATACACCTAACACTATGGGCAATTTAGCATGGCCAATTCACCTGGCCTGCTTGAATATTATGGCATGTCAAGATATCATAGAATCCCTACAGCCATTCACCCCATCAAGTTTGCACTGACTCTCCAATGAGAATCCTATCCAAACCCCTACCCTATCCTCGTAATCCCACTTTCACCATGGCCAATCCACCTAGTCTTCACATCCCTCAACATTACAGGGCAATTTAACATGGCCAACCCACCTAACGTGCACATCTTTGGACTGTGGGAAGAAACTGGAGCACCCGGAGGAAGCTCACACAGATACAGGGAGGACTTCCAAACTCCACACAGACAGTTGCCCAAGGCTGGGGTTGAACCCGGGTCCCTGGCACTGTGAGGCAGCAGTGCTGACCTCTGAGCCACTGCCCTCATCCCTATACAATGTGGCACTGTAACCCTTTTGCAGCTTCCTGTTTAAAGGAACATTTATCTGTTGCTCAACTCCAAGGCTGCTACCCCATGACCCTCACAATCCCTTTCTGTGACATGATAAGTCAAAACTAGTTCCTCCAGTCAGTACAGGGAGTTCATCATTGCAACAGGATTTAAACACAATGTGTTTGCTGATCACTTCCTTTCTGTTACTAAGCCAACACTTCACCCTCTCTCAGTCCAATGTTCTACTTAGCCTCCTGCACAATTCCAGCATAGTTCAATGTAAAACACAGTGTGTTAATGACTCTTGATATGAGGTGTGTGAGATTAGTACTTGTACTTGGTACTCTTGTTGGAACATTATTAATGGACTAATCTGTGCTGTTGGCATCAACTGTAACTCTGTTGAAATGCTTAACAAATAATAGATGCAGTAGCTATTACTAATTAACTCTTCCAATATAATAACACCCCATAAACACTCACTTAGCAAAGGTGAAGTCAATAAAATAGATTGTCTCACACGTAATTTTAGCAGCCCAGGAGGAAAAGCATTAAGAGAAAACTCAGAGAGAGTGTAGCAGGGAGCGATGTCATTTAGCAACAGACCCAACAACAACTGCTACTGAAAAACTAAGAAACTGAAAACCCTGGTTCATGGGAACTTGACCACACCCATTCAGGCTGCTTCTATTGTTCCAACTTAAAACGAACCCAAGGCCTCAGAAGTTGTTGACGAGTTTTTAATAGACATGTCTTAAAACCTTTCATTGAAAAAAAGGTCAAAACAGACCTCTTTAAGCCACATTGTGTAAACATTTTGTAATTATTCTAAACTTTACTTCTTCTTTGGACTTAACAGGCTTTCATTGATCAGTATAATTAATACAGCCACTTGCACTGAGATATATTCTTTGAGCACTTTTCCACATAATTGGTGCAGCTTGCAAAGTTTAAAATGCTGGATATCGGGAAACTCATTGATTGGACTAAGATTGTGTTGATAATGTTGTTAATATTCAGTCAATCATACTGTTAAGTTTGTACTTTTTTTTAAGATGGAGAGAACCAATTGTTGGCCATTTCGTGTGATGGAATACTCCCTACTTGCCTGCACGGGTGAAGCTCCAAAAACCCTCAAGAAGCTCGACACCACAAAGCAACCCACTTGACAGGCTCCTCTTTCACCACTTTCAACATTCACTCCCTTCACCATTAATGTTCAATAGCCGCAGTGTGTACCATACAGGAGATACACTGCAGAAATCTACCAAGGCTCTTTAGACAGCAGCTTCCAATTCATAACCTCTGCCATCTAGAAGGACAAGGGCAGCAGATACATGGGGGTACCATCACCTGCAAGTTCCCCTCCAAACACTCATCATCCTGACTTGGACATATGTCATTGGTCCTTTGCTGTTGTTGGGTCAAAATCCTAGAACTTCCTCCCTAACATCAAGCTGGGACAACTTCCAGCACATGGACTGCAATAGTTCAGGAAGGAAGCTCACCCCACTTTCTCAACGGCTGTTAAGGATGGACAATAAATATTGGCCCACCCAGGTTTGCCCAAATTCCCTGAGCGAATGAAGAAAAAGGTTATCTGTCGGTGTGCCATAGGAGTTATAGCTTGAATTAACATCAATAATTTCAAAGGAAAAGTCTGTTTCCATGACAATAAAATCTGATGACTAGCTTATACAAAGTCTGCAATAAGTTTGGCACAATGATAGTGTCCACATCTCTGAGTTAGGAGACCTGGGTTCAAGTTATACCCGCTTTAGAGATGACCAAAACCTACTCTGAACAGGCAAATTTTAAACAAGAAACATAAGGATTACTTGTGATGATAGGTATGGAATGAGAGGGATAAGAATAAGGAATTCAAAAAACCCTATCCTGATTTCAATCACTTCCCTGTCCTGCTAACCTTTACCCTTTGAGTATAGGAGTTGTGTTGTCATGTTGTGGTTGTACAGAATATTGGTGAGGCCACTTTTGAATTACTGTGCACAGTTCTGGAAGAATATTACTAAATTGGAGAAGGTTCAGAAATGACTTACCAGACAGATTCTGGGACTGGACGGTTTGAGTTATAAGGAGAGGCTGCATTGGCCAGGACTCTTTTAACTGGAACCTAGAGGCTGAGGGGTGACTGTTTAGACATTTACAATCATGAGGACTATAGATAAAGTGAATAGCCAAGGTCTTTTCTCCAGGTTAGAGGATATAGATTTAAAATGACAGAGGAAAGATTTAAAAAGGGTCTTGAGCAGCAACGTTTGCACATAGTGGGTGGTTTATATGTTGAATGAACTGTTCAAGGAAATGACAGATATGGGTAGAGTTACAACATTTAAAAGACATTTAAATAGGTGCATGAATAGGAAACGTTTACAGGAACATAGGTCAAGTACAGGCAAGTGGGATTAGTTTACGTTGGAAAACCTGGTCAGCATGGCCGAGTTGGACCAAAAGGTCTATTTTCATCCTCTACGACTCGACATGGAAAAGCAATAATAGCAGTGTCAAACATATATCCTTACTTACATTGACTCCAGTTTTGCTAGAGCTCTTTGAGATGACCTTTGGTCGAATGTAGTCTTGATGTTAAAGACATTTTCTCTCAACTATGGCAAGTCACACAACATCTCAGCTCTGGAAATTTTATAAAGTCAAATACACTCCTCTGCCCACTATCTGAAGGTAATCTTAGTTGATAGCATGATCCACAGAGTCTCATTAACTAAAGTGCATTTCCCAAGTATCTGGGAATGGGTTCATTTGTGGAATTTTTGGAAGATAATGTGCAGAGGGAGGAAATCAGATTGAAGGAAGACTGGTGCAGTCTCTTAATACCACCACTGGTAGAAAAGTTTCTTTGGCACCTGATTGGAGTGGGAGATAAAGTACAGTAGGTAGATAGAAAATGTGAATATTAGACCAGTGAATACGAGCCACAGATTCCCCTCCAAGTCACACATCATCTTGACTTGGAAATATATAGCTCCTTCAAGCGTCACAGGGCAAAATCCTGGAAATCCCTTCCTAATAGTATTGTGAGTCTATTCAACAGCACAAGGACTGCAGTGATTCAAGAATGCAGTTCACCTTCTATAGAGCAACTAGGGATGGGCAATAGAGGTTAGCAAAGCTGCATGACCGTGTCGCTGATCTGACATTCCACACACAGTGAATTGCGTGCTGACATGCTCCATGAATTGACTTCCAAATTGGATGTGCGTGCGGTGCACAGAGGTCTGAACCGTAGAGAAAGAATTAGAGGGAAATAGCTGGCAATGTTGCTGGGTATCTTGGTGTGTAGAGGTAGATCCCTATATCTAGGTCATAAGGTTCAACTCACACCTGAGCTGGAGATGTGCCACAACAGGTAATGGGAAATTTTGTTTTAAGTCAGCGATGCTTACATTCCCTGAACAAATAAATTATAAAAATTTTATTCCTTCAAATGGTGAATCTTTTGGGATTTTTTGTCAAAATTTCAATTCCTTTTTTCTTTCATTTCCCTTCTGTCTTTTTCATATATGTGAGGAGAAAAACCTTAGTGAATATAAAACTAGGTCCCTCAGAGTCAGAAATGGGACAAGTTATAATGGAGAGCAAATAGATGGCAGACCAATTAAGTTCATACTTCCTATCTTCACAAAGGTGAACACAAATAAAGTTGGGGAACACAGAGTCTAGTGAGAGAGAAGAACTGAAGGAAATCAATATTAGTGGGGAATTGTACCAGGGAAATTGGTGGAATTAAAGGCCAATAAATCCCCGGGGTTCAACAATCTACATCCCATGGTACTTAAAGAGGTGGGCCTAGAAATATTGGACACATTAGTGGTCATACTTCAAGATTCCATATACCCTGGAACAGTTCCTATGGATTGGAGGGTAACTAATATCCCACTATTGAAAAAAGGTGGCAAAGTGTAAACAATGAATTATAGACTACATTGACATCAGCAGGTGGAAAAATGCCAGAGTCCGTTATAAAAGATTTAATAGCAGAACACTTGAAAAACAGTTACATGATTGGACAGAGTCAGCATGGATTTATGAAAGGGAAATCATGTTTGACAAATGGGCAGCAACATGGTGGCTCAGTGGTTAGCAATGCTGCCTCACAGTACCAGGGACTGGGGTTCAGTTCCCATTTTGGGTGGCTGAATGTGGAGTTTGCACATTCTCCCTGTGTCTGTGTGGGTTTCCTCCGGGAGCTCCGGTTTCCTCCCACAGTCCAAAGATGTGCAGGTCAGATGAATTGGCCATGCTAAATTGCCCATAGTGCTAGTAAGGGGCAAATGTAGGGAAATGGGTCTGGGTGAGTTACTCTTTGGAGGGTCAGTGTGGACTTGTTGGACCAAATGGCTTGTTTCCACATGGAGGGAATCTAATCTACTGGAATTCTTTGAGGATGTAAATAGCAACTGACAGATAAGGAGGAGCCAGTGGATGTGATTCAGAGGACTTTCAATAACATCCCACGTTAAAATTAAAGTACAGAGACCTGGGTATAGTATATGACATAGATAGAGAACCAGTTAGCAGGATGGAAAAGTAGGGTAGGAATAACCAGGTCTTTTTCTGAGTGGCAGGCAGTGACTAGTAGGGTATCGCATGGATCAGTGATTAGAGCCAATGGAAGTTATTCTGGCAGTTATGTGGTTAACGTGGTGTTGCAATACATGTTTGGGATCATATTACAGGGCTCCAGTAACAGATAATAATAGTGCATTGTGATGGGTTAGTTAAATCACTGGGAGATGAGCTGATGCTGAAGATGATGGTGTTGTAATGTGATAGGTTAAATGTGATGGAGGGAACTAGTGGCAGACGATGATTAGTTTAGAAAGGCAAAGCAAGGCAGCATGGTTGGGTATGCTAAGGCCATCAGATAAGTGTGGGAAAAATAACTGTATAAATTGTAGGAGAACAAAGAGATTGGGGACAGTCGGGAAGACATTTTGCTGGCTCCCACAGCTTTGATTTTGCAAGATTAAAGTTTAATTTCGTGAAGGATTTTCTGTGTCTCGTGGTAATTTTTTAATAGAGCATTGAGTGATTCTTCCAGAACAAGCCCCAGGTATTCATATTAATGATTTAGATGAGGAAACAAGACAAAATGTCTCTAAGTTGCATATAATGCAACTTAGGGTGGGAGGATGCAGAGATGCTTCAGTGTGATTTGGACAAGTTGAGTGGGCAAATACAGCGGAACCTCTATTATCCGGAATTCGATGAGCCAAGTTTCAGAAGACTCGAACAAGAACGCCGGGTCCCGATGCGTGGCTAACTATGTTATCCGGCATTGATTATCCAGCATTCGATTAACCAATTGAAATACTCCTTTTGGATAATTGAGGTTCCTCTGTACATGGCAGACGATGTATATTCTGGCTAAATGTGAGGTTATCCGCTGTGATAGACAAATCAGGAAGGTAGATTATTATCAGAATGACGATAGATTGGAAGAGGAGAGATGCAACAAGACCTAGGTATCCTTGGACAACAGTCATTGGAAGTAAGCATGCAGATTCAGCAGGCAGTGAAGAAGACAAATGGTATGATGACCTTCATAACGAGAGGATTTGAGGACAAGAGCAGGCACATCTCACTGCAATTGTACACAACCACACCTAGAATATTGTGTGCAGTTTTGATCTCCTTATCTGGGGAAGGATGTTTTGTCTATGAAGGGAGTGCAGCAAAGGTTTACCAGTCTGATTTCTGGACTGGTGTATGAAGAGAGACTGGACCAGTTTGAACTTTATTCACTTGAGTTTAGAAGAACGAGTGGAGGTTTTATAGCAACCTACAAAATTCAAACAGGACTAGACAGGGCAAACATGGAAGGATGTTCCCAATAACAGGGCTATCCAGAACAAGGGGTCATGGGGGGGTACCATTTAGGACTGAGATGAAGAGAAATTTCTGAACCCAGAGAGTGGTGAATCTGTGGAACATTCTGCCACATTAAAGTGTCTGAGGCCAAAACATTGAATCTTTTGAAGGAGTTAGACACAGTTCTTTCCGCTAAATAGATCAAAGGGTATGGGGAGAAAATGAAAGAACAGGGGACTGAGTTGGTTGATCAGCTAAGATTATATTTAATGGCAGAGCAGGCTCAAAGGGCTGAATGGCCTAAACTGCTTCTACTTTCCAAATTTCTATTTTCTCTCTCAATCCAATTTCATTCCCTCTTTTTGTTTCCATATTTGTTCAGACTCCACCCGATTCTCCACTCTCCGTCTTTATTTCAAATTCTGTGAATCTCCCTAGTTTAGGCAGTTTGTCCTATTGACCCCACCTATGCTGTTCTCAACTCCCAGCCCTAGCAACTTTGGGAACAAGTCATTGTGCTGAGTAAACAGCCAAACCCGAACAACAATTTCAGATCATAACCTTTGCCAACATTTCCCTCTGTACTTCTCTCTCTCTCTCTCTCTCTCTCATTTTCTTACTTGTTTTCAGACGGCAGCTGTTTAGGATCCTGCCATTTACACCTTTTCTAGATACGACTGTTGTCTTTTTAACCATTCCCAAACCCTTTGCCTTTTGCACCAAGAAATTTTACATCATTTATTCTCTTCTGCCCCTACTCAGGCATGACCCTTCACTTTCATTCTTCCCATTGCCTCCATTTCATTTTCTCAAAACTAAAACAAAACTTTTTGAAGTTCTGATCACTGATCCAAAACCTTCTCTGCCCACACAGGCTGCCTCACCTGCTAATTCTTTGTAACACTTTCTGGTTTTATCTAAAGCCTTCATGACTAAATGGACAAGAAGGGACCTCATCCCCACCTTGATCGCTCCTGCACTTGCCCTGTCCAGTCCTGTTAGAATTTTATAGGTTTCAATACAACCACCACTCTTAAACTCAAGTGAATATTATTCCAAACAGTTCAATTTCTCTTCATCTATCAGTTCCCTCACCCCAGGAATAAATTTGATAAACATTTGCTGCACTCCCTCCATAGAGTGACCATCCTTCCTCGGATGAGGAGATCAAAACAGCACACAGTATTCCAGGTGTGGCCCTGCACATTTTCAGCAAGTCATGTTTGGGGATAGGTACAAAGTGCTGATCCAACCAGAAGGCAACCATATCCTGTGAAGAAAACATCCGGAACTCCCTCAATGAGGACAAACAATGCCTTTTGTACCAAATTAAACTTCAGGCTGTATTGAAGAGACACCAAATCATTGTCCTGTAGGAAGTCTATTCGTTTAATGGTTAACGTTCGGGAAAAAAAAAGTCTTGAATTCCTATCCAGGAAGAATCTTGTACATATTCTTATATAAAGTTTGACAACTTCCACCCCGGGAAAAATACATTTCCTAGTTCGGAATTCGCCAGATAATATGATAACATTGCCTGATCGAGCTGCAGTTTCGCACTCTCCCACTGAGGAATTACTCACTGTCTCGGCGCTGAGTGTCTCCAACTCTCGGCCACCCAGGAAGCCCTCGGTGACTTTCACAATTTTCGGTAAGGACGAGCAGAATTCTGTCAGAAATTCCTTTAGACTGTACTCTCTAGGAGCCCACTGGATCGGGTCCGACTGCATCTCGACAGCAACTTTAACCCGATGCCATCATCCAATTACATTGAACATTGCCCAGGTAACACAGGGAAGTCCCAAACAGGCGTCACACAAATGGGGACAGTGCCAGCTTCCATCTGTACACACCCCTGGGCTCTGCAAAAGCAATGGGACTAAATACACTGCTCTCCAAAGACAGCCAAAGTGAAAATTGCTTGCTGCTGCCCGTGGGCTTTTGGCTGAATGCGAATTGGCTGCCAGCAGAGAACACTTTTAAAACTGCAATTGGATGGAAAATGCTCTGGGGTTTCCTTCTTATTGCCAAATGCCTTTATTTTCCATTTCATAGAATCCCTATGGGCAATTTAGCATGACCAATCCACCCAAAACTGCATAGCTTTGTATTGTGGGAGGAAACCCATGTAAACTCCACACAGTCACCCAAGGCTGAGAATTGAACCCAGCTCCCTGGTGCTGTGCGGCAGCAGTGTTAACCACTGGGCCACCGTGCCACCCCTTTTTAAGGTTTATTTGGTTGTCATTTCCATGCAGTTCTTTCTTGTTCGCACATGGGATGTGGGTATCGCTGGCTGGAGTAGCATTTATTGTCCAGAGCGCAGTTAAGGTTCAACTCATTGCTGTGGATTTGGGGTCACTCGCAAGCCAAACCAGGTAGGGATTGCGAATTTTCCTCCCTCAAGGACATTAGTGAACCAGTTATTTTTTGATAACAACCAGTTGTGGTTATGGGGTGGCACAGTGGTTAGCACTGCTACCTCACAGCACTAGGGACCCAGGTTCGATTCTAGCCTGGGGTGACTGTGTGGAGTTTGCACATTCTCCCCGTGTCTGTGTGGGTTTCCTCCCACAGTCTCATGATGTGCAGGTCAGGTGAATTGGCCATGCTAAATTGCCCATAGTGTTAGGTGTATTAGTCAGAGGGAAATGGGTCTGGTTGGGTTACGCTTTGGAGGGTTGGTGGGCCAAAGGGCCTGTTTCCACACTGTAGGGAATCTAACCTAATCTATAGTTACATGGTCACCCTTTGGCTAACCTTTTCTTCCAGCTGTCACTCGAACATTGGTCTCTGGAATGCACATACAATGAGATTATTGTCACTGCCTGCCTTGCAATGAGTTTTGTTTTGCTTATTCATACACTCTTTTGATTTTAATTGAATTGAATTTATTGTCACGTGTACCGAGGCACAGTGAAAAGCTTTGTCTTGTGAGCAATACAGGCAGATCACAGAGTTAAATAGCATAGATAAGTAAATAATAGGTAAACAGTGGCAAAAACAAAAACACAGGTACAGGCGAATGTTAGCCATTTAGTATTCTAACAACAGTACGGTAGAAACTGTTTCGAAACCAGCTGGTGCGTGTGTTCAGGCTTCTGTATCTTCTCCCCGATGGTAGAGGTTGTAGAAAAGCATTGCCAGGATGGGATGGATCTTTGAGAATGCTGGCGGCCTTTCCTTGACAGCGGGCCTGGTAGATGGATTCTATAGAAGGGAAGTTGGCCTTTGTGATTGTCCGGGCCGAGTTCACCACTCTCTGTAACCATCTCCGATCTTGAATGGTACAGTTGCCATACCAGGTAGTGATACATCCAGACAGAATGCTCTCGATGGCACACCTATAAAAGTTGGCAAGGGTATTCACTGTCATGTCAAATTTCCTCAGCTGCCTGAGGGAGAAGAGATGTTGTTGGGCCTTTGTAACCTGTGCATCCACATAAAGAGTCCAAGAAAGCTTATTGTGGATGACCACTCCCAGGAGCTTGACACACTCCACTCATTCTACCTCTGTCCTATTAATGTGTAGGGGGGCATGAGTAACATCCCGCCGAAAGTCAATAATAAGTTCCTTGGTTTTGCTGGCATTGAGAGCTATGTTGTTCTCAGTGCACCATTTTTCCAGGTCTTCCACCTCCTGTCTGTAGTCTGTACCGTCGCCATCTGAGATTCGACTGACTATGGTGGTGTCATCAGCGAACTTGTAAATGGCATTAGTCTAGTATTTGTCAATGTAGTCATGGGTATACAGTGAGTACAGTAGGGTGCTGTTCACACCCCTGGGGGGCTTCAATGTTGAGTGTTAGTGAGGATGAAATATTGTCCCCAATCTTCACTGATTGTGGCCTGTGGGTCAGGAAACTGAGGATCCAGTTGCAGAGAGTGAGGCTTAGTCCGAGATGACTAAGTTTAGTAATCAGTCTCGAGGGGATAATAGTGTTGAAGGCTGAACGGTAGTCAATGAGTAGAATTCTTACATAGCTATTCTTGGTGTCAAGATCTTCTAGGGAGGAGAGAACAGAAGTGATACAGCATCTCACGTGGATTGGTTGGTCTGATAGGCAAATACTGAAATGATAGAAGGCTTCATTTCCACAACACTTTTACAGCCCAATGATACAGTTCAGAAATGCAGTAAATGCTGTAAGAAATGCAGCAGCCAATTTTGAAATGTTAGGTATCACAAACACCACTCTGATATAGTGTGTCTTTGTGGTGTTTATAAGGGACACTATATCAGGACACTATATGCAGGACACTATATCAAAATCAAAATGCGAGTGTTATTTTTAATATGTTCACAGGAAGGTATTATTGCTGGCTGGGCCAACATTTAAGACCCATCCCTTACCACCCTGGAGAAGGTGGTAGTGAGCTGCCTTCTTGTCCATTTAGTCATGGAGACTTGAAATAAAACTAGAAAGTGCTACAAAGATTCAGCAGGGGAGGCAGCCACTGTGGGGAGAGAAACAGAGGTAATGTTTCAGGTCTGTGATCTTTTATCAGAACTTAGTTATGTTTTGATTTTGAGGAAGTGAAATGGGGGTGGCAGGAAGAACAAAAGCAAAGGGTAGGGGTTGCAAGAGAATCAATGATGTAAGATTTTTAGTCCAAAAGGCAAAGGAAGAGAGAATGGGTAAACAGACAAAAGAGGGGGTGTAAATGGCAGGATCCTAAACAGTGGCCATCTGAAAGCAAAAGCACAGAAATGAGAGAGAAAAATAATAGTACAGAAGAAAACAGAATGCTGAAAGATGGTATTATTTAAAATTGTTGAATGTAAATCTTCATCCAGAAGACTGGATAAAGTGCTGAGTCAAAGGTCAGGTGCAGTACCTCAAACAATGTAGCAGGCTAAGCATAGAAAGGCCAGAGACAGGCACGGCAGAGAATTGAAATGACAGGTGATGGGATTTCAGGGTCACACATCCTTATTGCATGGTGACTTTCTGCAAAGCCGACATGTAGCAAGAACAACTCGTATTTGCACAGCACACAATGAAAAGCAAGTCACAGGAGCAAAACAGAGTTTGAGCCAGGTATCTTTGGCCAAGATTTTGGTTATCTGATCTACTTAAGAGGTTTTAAGGAATATTAAAGAAAAAAAAAGATGTAGATAGGTGGAGAGAGAGATTCCAGAGTTTGACTCTAGGCAACTGTAAGCATGGCTACCAATGGTCAAATGATTATAATTGGGAATAGATGTGAAGCCAGAGCTAAAGGAGTGCAGCCCTCATGGACCACTGTGAGGTTGGAAGAGAAAGAGAGAGATAGGGAGGGGTGAGGCCATGAGGGGATTTGAAAACAAGGAGCAACAGATTAGTGAACATAAGTTTGATTCATTTATTTAATACTTTTTTTGTTCTCTTTTAAATCTAAATGTTCTTTGGTAGCCTTCGATCTAACCTGACAATGATTAACCCCATGATGTTCAACTCTGTAAGTTTTTTTTAATCTGTCTGATGAATATGGCCAAGTCAGCACAGACATCACTGGCTTAGCAATTCTTGCTGATGGAAATAACATGCGACAGTTCCTTGGAGTTGGTCATCTTCTCCAGTCAAGAGATGCCAAGGCATGTCTGAGCAGATAAGGTGGGAAATGTTCACCTTTTTCACCTACCTTTTGTCACAGGACCATGACATTGGAGAAATGCACTGAAAAGCTTGTCCCTCCAGAACCACGGGTCACAGTCTAATGATATCTAACAATATCTATTAGGACTGGGATGAGAAATTTCTTCACCCAGAGAATGGTGAGCTTGTGGAATTCTCTGCCACAAAAAGTTGTTGAGGCCAAAACACTTAATGTTTTCAAGAAAGAGTTAGATATATTACTTATGGCTAAAGGGATCAAAGGGTATGGGGGATTGTGGTAAGTAGGAATCAGGTAATGAATTGGATGACTCAGCTATGATTATATTGTAAGATGGAACAGGCTTGAAGAGCTAAATGGCCGACTCCTGTTGCCATTATCTATGTGCCCATTCAAGTTGCTGTTCCACACTTTTGTACTCAGTTTAGATAGAACCGCTGCAGGTTTTACTCTGTATGTGTTGATTTCAGATTCATGAGACAGCTTGCTAGATAGGTGAACATGTTAATAATCTTCAGCTTAACATCATTGACAATGTGGACTGTGTCATTTGTCTTCCTGATGTTAATGGTTAAACCAGGTCTTTATAAGTGTGAGAGTCTATCTGTTTCTTCAGGATGGAATGAGTTACATCACTGTTGAGCAACTCTCTAATGGAGACTTGGCCTGCTTTTGGCTTCAGGCTGGCAATGGCAAATAGCATTCAGTCAATGCTAGTGTGTAAATAGACATCGTTTTTGGATGAACTAAAGTAAATAACAATTGAGAAGAATAAAACAATATAAAGACTGTGCACTGAAATTGGGAATCAATACTGCTTTAAATCAAAAAAGTGGTGGAAAAGTTTGGCTGTTTTAAAAGCAATTTACTGGAAGACACTGAGAGTTGTATGTACAATATTACCTTATTTGAGCAGCGAGGGAAAATCCCAGATAAACTATAGTGTTGAGAGAGTTCAGGGCAGTTCTGCCCAGAGACATCATTAAATTGGTGTCAGTTGTTATGTGATGAGGAGAGCTCAACATGGTTAGTTCTGGAGAAAGAGGCTACAGCCTTGTATGGGAAAAGAGTAGAAGGGCTACAGTCATGGGGGATTCTATTGTAAGGGGAGTAGACAGGCAGTTCTGTGATTGAAAACAAGACTCCCAAATGGTATGTTGCCTCCCAGGTGCACGGGTCAGGGATGTCTCAGATCAGCAGCAGAACATTCTGAAGGGGGAGGGTGAACAGCCAGCTGTCGTGGTGCATGTAAGCACCAACGATATACGTAAAACAACAGGATGAGGCCCTACAAGCAGAATTTAGGGAGGTAGAAGCCAAGTTAAAAAGTAGGACCTCAGAGATAGTAATTTCAGGATTGCTACCAGTGTCATGTGCTAGTCAGGGTAGAAATGAAAGAATAATCAGGATGAATGTATGGTTTGAGAGATGGTTCAGGAGGGAGGGGTTCAGATTTTTGAACATTGGGACCGGTTTTGGGGGAGGTGGGAGTATTACAAATTGGATAGTCTATACCTGGGCCAGACTGGAACCAATGTCCTTGGGGATGCTTTGGCTAATGCTGTTGGTATGGGTTTAAACTAATGTGGCAGGGGGATGGGAACCAAATGAGAAGGTTAGTGGACAGTATCCTTACTAAGTAGTCATTAAAGGCTTGGGGGAACAAGGTAATGAAGTCAGCGTGACTAAGAGGAAGAGTTGTTGTTGGGTTGCTGTAGTCTTACCAGACCATAGGGGCTGCTCTCTTCATTAGAGAGAAGTGGCTGGTGGTGACTTAACCTAAGGGCCATCAGACCTCAGGTGAGGGAAGAGGTTGAGAAGGACAGCCAGTGATGGGAATTGAACCCATACTGTTAGCATCACAGTAAAGCAACAATCCAGCCAACTGAGCTAAACCAATTCCCAAGGGGAAGTGTAGGCAGGGAGCAGATGATGAATGTGAAGGGTCAGGTGGTCTAAGGTGCATTTGTTTTAATGCGAGAAGTGTAGTAGGTAAGGCCGATGAGCTAGTACCTGAGAATATGACGTTATTGCTATTACTGAGACTTGGTTGAGGGAAGGGCATGATTGGCAACTAAATATCCTTTAGTTGCTTCAGGTGGGATAGAGAGGGAGGTAAAAGGGGTGGAGGCATTGCATTACTGGTCAGACAGGATATCACAGCTGTGCTGAAGAAGGGTACTATGGAGGAGTTGTGCAGTGAGGCAATATGGGCAGAACTCAGAAATAGGAAGGATGTGGTAACAATGTTGGGGCTCTCTACTATAGGCCTCCCAACAGTTAGCGTGAGATAGAGGTACAAATATGTTTACAGATTATGGAGACATGTAGGAGCAACAGGGTGGTAGTGATAGGAGATTTTAATTTTCCCAACATTGACTGGAATTCACTTAGTGTTAGAGGTCTAGATGGAATATCCAGGGGGGGTTTTATAGAGCAGTATGTAAGGAGCATCCAGGAGGGTTTTATAGAGCAGTATGTAAATAGTCCAACTTGGGAAGGGGCTGGCCAGGTGGTTGAAGTTTCAGGAGGGGATTATTTTGGGGATAGTGATCACAATTCCGTAAATTTTAGAATAGTCATGGACAAAGACAAGAGTGGTCCTAAAGGAAGAGTGCTAAACTGTGGGAATGCCAGCTATAGCAAAATTTGGCAGGAGCTGGGGAATGTGGATTGGAAGCATCTGTTTGAAGGTAAGTCCACTTTTGACATGCAAAGAGAAGTTTAAAGAGAGGTTGATTAGTGTGCATGAATGGCATGTCCCTGTGAAAATGAGGGATACAAATGGCAAGATTAGGGAACCATAGATAACAGGTGAAATTGAAAGACTAGCTAAGAGGAAAAAGGAAGATTGTATAAGGTCTAAGTGACTGAAAACAGATGAAGCTTTGGAAGAATATTGGGAAATGAGGAATTAAGAAAGCTAAAAGAGGTCATGTAATATCTTTAGCAAACAGAATTAAGGAAAATCACAAAGCCTTTTATTCATAAGTGAGGTGCAAGAAGGTAACTAGGGAAACAATTGGTCCACTCAAGGACAAAGGAGGAAAGTTATGCGTGGAGACAGAGAAAATGGGTGAGATTCATGATGAGTACTTTCCATCAGTATTCACCAAGGAAAGGGACATGACGGATGTTGAGGTTAGGGATGGACGTTTGATTACACTAGGTCAAGTCGGCATCTGGCTGTAAACAGGCTGCACCTTTTTTTGAGGTATTTTAGGTGTTGGAGGTGATTTCCTCAAACTCCAGGAGCAGCAATTACTGTTTTATATGTTGTTGCATTGTTTTGGAACTTTGGAGAGAAAAGAAGTCAAAACAACAGCACTTGTAAAAGGGAGAGGAACAGACAAAGGCAGCACATGGTGAGGTCAGTGCAGGAGAGAGAGAGAGAGAGAAAGAGAGAAAGAGAGAAACCCACACTGCTAACGGATACAGCAGTGAACCTGCACAGTTACTGCCTTTGCTGTTTAAATTCATATATCGGTGGACATCGGAGTGCGTCTGGGAAAATGGCCAAACAGTGAAATTCACAACTAATCTTGGAGGAACCTGTTTAGGAGAGGTCACATTACAGAAACAAAAGTGAATATTTAAACATGGCCTTACAGTAGTGAGTAGTGAGTAGTGAGTAGTCTGCAGTAGTGAGTAGAGTGAGTTCTTTCTTGATTATATGTTTTATTGAGATATGTCTCTTGATTAAACTTAAAAATGTAAGCCATAAGTATTATGTTAGACTGGAGCAGTGTTTTGTAGAGGAATAAGACAGAGCTATTTTCTGGGTCTGTAGATTGAAAGAAGCAAAAATGGTCTTTAGTAGAGTGATATACTTTTCTTGTCGGATGTAGGGGTTTACAGAGAGTTTATGTGTTACTGAGGATTATATCTGCAATAAATGCCATTGGTTGCAAATCCTATCAGATTGAATGGATTGGTTAGAGAGACCATTCGAGGCAATGAGGCATTTACAAGAGCAAGGGGATGTGATGGATAGGAGTTTTCGGAATGGGGGAATGTACAGTCACATAGATGGGTTAACTCCAGGAAAGGTAAGAGAGGTAGGCAGTTAGTGCAGGAGTCTTCTGTGGCTATCCCTATTTCAAACAAGCATGCTGTTTTGGAAAATGTAGAGGGTGATGGATTCTCAGGAGAATGTAGCACAACCAGCCAAGTTTCTGGCTCTAATGTAATGAGGGAAATGTTGGGTTCCAAGAGATCAATTGGGTTCGGGGACTCTCTAGTCCGAGGCACAGATAAATGTTTCTGTGGCCAGCAGCAAAAAATCAGAATGGTGCCAGGATCAAGGATGTCTCAGAGAGGGTGCAGAATGTTCTCAAGGGGGACGGGGGTCATTGTCCACATTGAAACGAACAACATAGGAAGGGAAAAGGTTGTATATTCTCCCTTCAGAATATCAGAGTTGGGCAGGAATTTAAAAAGGAGATCTTTGAGAGTAGTAATATTTGGATTACTCACGGTGCTGCAAGCCAATGAAGTCAGGAATGGGAGGATAGAGCAGGTGAATGCATGGCTGAGGAGCTGGTATATGAGAGAAGGATTCATATTTTTGGATCATTGGAATCTCTTCTGGGGTAGAAGTGACCTGTACAAGAAGGAAAGATTGCACCTGAATTGGAAGGGGACTAATATACTAGCAGGGAGATTTGCTTGAACTGCTCTGGAGGATTTAAACTATTAAGATCGGGGAGGTGTGGGACCCAGGGAGCTAGTGAAGAAAGAGATCAATCTGAGACTGGTACAGTTGAGAATAGAAGCGAGTGAAACAGTCAGGACAGGCAGGGACAAAGCAGAGACCAAGGTAGGACTGATAAATTAAACTGCATTTATTTCAATGCAAATGGCCTAACAGGGAAGGCAGATGAACTCAGGACATGGTTAGGAACATGGGACTGGGATATCATAGCAATTACAGAAACGTGGCTCAGGGATAGACAGGATTGGCAGCTTAATGGTTCAGGATACAAATGTACAGGAAGGACAGAAAGGGAGACAAGACAGGAGGTGGTTTGGCGTTTTTGATAAAGGATAGCATTACAGCTTTACTGAGGGAGGATATTCCCAGAAATACATCCAGGGAAATTATTTGGGCTGAACTGAGAAATAAGAAAGGGACGATCACCTTATTGGGATTTTATTATAGACCACTTAATAGTCAGAGGAAATTGAGAAACAAACTGGTAAGAGATCTCAGCTCTCTGTAAGAATAATAGGGTAGTTATGGTAGGGGATTTTAACTTTCCAAACATAGACTAAGACTGCCATAATGTTAAGAGTTTAGATGGAGAGGAATTTGTTAAGTGTGTACAAAAAAGTTTTCTGATTCAATATGTGGATGTACCTACAAGAGAAGGAGCAAAACTTGACCTACTCTTGGGAAATAAGTCAGGGCAGGTGACTGAGGTGTCATTGGGGGAGCACTTTGGGGCCAGCGACCATAATTCTATTTGTTTTAAAATAGTGATGGAAAAGGATAGACCAGATCAAAAAGTTGAAGTTCTAAATTGGAGGAAGGCTAATTTTGATGGTATTAGGCAAGAACTTTCAAAAGCTGATTAGGGGCAGATGTTTGCAGGTAAAGGGATGGCTGGAAAATGGGAATCCTTCAGAAATGAGATAACAAGAATCCAGAGACAGTATATCCCTGTCAGGGTGAGAGGGAAGGCTGGTAGGTATAGGGAATGCTGGATGACTAAAGAAACTGAACGTTTGATTAAGAAAAAGAAGGAAGCATATATCAGATATAGACAAGATAGATCGAATGAATCCTTAGAAAAGGTTAAAGGCAGTAGGAGTGTACTTTAAGAGGGTAATCAGGAGGGCAAAAAGGGGACATGCGATAGCTTTGGAAAATAGAGTTAAGCAGAATCCAAGGGTTTTTACAAATACATTAAGGACAAAAGGGTAACTAGGGAGAGAATAGGGCCCCTCAAAGATCAACAAGGCGGCCTTTGTGTGGAGCCACAGAAAATGGGGGAGATACTAAATGAGTATTTTGCATCAGTATTTACTGTGGAACAAGACATGAAAGATATAGAATGTAGGGAAATAGATGGTGACATCTTGAAAAGTGTCCATATTATAGAGGAGAATGTGCTGGACATCTTGAGACACATAAAGGTGGATAAATCCCCAGGACCTGATCAGGTGTACCCTAGAACTCTGTGGGAAGCTAGAGAAGTGATTGATGGGCCTCTTACTGAGATATTGGGATCATCAATAGTCACAGGTGAAGTGCCAGAAGACTGGAGGTTGGCTAACGTGATGCCACTGTTTAAGAAGGTTGGTAAGGACAAGCCAGGGAACTATAGAGCAGTGAGCCTGACGTCGGTGGTGGACAAGTAGATGGAGGGAATCCTGAGGGACAGGATGTACATTTGGAAAGACAAGGACTGATTAGGGATAGTCAACATGGCTTTATGTGTGGGAAATTATGTCTCACAAACTTGACTGAGTTTTTTGAAGAAGTAACAAAGAGGATTGATGAGGGCAGAGTGGTGGACATGATCTATATGGACTTCAGTAAGGCCTTCAACAAGGTTCCCCATGGGAGACTGGTCAGCAAGGTTAGATCTCATGGAATACAGGGCAAACTAGCCATTTGGATACAGAACTGGCTCAAAGTAGAAGGCAGAAAGTGGTGGTGCAGAGTTGCTTTTCAGACTGGAGGCCTGTGACCAGTGGAGTGCCACAAGGATTGGTGCTGGGTCCTCTACTTTTCATCATTTATGTAAATGAATAGGAGGTATAGTTAGTAAGTTTGCAGAGGACACCAAAATTGGAGGTGAAGTGGACAGTGAAGAAGGTTACCTCAGATTACATCTGGATCTTTATCAGATGGGACAATGGGCTGAGGAGTGGCAGATGGAGTTTAATTCAGATAAATGCGAGGTGCTGCATTTTGGGAAAGCAAATCTCAGCAGGAATTATACACCTAATGGTAAGGTCCTAGGGAGTGTTGCTGAACAAAGAGAACTTGGAGTGCAGGTTCATAGCTCCTTGAAAGTGGAGTCACAGGTAGATAGGATAGTGAATAAGGCCTTTGGTATGCTTTCCTTTATTGGTCAGAGTATTGAGTACAGGAGTTGGGAGGTCATGTTGCGGCTGTACAGGACATTGGTTAGGCCACTTTTGAATATCGCGGGCAATTCAGGTCTCCTTCCTATCGGAAGGATGTTGTGAAACTTGAAAGGGTTCAGAAAAGATTTACTAGGATGTTGCCAGGCTTGGAGGATTTGAGCTACAGGGAGAGGTTAAATAGGCTAGGGCTGTTTTCCCTGGAGGGTCGGAAGCTGAGGGGCGACCTTATAGAGGTTTACAAAATTATGAGGGGCATGGATAGGATAAATAGACAATGTCTCTTCCGTGGGGTGGGGGAGTTCAAAACTAGAGGGCATAGGTTTAGGGTGAGAGGGGAAAGATATACAAGAGACCTAAGGGACAACCTTTTCACTCAGAGAGTGGTACATGTATGGAATCAGCTGCCAGAAGATGTGGTGGAGGATGGTACAATTGCAACATTTAAAAGGCATCTGGATGGGTATATGAATAGGAAGGGTTGGGAGGGATATGGGCTGGGTTCTGGCAGGTGGGACTAGATTGGGTTGGGATATCTGGTCAGCATGGACAAGTTGGACCGAAGGGTCTGTTTCCATGCTGTACATCTCTATGACTCTATAAGGAGGGAAGAAGTATTGGGTATTCTAAAAGGCATTAAGGTGAAGAAGTCCCCAGGTCCGGCAGCATACCAACACCTTCCACCACGACCTCAAATTCACCTGGACCGTCTCAGACTCCTCCCTCCCCTTCCTAGACCTTTCCATTTCTATCTCGGGCAACCGAATCAACACGGACATTTACTATAAACCGACCGACTCCCACAGCTACCTAGACTACACCTCCTCCCACCCTGCCCCCTGTAAAAACGCCATCCCATATTCCCAATTCCTTCATCTCCGCCGCATCTGCTCCCAGGTGGACCAGTTCCAAATCCGTACAACCCAGATGGCCTCCTTCTTCAAAGACCGCATTTTCCCCCAAACGTGGTCGACGATGCCCTCCACCGCATCTCTTCCACTTCCCGCTCCTCCGCCCTTGAGCCCCGCCCCTCCAACCGCCACCAGGACAGAACCCCACTGGTCCTCACCTACCACCCCACCAACCTCCATGTACAGCGGATCATCCGCCGTCATTTCCGCCACCTCCAAACGGACCCCACCACCAGGGATATATCTCCCTCCCCTCCCCTATCAGCGTTCCGAAAAGACCACTCCCTCCATGACTCCCTCGTCAGGTCCACACCCTCCACCAACCCAACCTCCACTCCCAGCACCTTCCCCTGCAACCGCAAGAAATGCAAAACGTGCGCCCACACCTCCCCCCTTCCCTCCAAAGCCCCAAAGGATACTTCCATATCCGCCACAAATTCAGCTGCACCTCCACACACATCATCTATTGCATCCGCTGCACCCAATGTGGCCTCCTCTATATTGGGGAGATAGGCCGCCTACTTGCGGAACGGTTCAGAGAACACCTCTGGGACACCCGGACCAACCAACCCAACCACCCCGTGGCTCAACGCTTCAACTCCCCCTCCCATTCCACCAAGGACATGCAGGTCCTTGGACTCCTCCATCGCCAGACTATAGCAACACGACGGTTGGAGGAAGAGCGCCTCATCTTCCGCCTAGGAACCCTCCAACCACAAGGGATGAACTCAGATTTCTCCAGTTTCCTCATTTCCCCTCCCCCCACCTTGTCTCAGTCAAATCCCTCGAACTCAGCACTGCCTTCCTAACCTGCAATCTTCTTCCTGACCTTCTCCGCCCCCACCCCACTCCGGCCTATCACCCTCACCTTAACCTCCTTCCACCTATCGCATTTCCAACGCCCCTCCCCCAAGTCCCTCCTCCCTTCCTTTTATCTTAGCCTGCTGGGCACACTTTCCTCATTCCTGAAGAAGGGCTTATGTCCGAAACGTCGATTCTCCTGTTCCTTGGATGCTGCCTGATCTGCTGTGCTTTTCCAGCAACATCTGGATCCCCAGCATCTGCAGTCCTCACTTTCTCCTCGATGGGCACAATAGCATCAGTTAAGGTGTATCTAGACAGATACATGAATGGAGCTGAGGGATACAGGTCCTTAGAAAATAGACCACAGGTTTAGATACAAGATCTGGATCAGTGCAGGCTTGGAAGGCGGAAGGACCTGTTCCTGTGCTGTAATTTTCTTTGTACCTTATTTGTTACTTGGCCCTTTGTGTGCTTATTTGTGTGGGTTTGGGAACTTTTTTTTTAAAAAGGGATAGAGTTTAAGTTATAAAGTTAACAGTTAACAATTGTGACGTTGCTGTCACATTAACAAGGTTATTTTGTCCTTGGGGTTTTCTTTGAGAAGTCGTAAAGGCAGAGATGCCGAGGGGTCTTGGAAGAGCCTCGTTTAACAGTGGAGGAGAGTGGCCACTTCTCCCACAACAGGTTTTTTCTAGTTTGGTTTAGCTATGGCAGTCACAAAATGCTGGAGTCCAGGAAAGGTTGCAAACTTCAGCAGATGATTCCTGACTGACTTTCTGAAATCTCTTTAGATGTTGTCCCTCCTGCCCGTAAGAATGTGTGTTTCAATTTATCTTTTTGCCAAGGGATGTGTTCATGGGGTGTTACTGGATTGGAACAGTTTCTTAGTTAAGTTGCTGTATCAGGTTGGTTAAATTTTCCAATAGTTAAGTTCTTCTAAATTCAGTTTTTTTTTGTTCATATTTCAAATCTCGTGTGTAAATAAATTGTTTGCTTAAAGCTGAATGGTTTGACCAGCTGCATCACATCCAGAATATCCACTTCACATCTGCCTTTAAAATAAGAAAACGTTAGGGTCTAGGCTACATTCTGGAAATATTTTGTAGGAGTCTGGCCTGGCCATAACACAATTCGTATTTCTGTCACGTTATTTGCAATAAATTATTTTACTTTTAAAACGGAAAAAGTGGCGCACTTTTTTTAATCTGAATGAGTCTGG
The DNA here is from genome assembly GCF_037043375.1 of Chiloscyllium plagiosum. NCBI lineage: Eukaryota > Metazoa > Chordata > Chondrichthyes > Orectolobiformes > Hemiscylliidae > Chiloscyllium > Chiloscyllium plagiosum. The sequence goes on from NW_028270180.1 coordinate 33,072,291, forward strand.
CACTCTGGTAGTTTCATCAAGTTTTCACATTTGTGATGTCGCAGAAAATAGTGAGGCTAGATTTACAGTATACTATCCTCACTGGCTCGAGCCACCAGAGTGACAGCACCATAAAGCAACTGTTTTACCCCACTGTGGATCTCAAAGGTTCTGAAGCTTCCCTGTCATAAATGATCATACCGATCATGTTGTCATCAGCCAGATCACAATCAGCAGCTTCAGCATGTAGTCACTTTTTCCAGCATCTTCGATTGGCTGCATCTGCTCACATGATCAAATGTGTTGGCAAGATTTATCAACATTTTTCTTGCACTAACTGGGCTGAGAGGTTCATGTCCATTGTGGATCTCCTGATCCTGAAGGTCAGGAAAGATGTGCTAAGCCAGATCTGCAGTCTGACGAGGGTAAATAATTTCAAACAGCAAATACTTTTCCCATTGCACTCAACAAAGCAATCCCTCAATCACTTCTGGTGGTTGTGCTTACCCTTGTATATGGTTACAACTGTTGCATCACCTTTATCCTGTGCAACAGGTCACTCTCCAGAAGTGATGAAGAAGCTCATTCAGCTGCCTAAGTGATACCTTTCCGTTCTTGAGATCAGGTGGTATATCATCAGTAACTGGAGCAACCTGATCAATAGCTTTGCTAAGCTCCTCCAACTGTGACGTTATAGCTCCCACAGGGACACTGTTGTCCCTAGGGTACAATTCATTAGTGTTAAACCATCTCAGCCCCTGTTAATCAGTCAGCTATAATCTCCTGTGCTTTTGTTTCAATGAAGCTGTCTCCTTTGTTGATGCACCTGTTGTATTTTTGATCCAATCAGATACATCCGCATGTTTCCTAGTATTTGAATATTCCCGCAGTTTTAACCAGTCAATACTGGGGCAGCGTTGAGCAATCTGTGAGCAGCTGTGCATGCATTGTCTTCCCATCTGAATCACTCCCAGGATTATTTAGAATGAATCATGTGTCATCAATAGCAGTTTCCATGACAGTGATGTTAGCCTCAAAGCAGTTGTATTTTTCAATACTTGCATTCCATATGTTGAGTGCACAGTATTGCAAACTATGTCTCAAAGTATGATCCATGTCACATCTGCACCGTATAGAGGTGCCAGAAAGTGTCCATTCAATTTGGTTGGTAAAGCTTAGTTCTCATCTGGGCAGACATCATGGCTGACAATGGTGCCAAGATAGTCTTTCTACTGGAATGAAAAAAAGGAGTTGGAACCTCATGCTGGATTGATCACAGTCTGCATTGTGGGAGCAGAAAATATTGAGTGATGGTTCAGCTGGTGTCAACATCCTGATCTTGAATGTCATCTGCACACATTGTGGCCTGGTCCATTCTGAAAGTGTTATAGCTGCACAAAAGTTGAGGTAATAGTAAAGCTCAAGTCGTCACTCTATGTTCTCAATTACCATTCACATCCCATGATGTCTGAGGCAGGACAGCCTTATAGCCTACTCTCAATAGAGATTAGCAGACAATGCTCCCTTTACAGCATAGAAATAACTAGACAAGATAAGACATTACTGGCCATCCTAACTGCCCTTCAGATGCAATGGCTCGGTTAGTGAGGTAAGGGGCGCCTGAGTGTTGGAAAACAATCTTGGTTCCCAGGAAATATCATTGGACCAAATAATTGTCAAATAAAGTAGTATTGTGTATTGATTGGTAATTGTTTGAATGTACTATGCAATCATGGCCTGTACCCTTCTTTAAGTATAAAAAAGCCAGGTGTGCAGCTCCTCCGAGGAGTACGGAAGTATACAACCTCTGTGTTTCTGGACGCTCTTCACCCGGCCGTATGAAGAAATAAAGAATGAAGTCTTAAAGAACCAGACTGATTGTGAGTGCTTATTGATCAATCATGGAACCGAGAGACCATCCACCCCCCCCCCCCCCCCCATGGTCCAGATCTTCACTCATAACACTGGTCTGTGTAATGGAGCAGTATCTGGATCATTTTCCACCTTTAAGACATTCTTTAGAGCAACGTATTTGACATAGCTTTTCATTATTTGGCTTGGTGTTTTATTTTACTTTAGAATATTGTGGAATGAAAGTCTTTTTCCTAGGATGATGACGTTAGCTTGTATGATGGGGCATAACTACAAATTGAGGGTGATAGATTTAAGACAGATGGCAGAGGCAGGTTCTTTACTCAATGGTAAGGGCGTGGAATACCCTACCTGCCAATGTAGTTAACTCAGCCACATTAGAGAGATGTAAACAATCCTTGGATAAGCACATGGATGACAATGGAATAGTGTAGGGGGACGAGCTGAGAATATTTCACAGGCCGGCACAACATCGAGGGCTGAAGGGCCTGTTCTGCGCTGTATTGTTCTATGTTCCTGTTTAGGCACTTGGGATGTTTCATTACAATGGAAGTTACAATATATTAATTATTGTTAATTCACATGGAGTTGGAAAGCAGTTAGAAAGAGCTATCTGACCATATGGAGGTGGTTTTCTACCACACAGCAGCAACTTCTTAAAAACAAAGGCTACACCATTAATGTTGCTCCTCAGAATTGTTCCCTTTGCAGATTAAATGCTTCTCTTTCAGTGATGCATTTTTAAACAAACTTGTTCCTTGTACAGAATGTCCATGGCTAGCCTTTCAATGTTATCCCCAAACAATCCAATTGCTGTCATGGCCTTCCTTCTTTTACAAAAAAAAATCAATGTCTGCAAAACATTTCGGCGTTTGATGTTGCTTGATAATTTGATGCTAATGAGCAGCTATTAAACTAAATCTTCTAATCTCTGCATAACCTCTCTCATCATCTGAATGGAAACAGCACAACTGGCAAAATGGAACCAAGTCCTTCCAGACAGCAGGTCAGGAGGAAGCAGAGGACATATCAATGGGAGTTGGTGAATCTCACGACCCACTTCCTCAGTGCTGCTTTATTTATCTCAACTCAGTTAGGATTCAAGTTCCTAACTTCTTGTTTAGGGTTGAAACCATTTCAAACTAGTCATCAACACGACTACTCATCAATTTGAAGCTTAATTACGAGGAGCAAACAGTTAGATTATGGGTTTTGACAAGTCAATTATTTTGCTCGAGTTTCTGCTGAACTTCATTATCACCAAATGTAAACTCTATAACAAACTAGTGCAAGTGGGCAGTAATCCTAAAGGCAATTTATATTGAAAATATTCCTGGATATATTTTAGTAATAACTTGGTGCATGCAGCTTTATTAATACAGCTGATTATGGGTTTATCACAAAAATAAGCATTTCAAATCAATAAATCAGTCCACCATACTTGAATAACAGCATTAAATAACCAAAAATAACTTTTAAAAGCTGTACAGAACACTTTATATTAATTTCATGGGTGTAGTCAATATTATTGAATTTTAAAAATATTTAAAAGCTTTTAAAAATGCACCCTTATGTCTGAAAAAGGGCATAACTTAAGGTCGGCAAATGTGTGCAATTAGATAAAGATTTGAAATGGTGATGTGATGAATTTTATGGTTGGAGCCAGTTTGCAGCAAAATGTTTTCTTAAACAAGTACAAAAGCAGCTCAATTTGTGATTCCCATCTTCAACAGTGGAACAGAAGCAATGTCCGGTCTTTAAAGCAACAACATTTAAAAACAGCCTTTCAACGAGTTGGCAAAATGGGAGAAGACATGTAATACATTTTAATTAAAGGGAATGGCAATGAACAATGAAATCTCATGACCAATCTCATTAGCAGCTTTCAATAAAGAAAAAGACAACACAGTCAGTCTGAACAAAAAAATAATCTAAATAGAAAACAAACTGGAATGCCACTAATGAAAGCAAATCAGAGCTTTCAACCACAAGTTACAATAAATGTTGCAGGACATTTGACAATATACAGCAGTTGTTTGCACAGCAGTAATAGAGAATCCATCTATGTTGGAACTGGTATTGCAAGAAAGTGAACGGTGACTCAATCATGATCTCGCACTCTTCGGCAGATTTCACTGGTGAACTCTGAACATTTAGAATTGCCTCCAAGATCTTTGGTCAGCACCTAGAAAAAGATCAGCCTGGTTTAGCATGGGCAAGACACATGGAAAGGACTGATGGAACCTAGAGTTGTCAGACGTGCACAATATCCATTGTCTCACAATGGAAGGTAGCCATGAAATCTGTATAATAACAGTTGTGATTCCTATTGTGACCTAAGCTGATGGAAATACTTGCCAAGTCAAAACTGTGATAACTTTGTTTAGCTAACTTGGTTAGTTACTGTAATAGAGGTTGCAGATGTTCTTGAACAAAACATAACATTCTATTACAAAAGAAAATACAGTTAGATAGATTTCAACAAACATTAAACATTCCAACATCCCCCCCTCCCCCCCAATTCTATCCATTAGAAACTCAAGTCCAGAAAAATATTCTCCTATCTCAACTCTAGGTCTCATTTAAATGACACCTTCCAGTTTCTCTCCCTCAAACTGTACAGACAACTTTATGGCCTAAACTTCTCAATTCTAGCAACCTGAAGATTTCTATCCCAAATCCTCCTGGTTTGAAAGTTTCACAATTTAGGGAAAACACTGCTACTACAGTAAAATAAAACAAAGAAATCTGAAAGAGAAACAAGTTGCTGGAGAAACTCAGCAGGCCTGGCAATACCTGTGGAGAGAAAGCAGAGTTAAGCAGAACTGAAAGAGAGTCACTGGACTAAAACTCTGCTTTTTCTCACAGGTGCTGCCAGACTTGAGCTTCTCCCTCAAATCTATCCCAACATTATGCTCAAGACTAACTGCTGGACAGCATCCTGGGATTTTCTCACACCAGCTATCCTTTACAGATTAATCAGAACCCATTGAAAAGAACGGTGAGAACTTTCGCTTGAAAAGTGACTGTTAAGAATGAGGGAAGATAATGGAAAGGTTTGGTAAGCGGAATAAACTTTGAGAAGTCTTTCCATCAGACATAAAAGGACATGGCCTCAATATGAGATAAAATAACCATTGACAGGATAAATATTTTGAGACCAATGCTTGCAATGCTGCTGCAGTGGAAGCAGAATAGCAAACCAAAGCTTTCACAGAAATCTGAAGTTTCTGAATGGCATGTTGCACATGAACAACAACATTTATCTTGAATAAGTGCAATTAGTCAGGGGGCGGCACGGTGACACAATGGCTAGCACTGCTGCCTCACAGCACCTGAGACCCGGGTTCAATTCCAACCTCAGGCGACTGACTGTGTGGAGTTTGCATGTTCTCCCCGTGTCTGCGTGGGTTTCTTCCGAGTGCTCTGGTTTCCTCCCACAGTCCAAAGATGTGCAGGTCAGGTGAATTGGCCATGCTAAATTGCCCGCAGTGCTAGGTAAAGGGTAAATGTATAGGTATGGGTGGGTTGCGCTTCGGCGGGTCGGTGTGGACTTGTTGGCCACTGTAATCTAATCTAATCCAACTCTTCCAGTTGTTACTTCTCAGCAGCAGAAACAAAATCCGTATTTGTCATTGAATTTGACCACAATGTTTTGCTTCTATGTATCAGCAATGTCTAATTGCAACAAAGCCCATACAAAATGCTTGGAAGATTTCTACAATCATCTCACTTACATAAAATTCAACTCTTATAAGCATGCCAAACAGATCCCATTGCCCAGATGAGAAAAGGGGTTATTGTAATTATAAATATTGCCTGCAGGGGCTGCTGCAGCACAGCATGTCTCCATGCCTTCTCTGTCCTTCAGAGAAACATCTCCATTCAAACTGCCTGTATTTTAGGGCGGCACAGTGGTTAGCACTGCTGCCTCACATCATCAGGGCCCTGGATCGGATTCCAGCCTCAGCCGACTGTCTGTGTGGAGTTTGCACATTCGGCTCATGTCTGCGTGGGTTTCCTGCAGGTGATCCAGTTTTCTCCCAGTCCAAAGATGTGCAGGTTAGATGAATTGGTCATGCTCAATTGCCCATTGTGTTCAGGGATGTGTAGGTTAGGTACATTAGTCAGGGGTAAAATGTAAGGTAGGGGGAATAAGTCTGGGTGGGTTACTCTTTGGAGGGTCGGTGTGGACTTGTTGGGCTGAAGGGCCTGTTTCCAAACTGTAGAGATTCTCTGGATCTCTCTGTATTCACCAACATCTATAAACTCCCCTCAGTTTCTCTAACTACTTACAACTTTACTAAACTGCTTTGTGTTTTACTATTTCACTGTACTGCCTGGTTTAGAACAGAATGTGCATGTTCTAAGTGCAACCAGACATCTGAGTGTTATTGCTCCTCAGGTCCCTTTTACATCTTCCCCCTCTCACTTTAAAATTTATGCCCTCTAGTTTGGACTCCCTTCCCTGAGAAAAAGACCTTGACTATTCATTCCATGTCCCTCATGAATTTATAAACTTCGAAAAGATCACCCCTCAGCCTCCAAAAGCTCCAGGGAGAAAAGCCCCAGCTTATACAGCCTTTACCTATAGATCAAACCCTACCAGAATGCAACACCTCACATTTATCTAAATTCAATTCCATCTGCCAACCCTCAGCCCAACTGATCAAGGTCCTTTTATACTCTGAAGTAATCTTCTTTGCTGTCCATTACACCAATTTTGGTGTCATCTGCAAACTTACTAACTATACCCCCTATATTCACACCCAAATCATCAATGGCCTATGGTCAATGGTGATATTATTGCTAAACTGTTGACCCAGGTGATGTTCTCAGGACCTGGGCTCAAATCCCACCATGGTAGATGGTGGAATTTGAATTCAGTAAATATCTGGAATTAAAAGTGTAACGACAACTTTGAATCCATTATCGATTGTCAGAAAAACCCAACTGGGTCACTCATGTCCTTTAAGGAAGGAAACTGCCATCCTTCACATGGTCTGGCCTACAATGTGACTCCAGCAACGTGGTCAACTCTCAACCCCACTCTGGGCAATAAACGCTGGCACTCGCCAGTGATACCTACATCTCATGAGTGAATAAAACACAAGTAACTTAAAAGCAGTGGATTCAGCACCAATTCTTGCAGCACATCGCTGGTCACAGGCCTTCAGTCCGAAAAACAAACTTCTACCACCACCACCACCACATCTCCTACCTTCAAATCAATTTTGTATCAAACTGGATAGCTCACCCTGGATTCCATGTGATCTAACCTTGCTAACCAGCCTACCATGCAGAATCTTGTCAAGTACCTTGAAGTCCATATAGACAAGGTCTAAGGCTCGAACTTCAATTTACTTTGTCACTTCTTCAAATAATTCAATCAAGCTGGTAAGACATTATTTCCCATGCACAGAGCCATGTTTACTATCAAGTCCTTGCCTTTTCAAATGAATGTAAATCTTGTTGCTCAGAATGCCCTCCATCAGCGTATGCACCACTGACCTCAGGCTCGCCTATCCACAGTAGTCTGGCTTTCCCTTACCACCTTTCCTAAATAATAGCATCACATTAGCTACCCTTCAGTCTTCCGGCAATCACTTGTGCTGTCGATGGCACAAATATCTCAGCAAAGAGCCCATGATCTCTTCCCTATCTGACCACCAAGTTCTGGGATACACCTGATCAAATCCTAGGAATTTATCTACCTTTGTGTTTTTTTTTTTTAAGATGCCCAGCACCACCTCTTCTGTAATATGGACTCTTGAAGACATCACGGTTTATTTCCCCAAGTTCCCTAGCTTCCATGCCCTTTTCCACAACAAATATTGATGCAGAATATTCATTCACTTAATATCTTACCCATTTTCTGTGGTCCCACACAAAGATGGCCATGTTGATCTTTAGGAGGCCCTATTCTCTCCCTAATTACTTTTTTGCCCTTAATGCAATTGTAGAATTTCTTTGGACTCTCCTTAACCTTATGTGCCAAAGCTATCCCATGTCCCCTTCTTGCCCTCCTGATGTCCCCCTTAAAAGAATACTCCTACTACCCTTATACTGCTCCAGGTATTCATTCAATCCCTCTTGTCTAAACCTGACACAAGTCTCCCTGTATTTCCTGACCTGAAGCCTCAATTTGTCTAGTTATTTAGCATTCCCTGCACCTACCAGCCATGCCCTTCGCACTAACAGAAACGTTTTTGCAAGGTTTGTAGCTCAGGTTGAGGTTTAGGGTGTAGGTTTGCTTGCTGAGCTGTAGGTTTGATATCCAGACGTTTCATTACCTGGCTAGGTAACATCAGTGGCGACCTCCAAGTGAAGCAAAGCTGTTGTCTCCTGCATTCTATTTATAGGTTTGTCCTGGATGGAGTTCCTGGGGTTTGTGGTGATGTCATTTCCTGTTCGTTTTCTGAGGGGTTGATAGATGGTATCTAGATCTGTGTGTTTGTTTATGGCATTATGGTTGGAGTGCCAGGCCTCTAGGAATTCTCTGGCATATCTTTGCTTAACCTGTCCCAGGATAGATGTGTTGCCCCAGTCGAAATGGTGTTTTTGCTCCCCTCCGTGTGTAGGGCTACGAGGGAGAGAGGGTCGTGTCTTTTTGTGGCTAGCTGGTGATCGTGTAACCTGGTGGCTAACTTTCTTCCTGTTTGTCCTACGTAGTGTTTGTGGCAGTCCTTGCATGGAATTTTGTAGATGACGTTAGTTTTGTCCATGGGTTGTACTGGGTCTTTTAAAGTTTTAGTTTTTATTTGAGAGTGTTGGTGGGTTTGTGTGCTACTAGGATTCAGAGGGGTCTTAGTAGTCTGGCTGTCATTTCTGAAACTTCTTTGATGTTTCCATACATCATACATATGATGTGTGTATGGGACAGGCTAAGCAAAGACATGCCAGAGAATTCCTAGAGGCCTGGCACTCCAACCACAACGCCATAAACACACACATTGATCTCGATACAATCTATCAACCCCTCTGAAAACAAACAGGAAATGACATCACTACAAACCCCAGGAACCCCATCCAGGACAAACAAATAGAAAGCAGAAGACAACAGCTTCGCTTCACTTGGAGGTCACCACTGATGATGTTACCTAGCCAGGTAATGAAATGTCTGGATATCAAACCTACAGCTCAGCGAGCAAACCTACACCCTAAACAGGAACATACTGTCTCTAAACGCTCGTTCTCATTTTTAAAAGTCTGTTTTCCAACCGTCACTTCATCTATGAACTGCCTCCCCCAGTCAACTTTTGGAAGTTCCTGCCCAATACCATCAAAATTAGCCTTACTCCAATTTAGAACTTGAACATTTGGATCAGGTCTATCCTTTTTCATAACTATTTTAAAAAACAATTATGATCACTTGCCCTAAATTGCTCCCCCACTCATCTCAGTCACTTTTCCTTCATAAGTAGGTACATCTACATATTGCACAAGAAAATGTTCTTATTCATACTTAAAGTCCTCTACATCCAAGCCCTAAACACTATGGTAGTCCCAGTCCATGTTTGGAAAGTTAAAATCCCCTACTATTACAATCCTATTATCTTTACAGATAACAGATTTGTAATGCACCTTTCACAAACACAGCATATGGCTGTCAGGTTTGGGGAAGGCACTGACTGTTAGAGTTTATAAGTGCTCAGTTGTTGAAAGAGGATCAAGTGGTCCTGAAATGCTGATGTATTTCTGGAATTTATTTGTAGCATACCTACCTTTCCATCCTTAATTGTTTCAAAGCAGGCAGCTTCTATTTTTTTAGCATGACCATAGAGTCCGATGTGTCGCAACATCATTACAGCACTTAACAGGAGTGCTGTGGGATTTGCCAAATCCAACCCAGCAATGTCTGGCGCAGTTCCATGAACCTGGAGAACACAACAGAAGGCAATCAGCAAAGCACACTTGATCCTACTGCAAGCATTTACACAAATGCCTCCAATTTTTCCACAAAATACAGGAAAATTATTAGTTGCACTGAACAAGTCCACAATTTTACAGTGATGCTAAGAGGAGAGGGTGGTGCAGTGGTAATGGTGTAATCAGGAGCTGAAGGCCAAGGTGGAACTTAAATCCAAAAGCTAGCCAGTAGTAGTGATCATGACATTATAAAAGGGTTCCTGATTCCAAAGGTTGGCCAGGGAACTTGAGAACAGGAGCCATCAGCAGTTCAAGCCTGGTCTACCATTCTATTAGACGATGGCTGAATGAGGACCTTCAGTAAGCCAGGATTATTTACCCTGTATTGTCTCGAACAAATATCAGTGAACACACCTTGCTTTGAGCCCTCACTCTTCTTGCATCCCCATAAGATATAGGAGCATAAGTAGGCCATTCAGCCCATCAGATCTTCTCTGCCCTTTAATGAGATGACTGATCTGATAATCAACTCCACTTTTGCCTTTTTCCCATAACCCTTGATCCCCATACTGATTAAATATCTGTCTCAGCCTTGAATCTAGCTTCAAAAGCCCTGTGGTAAAGAATCCCACGGATTCACTATTCTCCAAAAGAATAATTTTCTCAAGTCTTAAACGGATGACCTCTTATTCTGATCCATTTGTTCATGGCTTGCCCACAAGGGGAAAGCAATCTCTCCACATCTACCTTGGCAAGTTCTTCAAGAATCTATTTATGTTTCAATAAGATTACCTCTCATTCTTCTGAACTCCAATGAGTACATGTCCAAACTACTCAAGAAAATCCTCACATATGCAGAATCTCTGGACTATTTCTAATGTCAGTACATCTTGCCTTGGATAAGGTGCCCAAAATTGTTCACAGTATTCCAACTGTAAGTCTAACTAATGTCTTATATAGTTTGAGAAAGACTTCACTATTTTAACTCTCTATTCCATTTGAAATATTGGGCAACAGTCCATTTGTGTTCCCTAATTCCTGATGAACTTGGATGCTAACTTTGGGATTCATCAATGAGGATACCCAAATCCCTGTTCTGCAGCTTTAATATTCAGCTCCTCTATTATTCCTGCCAAAGCGCATAACCTCACATATTCCCATATTACATCCCATCTGCCAAGGTTTTAGCCATTCACTTAACTGTCTATATCACACTGTCAAGGTTGTCACTCTCACTACTAGTCTTTATTTATTTTTGTGTCATACGCAAACTTGAGTATAGTACAAGTTCTCTCATTCACATTAACTTAAATAATCGTAAATAATTGTGGCCTATGCACTGACCCCTTGGCACACCACTAGTTACTGCTTGCTATCCTGAAAATGTTCCCTTCATCCCCATTAGTTAACTATTCCTCGACTCTTGCTAATGTACTCTATTACCATTGGCTCTTAGCTTATTCAGCAGCCTTGATAGCAATACCTCAAACACCTTTTAGAAATCCAAACATATTACATCTACTAGTTCTCCTTTATCTGTCTCCTTTGATCAGTTTTCAACAGCTTCAGCCTCTCACCTCATTTAAAATCATTTCCTATTGTTCCATACCAGTTTAAAAAAACCGGAGCTAGCATCACTGCTTTCTTCCCACAGCTTCTGCAAGAGTGACTTTCCCAGCCTGTGACTTCACCCTCTTGTTCCTGTGCTCACTGCCCAATTTTCCTTCCCTGTTTTTATGTTAAACCCCATTGTCTGCATTTATGACAGTTGCAGGTGTGGGTGTGGCCTGAACAAGGCCTGCCAACATTGCTAAATAAGCATAATGTTCCATATCAGAGTTGCCATATCACAAGTGAATTTCATTCATTTAAAAATGTACATTTGTACACGTAGAATGTTTGAAGATAATTTCAATCTTTGATAGATACGACTCATCTTACAGACTCAAATATTGCAACTCCATTTTCTCCAATGTTTCCACTTGGTGTAACTCCTAGGCCTCCAATTAATCCAGCACATAGATCACTGAAAGACAGAAAATATCCATGAGGAACATTTAGTAGTGGAGTCAACACCAACTGGTCACTACGTGCAGAGCCCATCAACCTCCCGGTGACAACGGGTCGAGCCCAATGCTGTCACCAAGAGTGCTAAACCGGACAGATGTTGAACAGATCCAGCAACTCAAGATTGGGTATCCATGAGGTATTATGAGCCATCAGCAGTAGCATTACTGTACGCAATACAATTTGTAATCTTAAGCTTCAACATACCCTTCACTCTATCATTACCAACAACCCTAATGCATTGAAGAGGGCATGCCAGTAGCAGCAGCTGAAATACCTAAAAATGAAGTGTCAACCTGGTAAAGCTACAAACAGAACTGCCTGTATGCCAGTAAGCAGCAATCAAAGAGTTACAAGCGATTCCACAGTCTACACTCCGCAACCCTGCCATATCCAGTTGAATGTGATTGTGGGCAACTAAACAATTAATTGGAGGAGGATATTCCATAAACATGCTCATCTTCAATGATGGGGAGCTCAGCACATCAATACAAAATATAAGACCAAAGCTTTCCCAACCACCTTCAGTCAGAAGTGTCCAGCAGATAACCTATTTTGGTCTCTTCTGGTGGTCCCCAACATCAGATGGTTAGTTTCAGCCAATTCAATTCATGCCATTTGATTTCAAGAAACTACTCAAGGCAGTGGATACGGCAAAGTTACAAGTTCTGACAACATTCTCAAGGAATATACTGCAGAACTTGCTGCATCTTAAGCCAATCTAATCCAGTACTGTTACAACACTGGCATCTACCCGAATATCCTATAATTTAGCAGAGATGGTGACATAGGCTTACAAAGCGAGAGGATCTGACAGTACTAAAGACCACCCATTTGGATTACAACATCCAGCGTGGGACAGGAAGGGGAGAGAAAAAATAGTAAAACATCAGTAATGTTAAAAGGAGAAATGGTAAGTAGGCAAAATTAATGATTCTTTACGTGTATGTGCAATGTTTATATTAAAAATGAATTAACTGCACAAATACAGGTTAATGCGTATGGTATGATCTTATAACCACATGATACAGTTACAAGGAGATCAAAGCTGGGAATTAAACATTCAAGGATATTCAACTTTTGAAAAGGATAGGCAGGAGCAAAGGGTGGAGTAGCATCACTAGTATGGCATGGAGTAAGTACGAGCCATCAGCAGTACCATAACAAGAAACGATCCTGGATTGGAAGATGTAGAAACTAATCGGGCATGAGTTCATTTTGGATCTCAAAGTACAATGATGCAGATTTAATAAATGACATCAGAGTAAAAGATCCTCTCGGAAATAGTGACCATAACATTTTAGCATTCTGTTTGAGGGGAGAAACTAGAACCAGGAACAGCAGTACTAAACATCAATAAGTGCAATCAAAGAATGAGAGTCAAGCTAGCTGGAGTGAATGGGGAAAGTAATAAAAATGGTTGTGGAACAATGGCTGATATTTAGGAAACTAGCTCGTGGCTCACAACTAAGATATACCCCAGTGAGAAAGAGGGATTTTATGAAGGGAATGAGCAAATCATGATTAAGCAGGGAAGTTAAGGATAGCATTAAATTAAAAGAAAAAAACAAGGTGGCAAAGATGTGGGAAAAACAAAGTAAGCCAAAAGATTGGGACAGTTTCAAAATCAAAAACAAAAATGACCAAAGAAAAGAGGAAGAGTTAACTTTGAGAGTAAACTTGCAAGTAATATAAAGATGAACAGCAAGAGCCTCTGTAATTATATATAAAAAAAAACCAAAGTTATCATAGACCTTTTTGAGAAAAAGGCTGGGGAAATAATACTGCAGAAACAGGCAGAGGAATTGAATAATGCTTTGCACCAGTCTTACAGTAGAATACACTAACAGTATTCCAAATATTCTCAATCGGGGCAAGGGGAGGAGAGGAAATAGACAATATCTATTACTGGAGATAAAGCACCAGAGAAACTAATGGGCTAATAAGTTTAAGACCTGGATTTGATAGGATGATTCCCAGGATATTAAAAGTAGCAAAGTACAGGGTGAATTCCAAAAATTATTAGCTTATGGAAAAAGCCCAAAGGATCAGAACACAGCCAATGCAATAACATTTAAAATGATAAGGAGCCAAAAATACAGGTAACTACAGATCAATTAGCTTAGCATCTGTTCTTTGGAAAAGGTAAAAGTCTATTAGCAGTAGATTAGATTAGATTACAGTGTGGAAACAGGCCCTTCGGCCCAACAAGTCCACACCGACCCGCCGAAGCGAAACCCACCCAAACCCCTACATTTACCCCTAACCTAACACTATGGGCAATTTAGTATGGCCAATTCACCTGACCCTGCACATCTTTTGGATGGTGGGAGGAAAGCAGAGCACCCGGAGGAAACCCACGCAGACACGGGGAGAACGTGCAAACTCCACACAGTCAGTTGCCTGAGGCGGGAATTGAACCCGGGTCTCTGGCGCTGTGAGGCAGCAGTGCTAACCACTGTGCCACCCACAAATAGTAATGGCAGAGCATTTAGAAATACAGTATACAATCAAGCAGAGTGCTAAGACCAGACCTGCTGGAGTATTGAGTGCAATTTTGGACTCCTTACTCAAGAAAGGCAATACTTGCTTTAAAATGACTGCAGCAAAAGTTCACCAGAATGACTTGGAATGACAAGCCTGTCACTCAAAGGAGAATTTGGGACAACTGGGCCTGTATTGTCTGTGACAAAATTGCAGACTTATCTACCACAGAAAGCTGTAGAAGCCAAGTGACTGAATAAATTAAGAAAGACATGCGTAACTTTCCAGACGCTAGAGGAGTGGGTCCATTGAATGAATGGCCTACACCTCCAGTTTTCTACATGACACAGAGGCTAACTGTTTGGGACAGGTGAGCAGAGATGAAAAGCTCAACTGGCCAAAGAGGGCAATGAATTACATAGACTTGCATCCACCATCTTCCTCTGCAGCAAATACTGTAAAGTGAGCTCCTAAGCCATGGCTCAGCAGTTAGGACTACTGCCTCTCAGCGCCAGGGACCCGGGTTCGATTCCAGCCTCAGGAGATTGTTTGGAGTTCGCATATTCTCCCAGTGTCTGCGTGGATTTCCTCCAGGTGCTCCAGTTTTTTCCCACAGTCCAAAGATGTGCAGGTTAGGTGGATTGGCCATGTTAAATTGCCCAGTGTTCAGGGGTGGGTAGGTTAGGTGCATTAGTCAGGGGAAATGTAAATTAACAGGGTAGGGTAATGGGTCTGGATGGGATACTCTGAGGGTCGGTGTGGACTTGTTGGACCTAATGGCCTGTTTCCACACTGTAGGGATTCTAAGAGTCAGACAATGCCTAACAGTTTGAGCACCATGAGACAAACTAACGTTTCTCAGAAACAAATAGTACTTGGACTTGGTGCAATACAGCCACAGCAAATAACATGAAAAATGTCTGGACACATTCCCAATGTCATTCACAACATGAATTCTTGAATTGCTAAAGCCAAGAGCCAGCAGAGAAGCAAGGAAACAGCTTACACCTGGTATACTAACCTTAAGATATCACCATAGAGGTTCGGCATTACAAGTACATCAAACTGTGAAGGGTCCTGCACCATCTGATAAAAGAAACATTTTTATTAAACATTTTGTATGACCAGAACCTGCACTGAGACTTCCATTTCTGAAAAAAAAAAAGCCAACTTGCAATCTTTGGCAATTTCAGAGTTTAAGAACAGCATCTGGGAATTAGCATTGAGAGAAGAGGTATTAGCAGTGTTAGCAGGCTTGCAAGTGGATAAATCACTAGGTCTGTTATCAAAGACGGTTGAGGGAGGTAAGGGAGGAGATTGCAGGGACAGTGACATTAATTTTCATATTCACTCACTCTTCAGGAGGGATGCAACATTATTCAAGAAAGGTGGCAGCGATAAACTAGGAAACCACAGGCCAGTGAATCTAACACAACTGAAAGGAAACTTCTGGAAAAAACAAATCCAAGATGTAGAATTTATCTCCACTTGGAGAGGTGGGAATTAATCAAGGACACAGTCAACATGGCTTTGTAAGGGGAAATCATGTCTAACAAACATGATTGCATTTTTCAAAGTGGTGACTAGGTGTGTTGATATCAGAATCCCAATGTGGAAACAGGCCCGTCGGCCAAATAAGTCGACATTGACTCTCTGAAGAATAACCCTCCCAGAGCCATTCCCCTACATTATCCTATATCTACCCTTAACTACTGCATCTAACCTACAGATCCTGAACACTATGGGCAATTTAGCTTTGGCCAATTCACCTAACCTGTACATTTTTGGATTGTAGCAGGAAACCGGAGCACCCGGCGGAAACCCATGCAGACTCAGGGAGAATGTCTCTGTGGAGTTTGCACAGTCACCCTAGGCTGGAATTGAACTCAGTCCCTGGTACTGTGAGGCAGCAGTGCCAACCACTGAACTGCCGCGGCGCACTCAGTGCAGTAGATGCAGTCTACGGACTTCAGTTAGGCTCCTGACAGGGTCTCGAATGACCGACTGGTTAAGAAGCTAAGAGTTCATGGGATCTAGGGCAATTTTGCAAATTGAATTCAAAATTGGCTTTGTGGCAGGAAGCAGGGGGTGATCAAAGGGTGTTTTTGTGATGGAAGCCTGCGTTCTGTACCACGGGATTCAGTGCTGGACCCTTTGCTGAATTAATGTAAATTAATGATCGAGACATTACAGAAGGCAAGATCAGTAAATCTGTAGATGACATGGAAATTGGTGGTATGGTAAATAGTGAGGAAGAAAGTCTTAAACCACAGGTCAATATAAATGAGTTGAACAGTGGCAAATGGGATAGGATTTTGAAAATTCAGGATGATGCATTTTAAGAGGACTAACAAGGCAAGGAAGTACACAATGAATGGTTGGGCCTTGGGAAACAGGATCAGAGAGACACTGGTGTGCATGTCTATAGATTCTTGAAAGCAACAGGATATGTAGATAAAGTTGGCACTTTGGATACTTCGTTAGTGAAGCATTGAGTATGAGCGCATGGAGGCTGTGATGGAGGTTATTATGGATGGTGCATGACACTAGTCAGATCACAGCTAGAGTACTAGTGCTCTTGGGGGGGGGTTTAAACTAACTCTGCAGGGGCATGGGAGCCCAGACTGTAGCTTTAGGGTGCAGGACCTGGAGTGTAGGGAGGTTAGGAACATGGCATCAATTTCAAAGGAGGGTGTCTGTAAACAGGAAAGTGGCTCGAAGTGTGTATACTTCAATGCAAGAAGTATACGAAATAAGGTAGGTGAACTTGCAGCGTGGGTTGGTACCTGGGACTTCGATGTTGTGGCTATTACGGAGACATGGGTAGAACAGGGATAGGACTGGCTGTTGCATGTCCCAGGGTTTAAATGTTTTAGTAGGGTCAGAGGTGGGGGTAAAAGAGGGGGAGGTGTGGCATTGCTTGTCAAAGATAGTATTACAGCTGTGGAAAGGACGATGGATGAAGACTCGCCATCGGAGGTAGTTTGGGCTGAGGGTAGGAATAGGAAAGGAGAGCTCACCCTGTTAGGAGTTTTTTTACAGGCCTCCTAATAGTCCTAGAAACGTAGAAGAAAGGATTGAGAGGATGATTCAAGAGAAGAGTGAAATTAATAGGGTGGTTGTTATGGGGGCTTTAACTTTCCTGATATTGATTGGGAAAGCTATAGCTCAAGTTTGTTAGATGGGTCAGTGTTTGTCCAATGTGTGCAGGAGGGTTTCCTGACACAATATGTAGATAGGCCAACAAGAGGTGAGGCCATACTGGATTTGGTTCTGGGTAATGAACCAGGCCAGGTGTTAGAATTAGAGATAGGTGAGCACTTTGGGGACAGTGACCACAATTCGGTGACTTTTACTCTAGTGATGGAGAGGGATAAATGTGCACTACAGGGCAAGAGTTATAGCTGGGGGCAGGGAAATTATGATGCTGTGAGGCATGACTTAGGATGTGTGGCTCGGAAAAGTAAACTTCAAGGCAAAGGCGTAATTGATATGTGGAGCTTGTTCAAGGAGCAACTATTGAGTGTCCTTGATAAGTATGTACCCGTCAGGCAGGGAGGAAAGGGTCGTGTGAGGGAGCCGTGGTTTAATAAGGAATTGTTAAATGGAAGAGGGCGGCCTATGTAAAGATGAGGCGTGAAGAATTGGGGCGATTGAGAGTTATAAGGTAGCCAGGAAGGACGTGAAGAGAGAGCTAAGAGCAGCAAGGAGGGGACATGAATGGTCCTTAGTTGGTAGGATTAGGGAAAACCCTAAGGCTTTCTATAGGTATGTCAGGAATAAAAGAATGACTAGAGTAGGAATAGGTCCAGTCAAGGATAGTAGTGGGAAGTTGCGTGTGGAGGCTGAAGAGATTGGGGAGACAATGAATGAATACTTTTCGTCAGTATTCATTCAGGAACAGGACATTGTTGTCGATGTGAATACGGAGTCACAATTAAGTAGAATGGATGGCTTTGAGGTATGTAGAGAAGGGGTGTTGGAAATTCTGGAAAGGGTGAAAATAGACAAGTCCCCCGGGCCTGATGGCATTTATCCTAGGATTCTCTGGGAAGCAAGGGAGGAGATTGCAGAGCCATTGGCCTTGATTTTTATGTCCTCGTTGTCTACAGGAGTAGTGCCAGAAGATTGGAGGCTAGCAAATGTGGTTCCCTTATTCAAGAAGGGGAGTAGGGATAACCCTAGTAACTATAGGCCGGCGAGTCTCACTTCTGTTGTGGGCAAAGTCTTAGAGAGAATTGTAAGGGATAGGATTTATGAACATCTGGATAGGAATAATGTGATCAAGGAGAGTCAGCATGGTTTTGTGAAGGGCAGGTCGTGCCTCACAAACCTTATTGAATTATTTGAGAAGGTGACTAAGGAGGTGGACGAGGGGAAAGCAGTAGATGTGGTGTATATGGATTTTAGTAAGGCGTTTGATAAGGTTCCCCATGGTAGACTACTGCAAAAAATACAGAGGTATGGCATTGAGGGTGAGTTGGAGGTTTGGATTAGGAGTTGGCTGGCTGGAAGAAGACAGAGGGTAGTAGTTGATGGCAAAGGTTCATTTTGGAGTGCCGTCACTAGCGGTGTTCCGCAAGGATCTGTTTTGGGACCATTGCTGTTTGTCATTTTTATAAATGACCTGGAGGAGGGGCTAGAAGGTTGGGTGAGCAAGTTTGCGGATGATACGAAAGTCGGAGGAGTTGTAGACAGTGAGGAAGGATGTGGCAGGTTACAGCGGGATATAGATAAGCTGCAGAACTGGGCAGAAAGGTGGCAAATGGAGTTCAATGTAGCTAAGTGTGAGGTGATTCACTTTGGTAAGAGTAATAAAAAGATGGGGTACTGGGCTAATGGTCGGATACTTGGTAGTGTGGATGAGCAGAGGGATCTTGGTGTCCATGTACACAGGTCTTTGAAAGTTACCACCCAGGTAAATAGTGCGGTGAAGGCATATGGCGTACTGGCTTTTATTGGTAGAGGAATTGAGTTCCCGAGTCCTGAGGTCATGTTGCAGTTGTATAAGACTCCGGTGCGGCCGCATCTGGAGTATTGTTTGCAGTTTTGGTCGCCATACTATAGGAAGGATGTGGAGGCACTGGAACGGGTGCAGAGGAGGTTTACCAGGATGTTGCCTGGTATGGTAGGATGATCGTATGAGGAAAGGCTGAGGCACTTGGGGTTGTTTTCATTGGAGAAAAGAAGGTTTAGGGGTGACTTGATAGAGGTGTACAAGATGATTAGGGGTTTAGATAGTGTTGACAATGAGAATCTTTTTCCACGTATGGAGTCAGCTATTACAAGGGGGCATAGCTTTAAATTAAGGGGGGGTAGATATAGGACAGATGTTAGGGGTAGGTTCTTTACTCAGCGAGTCGTGAGTTCATGGAATGCCCTGCCAGTAGCAGTGGTGGACTCTCCCTCATTATGGGCATTTAAGCGGGCATTGGATAGGCATATGGAGGATAGTGGGCTAGTGTAGGTTAGGTGGGCTTGGATCGGCGCAACATCGAGGGCCGAAGGGCCTGTACTGCGCTGTATTCTTCTATGTTCTAGATCTGGTTGGCACACAATAGGAAGGATGAGATTGCACTAGGGAGTGTGCAGAAAAGATTCACCAGGATGTTGCCTGCATTGGAACAATTAGGCTACAAAAATATACTAGATAGTCTCATCTACCTGAGAGCACAGAATAGTTGATTTTTTTTTTGGGGGGGGGGGGGAAAAGAGAAGAGAAGAGAAGGTCAGAGTGAGGTGTACAAAGTTCTGAGGGCCATAGACGGTTGATCGCAAGAAACACTCCTCCTTAGTAGAGGAGCCAATAATTAGGCACACCGTCTAAGGGTACGTAGGAAGAGCTTTAGAGGGAGTTTGAGGATTTCTTTTCCCACCCAGAGGGTTGTAATTATCTAAAACTCACTACCTGAAAAGGGTGGTAAAGGCAACAATTCACACCTCCAGAAAAAAAAACGCAAGGATGATTTAGAAGTGCACTTGAAACACGGTTGCATACAAAGTGTACAGACCAAATGCTGGAAAATGGAATTATGATCGATGGACATTGTGCTGTGCCAATCACCCTATGTGCTGAAGGGCCTCTGTGCTGTAAAAACCTCCAATTTCATAGTACTGACTTACATTAAGGCAAACCGTATCCAAGTACATTTCTGTAAACTTGATATCTTTAGCATTTTCTGCTGCTTCTCTGCATTTCCTCAGGAAAAGTCCATCTGACATTCGCCTGAAAAACATGTATGTAGTATCAAAGTACAGGTTTATTCACGGAATATGCTTCTGTACGTACTTATGAATGTAAAGACCACTGGCAAAACATTTGCTGCCTCATCACTCTCTATGGTAGTGGTGTAGATTTAGAAGTACTGTCAAAGGAACCTTGGTGAGTTACTACAGTGCATCTTTTAGATGGTACACACCAACACACTACTGCTACAGCAGTGAAAGAAGTGAACATTGAAAGTGATGAATGAGGTGCCAATCCAGTGGCTGCTGTGTCCTGGATGGTGTCAAACATTTACAGTGTTGATAAAGCTGCATTCATTCAGGAAAGTAGAGACTTCCATCACATGTCTTACTTTGGGAAAGCAGGTAGTGGGTTACTTGCCAGTCTCAGCCCTGCTCTTGTGGCAACAGTATTTATAGGTCTGGTCCAGTTCAGTTTCTGGTCAATAGTTATCCCCAACTGAAACAAGCCACCTACACATGCGAGAACCCATTTGATCAGTGAAGTGGTGGGACCCCTATGGAACAAGGATTGCCTCCTGAGCTTTCTCAGCCACATCATGCTGCTCTACACATTACTGGCTAGACTTTCAGATGTGGCACCTTTGGAATAGATTTAAATATGTAAGTTCTAAGTAAGCCAGAATCTTTGCTAGCGAAAGTGTGACTGAATTCCACTTACATAATGTTGGCTTTGTGCACGGCTGTAACTGTGCTTCTCTGGTTGTTCCTCGCATACTCAAACGCAAACTCCGCGATACGTCTGCTGGCATCTTCTGTGATCAGTTTAATACTCTGCACCACCCCATCAACAATCTGCAAATTGGGCACACATAGCCAGGCAAAGTTTATAATCTCCACAGTCTTCACTTAGTTACTCAACAGTAGGGGATATGACACTCCGATTGTGTATGGTGCAAAATCCCCACAAATACAATAGATATAGAGATAGCAATCAAGGGCATTCTCACGCATCTACAAGATGTCGAGACTAATTTTGCTATTTCAACATTTGCTAACTTAGTACTAAGGAGCGATTAAAACATTTTTTGCCTGAGAGATTTCAGATGAGACAGTGCTTCACATAGCTACAAGGATATTTAAGAAGCCACCCTTATCCAATACAGGAATAGGATATTCAGTAATTTATATTCAGCATCTGATATACTCTTTGCACTCTCAGTAAGGATAAACATCAGTGGGCAACACCAAGAACTGAAACCTCAGTGCATAGAACAACCATATCCTCAAAGCTCCTTTTAATTTGAAAAAACTTTTCAAAAAGAAAAAAAAGGGACGAGGGGTGAGGTTAAAGATGCAAGACCAGAGATAAGCTGACAAACCCCTACACAACTCCTGGACATCACTACAGGGAGAGAGAATCAGACCTCCAATGTTTTACGAGCCACACAACACTGCTGGTACCTCCTTTTTGCCTTTTATTATAGACAAAGTGGATGGTGCTTCCAAACCAGTCACTGCACCAGCTGCCACTAGCATGAGGTTACACAGAGGACAGTCTGTTCAGAGCTCTTCAACCCACTGGGATAAACAAAATGCCCCGGGTCCTTATAGGCCATACCAGACTAGTGAATTAACACAGAAATTATAATTCCAGCTCTAACGTGTGAAGTAAGGAACATACAAAACACAGCAAATTCAGGATCAGATTCTAATTTATCTCAACAGGTCTGGTTTTGTGGTTCTGCTGACACGTTGCAACTTACACATTTACCTCAAGACAAGTAGCTTTGCACAATCCTTGTAAAAGCACATTTTAACAGAGCAGAGATTAGAACACCACTAGGAGCTACAGTCTCAAGCTAACGAAACCAGAAGGAAAGGAACGGCAGGAACTCCTGATTCTTGTTCTCACCAAGTTTTCAAACAAGAGGTAGCACGAGTAAGAGAACGCAGTGAGGATGGCAGGGAAGGAGTCAGATTAGTTCAAGAGCACCAATAGTCACTTGTATTTGGTTTGTTCCACTAGCCCTTTGTCTCTATCCTAAAAGGATGAACCTTAATTTTGAAATGTCTCCTTATTCAAGATAATGATAAATTGGGGAATGTTACTTATAAGGATGATGGTTATCAGGCAATAACAAATATTTAAAGTGTGCATCAATTGTTCTTTCTTGTCTAACAAACAAAAACCCATGAATTTAGATATTAGGAACACAAATTCAAAGAAGGGGCATACAAGCTGGCCAAAAAAAGAGTAACAGACTCAAGGATTGGGAGGAATTTAGCTTTCAGCAAAGAAGGACAAAGGTATTAATTAAGAGGGGAAATTAAGAGTTTCAGCGGAAGCTTGTTGGAAACATACGAATTGATCGTAAAAGCTTCTATTGGCTTGGAAGAGAAGATAATAGGTTTAAACAAATGTGGGTCCCTGGCAGAAATAGGGGAAATTCCTAGAGTCCATTATAAACGATTAAAGATTTAATAACTGATAGGAGTGAACATAGACAGCATTGAAAAAGAAATAGTGCTCAACTTGCACAATTTTTCAAGGATGTAACTCAAAGAATTGATCAGGGAGCCAGTGGATATGATTTACAGGAACTTTCAGAAGGCTTTTGATAAGGTGCAACATAAGAGATCAGCATGTAAAATAGAATAGGATTGGGGTTAGTGCACTGACATGGATAGAGAACTGGTTGGCAGACAGGAAACAGCAGGAATAAAAAGGTCTTTTTCTGAATGGCAGGCGGTGACTAGTGGAGCACTGTAGTGATTGATTGATTGACCCCAGTTATTCACAATATATATTAAAGATTGAGAGAGAAACAGTACAGAAGAGGCCCTATGACCCATCAAGTCTATACCACCAAAATATACTCAACGTTTGTGCGAAGATTTGTAGCTCGGGTGCTCGTTGTTGTGGTTCTGTTCGCCGAGCTGGAAGTTTTTGTTGCAAATGTTTCGTCCCCTGGCTAGGCGACATCATCAGTGCTTGGGAGCCTCCTGCGAAGCGCTTCTTTGATGTTTCCTCCGGTGTTTACGACCAGCTATCCTTAGTAGCCACACATGCAGACAACAAGCAACATGAATTCAACTGGGACAACACTACGATCATAGGGCAAGCCAGACAGAGAACAGCCAGGGAATTCCTAGAGGCATGGCATTCATCCACAAACTCCATCAACAAACACGTCGACCTGGACCCAATATACCAACCACTACAGCGGACAGCTGAAACTGACAACTGGAAGCGGCAGGGACAGACCACTATAAACACCGGAGGAAACATCAAAGAAGCGCTTCGCAGGAGGCTCCCAAGCACTGATGATGTCGCCTAGCCAGGGGACGAAACGTTTGCAACAAAAACTTCCAGCTCGGCGAACAGAACCACAACACCAAAATATACTGCTACCTACACTAGTCCCAAAGCCTTGAATGTTAGGACACTTTATAAAGATAAGTGAACTAAATGTAAAATCCCCAAGTTTGCAGACAACACAAAGCTGGCTGGGTGAACTATGAAGATGCTTCAGTGTTATTTTGTTAAATTGAACGAGTAGGTAAATGTATGGCAGATTAATGCATGGTTGCTAAGTGGTTCACACTGCTGCCTCACAGGGACCTGGGTTCGATTCCAGCTTCAGGCACTGTGGAGTTTGCACATTCTCCTGTGTCTGCGTGAGTTTCCTCCGGGTGCTCAGATTTCCTTCCACAATCCAAAAGATGTGCAGGTTAGGTGAAATGGTCATGCTAAATTGCCCATAGTGTTCAGGGATGTGTAGACTAGGTGCATTAGTCAGGAGAAATGTAGAGTAATAAGATAGGGGAATGGGTCTGGGTGGGATACTCTTCGGAGGGTCGGTGTCGACACGTTGGGTCAAACGATCTGATTCCACACTAAGGATTCTATGATTAAGTACAATGTGGATAAATGAGAAGTTAACCATTTTGGTAGCAAAACATGAAGGCAGATGAATGGAGAGTGAAACAGCACTTGGATGTTTTTGTACACTAGTTACTGAAAGTAACATTTAGTTACAGCAAGTAGTGGAGTCAAATGGTGCATTGGTCTTCAAAGTAAAGGTATTACAGCACAGAAGCAGGGATACATTCCTGTTACTGTACAGGGGCCTTGGTTAGACCACATCTGGAATAGTGTGTGCAGTTTTGATCTACTTACCTAAGGAAGAATGTTCTGGCTATGGAGGGAGTGCAAGGAAGGTGTATGGACTCATTCCTGGGATGGCAGGACTGACTTATGAAGTTCGGTTATGACCATATTCACTGGAGTTTGTGGAACGAGGGGGAAGCTCACAAAAAGCTATAACATTCTAATGGTACTAGGCGAGGTAAACAGAGGAGGGATGTTCCTGATGACCGGTGAGTCACAGACAGGAGTCTGTTTAAGGAAACAGGGTAGGCCATTTAGGACCGAGGGGAAGAGACACTTATTCACCCAGAGTTGAGACTCTGCCATAGAAAGCGGTAGAGGACAAAACATTCAATGTTTTCAAGTAGGAGTTAGATGTAGTTGCTAGGGTTACAGAGATAAAAGGGTAGGAGGAGAAAGTGGAAACAGGGTATGGGGATCAATGATGAATTTTTTTTAGTGTATTCTTTCATGAGATGTGGGAGTCACTGGCTAGGCCATTTATTGCCCACCCCTAATTACCCAGAGGACAGTTAAGAGTCACTCACATTACGGTGGGTCTGGAGTCACATGTAGTCAAGACCAGGTAAGGACATTAGTGTACCAGATGGGTTTTTCCTATAATTGACAATGGATTCATGGCTATCATTAGGTTCTTATCATCCATATTTTTATTGGAATCAAACTCCACCATCTGCCCGTGGGATTAAAACCTTTGCCACCAGGACATCACCTGGGTCTCTAGATTAAAGACCCAGTGATAATACCACTAGGCCACTGCCTCCCCTATGATTATATTGAATGGTAGGGGAGGTTTAAAAGAGCCAAATGGCTCACTCCCACTATTTTCTATGCTCTGAACTGACCTACAAGAGAAAACATCCTCTTTATCTTAACCCTGTCAAGATCATTCAGTATTTTATACATTTCAACAAGGACATCTCTCACCTTTTAAACACCTGTGGAAACAAGCCTAGGCTGTCCAATCTATCTCAAAACTACTCACCCATTTCAGGCATCAATCTTGTAAACCCCTATGAACCACATCCAATAAAAACAGAGATAAAGTGAACAGTAGAGAGTTGAAAGGAGCTATCCACCAAGTAATGCTCTGTCAAGTCAGAACACAGTGAAAAGGAAACACTCTGGCTGGAAATCACATCTGACATGTAGCAAGTCAGTCTAATTATCAGAGGCCAGTTATTAAATTGTCAGTCTCACTGAGTTTCAGGGCAACTTCCTCAGGTTATTCCATCTCTCGTGTTTCATTGAAAATCTTTCCATCAAAAGCTACAGTTGAACAGTTCATGATGACTACATAGTATTTCATTTTGTTTAAAATTCCTCTGGTAACGAATGTGTCAATTTAGCCTTTGGCAGGTCCGGGAAAACATTCAGGCCTGAGCTGAAAACTGGCAGATAGGGTCAGATGTCAAACTAAAACCACTTCAGGCAAGGGAGAGCTGGGTCACCACTGTAGAGTTCACCACTACCAAGGGGAAGATGTCAGTTTTCATTAGCTTGTGATTGATCATTTCAACATCACAATAAAAGCTCGGCATTCAGATGAGTAGCTCACCTAACATTTCCAGGCCTCTCTGCCTTCCAGAACAATCTGGTTAGGCAGGTGATACATTACTTGCCAGGACATGTCAGCCAGCACCTTTGAGAAGCTTTCACCATATTCATGATGGGTTGGTTAACTGATGACAACATCCAGAGTACACTACAATTCACCAAAGTTACTGACTCTTCTCTCGCTCTCCTGTAATGTAGCCACAAGCAGCAATGGCATAGAAACATCAGCTCCAAACTCTACTCTGTTCTGACTTGGGCACACATCAACGGCATTCCTTCACCATTGCTGGATTAACATCACATAATGCACACCATAACACCATTTTCAGTCATAGAAGGCAGAAACAGGTCCTTCGGCTCATCACATATATGCCGACAAATAAACATCAAACCACATTAATTCGATTTAGCTGCATTTGGTCCATGGCCTACAATGCCTTGGAGTTTTAAGTGCTCACCCAGATGCTTATTGAATATAGAAAGAGTACCTGCCTCTGCCACCCTCTCAGGCAGTACATTGCATATTTCTACCACCCTTTGGGCAAAAATTATACCCTTCAAATCTTTTCTAAACCACTTAGTCCTGACCTTAAACTTGTGCCCTCTGGTCTTAGATTGTGTCACTGCATTCTCCTTCATATTTCTAACTGTAACGTCCACACCACTATAGGGAGTCTTAAAACCTCTGATATCTGCGATGGTGAAGAGATTCTCTACCCTGCCTATGCCTCTCAATCAGATCCCTCCCCACTCAGCATTCTCTGCTCCAGGGAAAACAAACCCTGCCTATACAATCTCTCCTCATAACTGAGAATTTCCATTTGAGGCAACATCCTGGTGAACCTTCTCTGCACCTTCTCCAGCACAATCATGACCTTCTGATAATATGGTAACCAGAATAGCATACATTATGCCATCTGTGGCCTTACCAATGTTTTTTGCAAAGTTGCATCAAGACTTTCTTGCTCCTATATTCTATGGCATGGCGAATGAAAGCAAACATTCTATACACCTTCACCAGCCTGTCTGCTTGTGCTGACATCTTCAGGGACATTGGAATCAGCATCAGAAAAGACTGCAGTGGTTTAAGGAGAAAGTTCACATTCTAAAGACAACACGAGAAGAACAATGACTATGGCCTTGCCAGTTTTGTTCACATTCCAAAATCAAATTTAAAATATGACAATATAATTTACTATAAACAGAAACTCACCACATGCTCTATGCCACTGTATTCTCCTTCTGTATTTTCTCTAATTGTAACAAGGTCTACACCACTATAGGGAGTCTTAAAACCTTCGATCGATACACAGGGGCGCACATTTGCGTAAAGGTCAAAGGTCTTGCGAAGTAGCAAATTCATCGAAGGATGCCCTGCTGCAATAGGAGTCTTCAAAGGCCCTGAAAGATTACAAAATTTGTTACTGAGTCATCTCTGCAGTGAGCACCATTAAGGGAAAACTGCAGACTTGCCCTATAACTCTGAAATGTTAAAACAGATAAACCCATTTGTTTATTGTTTTATCTGCCTTTTGGTGGAAACCTAACACTGTTTGAGGAAACCTGGGGCAGACTGACTAAGGACATAGAACATAGAAGAATACAGCGCACTACAGGCCCTTCGGCCCTCGATGTTGCGCCGATCCAAGCCCATCTAACCTACACTAGCCCACTATCCTCCATATGCCTATCCAATGCCCGCTTAAATGCCCATGAGGGAGAGTCCACCACTGCTACTGGCAGGGCATTCCATGAACTCACGACTCGCTGAGTAAAGAACCTACCCCTAACATCTGTCCTATACCTACCCCCCCTTAATTTAAAGCTATGCCCCCTTGTAATAGCTGACTCCATACGTGGAAAAAGATTCTCACTGTCGACCCTATCCAAACCCCTAATCATCTTGTACACCTCTATCAAGTCACCCCTAAACTTTCTTTTCTCCAATGAAAACAACCCCAAGTGCCTCAGCCTTTCCTCATACGATCTTCCTACCATACCAGGCAACATCCTGGTAAACCTCCTCTGCACCCGTTCCATTGCCTCCACATCCTTCCTATAGTATGGCAACCTAAACTGCACACAATACTCCAGATGTGGCCGCACCAGAGTCTTGTGGGCGGCACGGTGGCACAGTGGATAGCACTGCTGCCTCACAGCGCCAGAGACCCGGGTTCAATTCCCGCCTCAGGCGACTGACTGTGTGGAGTTTGCACGTTCTCCCCGTGTCTGCGTGGGTTTCCTCCGGGTGCTCCGGTTTCCTCCCACAGTCCAAAGATGTGCAGGGTCAGGTGAATTGGCCATACTAAATTTCCCGTAGTGTTAGGTAAGGGGTAAATTTAGGGGTATGGGTGGGTTGCGCTTCGGCGGGTCGGTGTGGACTTGTTGGGCCGAAGGGCCTGTTTCCACACTGTAATCTAATCTAATCTAATCTTATACAACTGCAACATGACCTCAGGACTCGGGAACTCAATTCCTCTACCAATAAAAGCCAGTAGCCATATGCCTTCTTCACCGCACTATTTATCTGGGTGGCAACCTTCAAAGATCTGTGTACATGGACACCAAGATCCCTCTGCTCATCCACACTATCCGACCATTAGCCCAGTACCCCAGGAAATACAACAAGTGCTCAGAAATAAAAACTAAAAATACTAGAGAAAATCAGCTACTGTGGACAGAAAAAAAAAGTTAATGTTTCAAGATAAGTGACCGTTCTTAAGGACAAGTGTTCAGAATGTCACAGTGGAGATGATGCTCAGTGACAAGCAGCTACTTTAAGACCGTACATGATACCATACTTCACTGTATTGGAGTAAACCAAGTTAAATAAAAGGATAACTCATTGAATCAGAGAAAACTGCCAGTCATTTCCAACAGACATTTAATGACAAAGCACTCGGTACTATAATATTCTCAACTAAGTGACTCAACCTGCATCAATAAGTTAAACTACAAATAAACAGAATAAACCTGCTGTATATGATTTGATTCTCCCACTAGAAGAGAACCTTTTCTCTTTGGAGCTGAACACCAGATTTTTCTGAACTGAAACCTTGAACCTTCGGTCCTGAAGTCAAAACTAAAACTAATTGCTGTAACATGTTTATTTGTCATCAATGAAATAGTATAAACACTTTTTCATTAACACCACAGGTGGTCTACCAGCCACTCCACTACAGCCCCACTCTTAATTGGAACTGATGCACTTAGACCAGGCCTGCTTGGGGAAAACATTTTATAAACCTTCACAAAGATGACCCATATCAACCTGCTTCTACTTTGAGATTAAAATCCAAAAGTATAAATCACATACCTTGCAAAATAGACTAAAATGTACAGATTATTCAGACATTTAAATGGCTAGAATGGTCACTTATCTTGAAACATTAACTCTTTTTTTTCTGTCCACAGTTGCCGTCAAATCTGCTGACTTTCTCTAGTAATTTTAGTTTTTGTTTCTGAGCACTTGTTGTATTTCCTTAGAACTCGACTAGAATTAGAACTAATCAACAGATGACATCTACTTCTCTCAGGTTTTACAGGGATGCGAAGTGCCAAAGATAAAAAGGTTTTAATGACAAGAAATCATGACAATGCTTATGATGTGTAGTGAAATGCAAGCACTTCACAGATAGACACAGTAAATAGGTGTAATTGTTAGACTCTGAATCTCAACCCCTCCACAGACTCCAAAACTTGCTAGGTGTCTAATCCTCAAAAGCAGAAACTTCCTCCGATAACATGTTGAGAAGACATTGTCTTCAGTCCAGATGGTGAACTTGGTTCCTGGCCACTGATTTCATCCCTGAGGCTGAATCAGACCATTCTAAGCCAAAGATGACATTCCAATTACAAATCTGCATCACAGAGATTGCCTATTTCCATCCCTACAACACTGCCCATCTTAACACAGAGTGAAAGAGGCATGCAGCACAGAAACAGACCCTTCAGTCCAATCAGTCCATGCCAACTCTATCCCCAAACTAGTCCCACTTGCCTGTGCTTGGCCTATATCCCTCCAAACATTTCTTAATTACATATTTATCTAAATGTCTTTAAATGTCATAACTGTACCCTCATCCACCACTTACACTGGATGTTCAATCCACACATGATCCCTTCGTGTCTTTTTAAAAAATCTTTCTCATCTCAGCTTAAAAATGTGTCCTCTGGTCTTGAAATCCCCCACTCCAGGGAAAGATAACTACCATTCACTTTATCTATATCCCTCATTTTAAAAACCTCTACAAGATCACCGCTCAATCTGTTACATTCTAGTGAAAAAAATCCCAGCCTATCCTTACAACTCAAAACTTCCATTCCCAGCAACATCCTGGTAGATCTCTTCTGAACCTCTCCAGCTCAATAATATCCTTCCTATAACAGGGTAACCAGATCTGGACATAGTACTCGAGAAGAGGCCCCCCCAGCACGCTGTACAATCTCAACATAACATCCCAACTCCTATACTCAAAGGTCTGAAAATGAAGGCAAGTGTGCAAAACCCCTTGACCTGGTGATGCAAAATTCAAAGAATTATGTACTTGAACCACTAGGTATCTGTTCTACAACACTACCCAAGGTCCTACTTTTAACTATCATTCCTGACCTTGTTTGTTTTTACCAAACTACAATACCTTGCATTAATCTAAATTAAACTCCTTCTGCCACTCTTCAGCCCATTGACCCAATTGATAAAGATCTCTTTGTAATCTTAGATAACCTTCATGACTGGTGTCATCCGCAAACTTACTAGGCATGTCTTCTATATTTTCATCTAAATCATTTATAAATGACAAATAATAGTGGATCCAGGAACAATCCCAGCAATATCACAGGCCTCCCGTCCAAAACAGCCCTCCACTATCACTGTTTCCTGTTGTTAAACCAATTTTGTATCCAATTGGCAAACTCGCTCTGAATCCCATGTGATCTAAATTTACTAATTAGTCTACCATGCAGAACCTGGCCAAAGGCTTTATTAAAGTCCAAGTAAAAGAATGTCTACTGCAGTGCCCTCAATCTTCCTCAAAAAAACTCAAGTTTCTCAGACAATTTCCCCTCGCACAAAACGATACTGACTATCTCTAATCAATCCCTCCCTCTCCAAATACATATTAGATTAGATTACTTTAGATTACTTACAGTGTGGAAACAGGCCCTTCGGCCCAACAAGTCCACACCAACCCGTCGAAGCGTAACCCACCCATACATTTACCCTTTACCTAACACTACGGGCAATTTAGCACGGCCAATTCACCTGACCTGCACATCTTTTGGACTGTGGGAGGAAACTGGAGCACCCGGAGGAAACCCACACAGACACGGAGAGAATGTGCAAACTCCACACAGTCAGTCATATGGGGCAGGAATTGAACCCGGGTCTCTGGCGCTGTGAGGCAGCAGTGTTAACCACTGTGCCACCGTGCCGCCCTATCTTTGAGGATTACTTCTAACAACTTACCCACAACCGAAGTAAGACTCATTTGTCTATAGTTCCCAGGCTTCTCCTTACATCCCTTAAACAAAAGAGAACATTAGGCGAAAGTGAGACTGCAGATACTGGAGATTAATCTTGTGTGTGTGGAGTGCTGGAAAAGCACAGCAGGTCAGGCAGCATCCAAGGTGGAGGAAAGTCGAGGTTTCGGGCAAAAGCCCTTCATCAGGAAGACAACATTAGCCAACCTCCAGTTATTCAGCACCTCATGCGTAGTTACAAATTATAGAAATATTTTTGCAAGGGGCCCACAATTTCCTTCCTAACTTCACACAAAGTCCCAGGAGACACTAGACCAGGTCCCGGAGATTATTTCGCCTTTATATTTTCTAAGGCCACCAGCACTTCCTCTTCCATAATGTGAACTGTTTAAGACATCAATACTTATTTCAGAGTTCTCTAGCCTCCATTTCTTTCTCCACAGTAAAAAACTGACAAAATATTCGTTTAATCTCTCCCCCAGCTTCTGACATTCAACACAAAGATAACTTCTGATGTTTAAGGGGCCCTAGTCTCTTTCCAGTTGGTCTCTTGCTCCTAACGTACTTGCTGCAGCCCTTCTGCTCCTGGAACCTTCATCTATGTTTTTGTGAGCCCTGACCACGCCTGGCTGTTCTCCCACAATCTATCCTTTGTAAACTAGAGGTCATCCAAAACTTAGCCCACACCGTTAATGACACCAAGACCTAATCACCCATCTCCTCAACGCCCATTGAATCTGCAACAGCAGCTGGCAGTTGCTTGATGGTGACAGACACAGGCTTTAGGGTGCCATCACCTTCTCCAAACAAAGGAAGCAGGGCATTCTCCCCGCACTCCACCCCATGTCAGCCATAACCCACAGTATGGTTACCCAACACAGACATCAAAATGAGTATAGTTTAGCACCTTTTAATCCAATTTTGTTGGCATTCATGGATTCTGTGGCCTCTGGTGGAATGATCCATTGTCCACTTGATGTTTGGATGGCTGTAACCGTCCTCTCCTCCCAACGAATGGGAACCTTAAAAAAAAAACAAGGAAATGCTGAGTGCTTTCATTCTGTTATCATAGCTGCAGCATTTTAAATTGCTCCTTATTGGCTCAAGTGCACTCAGCGGTGAATGAGGTAACTAACCACAGCTTAACACTTCAATGGCCATTACAATACCAAATATCACAAGACTGGTTTTAGCACAAATGACATCTCCTACTGTTTTAAAAAGGCAACATTGGAAACCCCATAAAAGTCTTTCAAATTGTCACAGGGCTATTAATCCCACTTTATGAATGGAATTCCTACTAGATAACAAACTAACTTCATTTATCAACTTATAGAAAGTCCAAGTTGAGCAGCTATGGTCACTCCATGAACTGAGGGACAGAAACCTGCTCAGTTCCAAAATATAAACTGCAAATTATGGAGGTTAGATGGGACTGTAGGTTAATTTACCTCAAGTATGCATCTCTTTCTGTTACAAGGCACTGCCAGAATCAACATCGCAACCACATTGCATGAAACATGAAAGTACATGAAACAATCCTAAATTTAAGACTCTGGCTGGGTAGACTGAGTGGGGAAAGAGACTGAAAATGCACTTGCACTGTGGGAGGTCCTTTTCCTGAAGTAACAAAGACAAATGGAAAGAACAAGAAATTGGAATTAGAATAGAAGATACGAGGAAGGTTTGGCGGGTCACCCAGTATGACTGGCATGTTTGATGTTGCAACATGCACCTTAACCATGGTTCTTTTTATACACAAGCTTGACAGCTCTACATGCTCCAAGATCAGGGTTTCAGTGAATTTGTTGGTTATGAACATAACTAGGATTAGAATTAGGAGTAGGCCCCATGACCCTGCTTCATCATTTAGTACAATCATGCTGATCTCATCTCAGCCTCAACTCCAGCTTCCTGCCTGCTCTCCTTTAAAAAAAATTAAAAATCAATAGATTCTAGCTGCTGGAACTAAAGTGAAGGGTATCAAATTGGCTGAAGACTGGCATCTGAGATTCTGGGGATGTCATGAAAAGGCCCCAATAGACCATCCATTCGGCAATTCTTAGAAACACTGAATGCAAGACTTTGTTTATCCCAATTTGTTTGTTGCAAGCTCCTATAGATAGCAATGAAACAAATGGTCATATATACTGCTTTAATTGAGAAAAATACATTGGCCACGATACATAGAGATCTCCCTAATGTACAAACAGTGCTGAGAATTTTTTTCTTAAGCATCCATTTGAGGGGCCAGGTGTCCCCCCCCTCTGAAAACGAACCTTCCAGCTCAGCAAGCAAACTTACATCCAGAACCTCAACCTGAGCTACAAGTCTTCTCAAAACTTGCAAACATTAGATTAGACAGACAGGCAGAAAAAACTAGCCACCAAAAGACACGACACTATCACTATCATCTGTATGTCAAGACACTATCACTAGTATGCGTCCCAGGCTAGGACAGGCTAAACAGCAACATGCAGAGGCCTGGCATTCAAACCGAACTCCATCAATAAACACATCAATTTGGACCCCATTTACCAACCTCTGAGAAAAGGAGCCAGAAATGATATCACCCACCTTAACAGACCAAGACACACAAACAGCAAGCAGGTCATAACACCAGTGCTTCACCGGTAGCTCATTGACAATATTACCTAGCATGGTGATGAAACGTCTGAAAACAAACCTTCCAGCTCAGCGAGCAAACTTACAACCTGAAACTCAACCCGAGTGTCAAATCTTAAAAAAAATCCTCAAATGGTAATTAATCATTTGTGCAATTTATTGAACAAGCAATGTACCTAAAATGACTTTCAGTATGGACAATCAAGTGGAAAGAAATTGGAATTTGAAACCCAGAACAGAAAATAATAAGGAAGGAGGAGGTGGCCATTTAGCACATGGAAGCTGCTGTGCTGTTAAATGAGATCATGGATGATTTAATAACCCTCAATTCCAATTTCCTACCATTTCCCTATAACTCTTGATTCCTTTCTTGGTTAAAATTGCTTAACTCAGTCTTGAGTGCCAATTTATATCCTTAAAATTAAAAGCATCTCAAAAAATTTAAATTCAAAATCTGCAATGTACATTCACCCTGTTCGCAAGAAGTTAAAAGGCATTTACTTCTGCGGCGTCAAAAATCTTCATTACAGCGTCAGATATCTCTGGGCCAATGCCATCACCTGGGATCAACGTCACTGTCCGTGTCTGAATAGGAAAAGCAATTTACAGATTAGCAGGATGTCTGGGGAGCACTGAATCTTATTGAAAAGTACAATTTTAAATCTGAAGTTACATTTATACTTGATTCTGTCATATTATAGAGTCAGAATATTACAGCCAGGTCATGGGTCTTTTAGCCCATTGTGTCTATCCTGCTTTTTCAATCATGGTGGCACAGTGGTTAGCACTGCTGCCTCACAGCGCCAGAGACCCGGGTTCAATTCCCGCCTCAGGCAACTGTCTGTGTGGAGTTTGCACATTCTCCCCGTGTCTGTGTGGGTTTCCTCCGGGTGCGCCGGTTTCCTCCCACAGTCCAAAGATGTGCAGGTCAGGTGAATTGGCCATGCTAAATTGCCCGTAGTGTTAGGTAAGGAGTAAATGTAGGGGTATGGGTGGGTTGCGCTTCGGCGGGTCGGTGTGGACTTGTTGGGCCGAAGGGCCTGTTTCCACATTGTAATATAATCTAACCATCGCCAGTAGTCTAAAGATCCTGCTTTGAATAAGAAAGTTTCCAATTGCATGGAACGTATATACACAAGTACTATCCATAACAATTGCTTTTGCACCAGAAGCTGCAAGCAGACTTGGCATGAATAAATTGGCACTGTAGCTGAGTGCTGCAGTCCCATTTATAGAAACATAAAGGACATTTCAGATATCCAGCTACAGTATCCACAGCAGTTGTACTTTTTGTTGAACATTCTGAACTATGAGGTTTGTTCACAATCTCTTCACTGTATAAAGAGTGTTTCAAAGCCTATCCACATCCCTTTACTTCATAATAGAATGAAGAAGAACTGTGGATGCTGTAAATCTGAAACAAAAACTAAAATTGCTAGGAAAATTCAGGTCTAGCAGCATCTGTGGGAAGAAAGCAGAGTTAATGTTTTGAGTTGTGACAGATGCTGCCAGACCTGAGTATCACCAGCAATTTCTGTATTTGCTTCAGATCCCTTTACTTCATAACTGTTTAAAATAAGACATTACTGAATGGCAACTTCTTACATGGTCATTAAAGTATTTGTTATGAACAATCTGTACAGGCTAACAAATTGCTTTGAGAATTTTCATTGATATCTCATCCAACATTTCCAGGTTTTATCTTTTTGATTGTAAATGTAATGACTGTAAGCAAGGATTTAAAACCCAGCATTATCTGACCAGATCAGCCATTACCAAACAAAATTTGTTCTTGAAAAGTCACCTCTAGAGCAGAAAGACCATATTATCTAAAAGCATAGTAGTGACGTAGATTTCTAAATTAATGGCACAAACAAGGTGCATCCACAGTTGCCATTACTTACAATGGTAGTTTCACATGCAGCCACATCACATCACACAATAGCTGCTAACTTCACAGCAGAATCCAAACTGATTTAGACAGTAGCTGAAGCAGTATAAGAGGATTAGAAATGACTGTGCAGCAAAACAACCATACAAACAGGAAGCATAGCGAAAGTGAGGACTGCAAATGCTGGACATAAGAGTGGAGTGTGGTGGTGGTGGAAAAGCACAGCAGGTCAGGTAGCATCCAAGGAGCAGAAGGATCGATACGGGGTGGGGGGGGGGGGGGGGGGGTGAAGAAAGAGGGGGGGGGGGGGAGAAGAGAGAGGGAGGGGGGGGTGGAGAAGAGAGAGGGAGGGGGGGGTGGAGAAGAGAGAGGGAGGGGGGGGTGGAGAAGAGAGAGAGGGGGGGGGTGGAGAAGAGAGAGAGAGGGGGGGGATGGAGAAGAGAGAGAGAGGGGGGGGAGTGGAGAAGAGAGAGAGGGGGGGTGGAGAAGAGAGAGAGAGGGGGGGTTAAGGGAACGGGGGGGTGAGGGAACGGGGGGGGGGTGAGGGAACGGGGGGGGGTGAGGGAACGGGGGGGGGTGAGGGAACGGGGGGGGGGTGAGGGAACGGGGGGGGGGTGAGGGAACGGGGGGGGGGGTGAGGGAACGGGGGAACGGGGGGGGGGGTGAGGGAACGGGGGGGGGTGAGGGTGAGGGAACGGGGGGGGGGGGTGAGGGAACGGGGGGGGGGGGGGTGAGGGAACGGGGGGGGGGTGAGGGAACGGGGGGGGGTGAGGGAACGGGGGAACGGGGGGGGGGTGAGGGAACGGGGGGGGGGTGAGGGTGAGGGAATGGGGGGGGGGTGAGGGAACGGGGGGGGGGGGGGTGAGGGAACGGGGGGGGGGTGAGGGAACGGGGGGGGGGTGAGGGAACGGGGGGGGGGGTGAGGGAACGGGGGGGGGGTGAGGGAACGGGGGGGGGGTGAGGGAACGGGGGGGGGGGTGAGGGAACGGGGGGGGGGGTGAGGGAACGGGGGGGGGGGTGAGGGAACGGGGGGGGGGTGAGGGAACGGGGGGGGGGTGAGGGAACGGGGGGGGGGTGAGGGAACGGGGGGGGGTGAGGGAACGGGGGGGGGGTGAGGGAACGGGGGGGGGTGAGGGAACAGGGGGGGGGGGGTGAGGGAACGGGGGGGGGGTGAGGGAACGGGGGGGGGGGTGAGGGAACGGGGGGGGGGTGAGGGAACGGGGGGGGGGGTGAGGGAACGGGGGGGGGGGTGAGGGAACGGGGGGGGGGTGAGGGAACGGGGGGGGGTGAGGGAACGGGGGGGGGGTGAGGGAACGGGGGGGGGGTGAGGGAACGGGGGGGGGGGTGAGGGAACGGGGGGGGGGGTGAGGGAACGGGGGGGGGGGTGAGGGAACGGGGGGGGGGGTGAGGGAACGGGGGGGGGTGAGGGAACGGGGGGGGGGTGAGGGAACGGGGGGGGGGTGAGGGAACGGGGGGGGGGTGAGGGAACGGGGGGGGGGTGAGGGAACGGGGGGGGGGTGAGGGAACGGGGGGGGGGTGAGGGAACGGGGGGGGGGTGAGGGAACGGGGGGGGGGGGTGAGGGAACGGGGGGGGGGGGTGAGGGAACGGGGGGGGGGTGAGGGAACGGGGGGGGGGGTGAGGGAACGGGGGGGGGGGTGAGGGAACGGGGGGGGGGGTGAGGGAACGGGGGGGGTGAGGGAACGGGGGGGGTGAGGGAACGGGGGGGGGGTGAGGGAACGGGGGGGGGGGTGAGGGAACGGGGGGGGGGTGAGGGAACGGGGGGGGGGGGGTGAGGGAACGGGGGGGGGGTGAGGGAACGGGGGGGGGGGTGAGGGAACGGGGGGGGGGTGAGGGAACGGGGGGGGGGGTGAGGGAACGGGGGGGGGGGTGAGGGAACGGGGGGGGTGAGGGAACGGGGGGGGTGAGGGAACGGGGGGGGGGTCAAAGAACGGGGGGGGGGTCAAAGAACGGGGGGGGGTCAAAGAACGGGGGGGGGTCAAAGAACGGGGGGGGGTCAAAGAACGGGGGGGGGTCAAAGAACGGGGGGGGGTCAAAGAACGGGGGGGGGTCAAAGAACGGGGGGGGGGTCAAAGAACGGGGGGGGGTCAAAGAACGGGGGGGGGTCAAAGAACGGGGGGGGGTCAAAGAACGGGGGGGGGGTCAAAGAACGGGGGGGGGGTCAAAGAACGGGGGGGGGGGTCGGGGAAGAACGGGGGGGGGAAGAACAGGGGGGGGAAGAACAGGGGGGGGAAGAACAGGGGGGGGAAGAACAGGGGGGGGAAGAACAGGGGGGGGAAGAACAGGGGGGGGAAGAACAGGGGGGGGAAGAACAGGGGGGGGAAGAACAGGGGGGGGAAGAACAGGGGGGGGAAGAACAGGGGGGGGAAGAACAGGGGGGGGAAGAACAGGGGGGGGAAGAACAGGGGGGGGAAGAACAGGGGGGGGAAGAACAGGGGGGGGAAGAACAGGGGGGGGAAGAACAGGGGGGGGAAGAACAGGGGGGGGAAGAACAGGGGGGGGAAGAACAGGGGGGGGAAGAACAGGGGGGGGAAGAACAGGGGGGGGAAGAACAGGGGGGGGAAGAACAGGGGGGGGAAGAACAGGGGGGGGAAGAACAGGGGGGGGAAGAACAGGGGGGGGAAGAACAGGGGGGGGAAGAACAGGGGGGGGAAGAACAGGGGGGGGAAGAACAGGGGGGGGAAGAACAGGGGGGGGAAGAACAGGGGGGGGAAGAACAGGGGGGGGAAGAACAGGGGGGGGAAGAACAGGGGGGGGAAGAACAGGGGGGGGAAGAACAGGGGGGGGAAGAACAGGGGGGGGAAGAACAGGGGGGGGAAGAACAGGGGGGGGAAGAACGGGGGGGGGAAGAACGGGGGGGGGAAAGAACGGGGGGGGGAAAGAACGGGGGGGGGAAAGAACGGGGGGGGGAAAGAACGGGGGGGGGAAAGAACGGGGGGGGGGGAAAGAACGGGGGGGGGGAAAGAACGGGGGGGGGAAAGAACGGGGGGGGGAAAGAACGGGGGGGGGGAAAGAACGGGGGGGGGGAAAGAACGGGGGGGGGGAAAGAACGGGGGGGGGGAAAGAACGGGGGGGGGGAAAGAACGGGGGGGGGGAAAGAACGGGGGGGTCAAAGAACGGGGGGGGTCAAAGAACGGGGGGGGGGTCAAAGAACGGGGGGGGGTCAAAGAACGGGGGGGGGGGTCGGGGAAGAACAGGGGGGGGAAGAACAGGGGGGGGGAAGAACAGGGGGGGGGGGAAGAACAGGGGGGGGGAAGAACAGGGGGGGGAAGAACAGGGGGGGGAAGAACAGGGGGGGGAAGAACAGGGGGGGGGGAAGAACAGGGGGGGGGGAAGAACAGGGGGGGGGAAGAACAGGGGGGGGGAAGAACAGGGGGGGGGAAGAACAGGGGGGGGGAAGAACAGGGGGGGGGAAGAACAGGGGGGGGGGGAAGAACAGGGGGGGGGAAGAACAGGGGGGGGGGGGAAGAACAGGGGGGGGGAAGAACAGGGGGGGGGGAAGAACAGGGGGGGGGGGGAAGAACAGGGGGGGGGGGAAGAACAGGGGGGGGGAAGAACAGGGGGGGGGAAGAACAGGTGGGGGGAAGAACAGGGGGGGGGAAGAACAGGGGGGGGGAAGAACAGGGGGGGGGAAGAACAGGGGGGGGGAAGAACAGGGGGGGGGAAGAACAGGGGGGGGGAAGAACAGGGGGGGGGAAGAACAGGGGGGGGGAAGAACAGGGGGGGGGAAGAACAGGGGGGGGGAAGAACAGGGGGGGGGAAGAACAGGGGGGGGGAAGAACAGGGGGGGGGAAGAACAGGGGGGGGGAAGAACAGGGGGGGGGAAGAACAGGGGGGGGGAAGAACAGGGGGGGGGAAGAACAGGGGGGGGGAAGAACAGGGGGGGGGAAGAACAGGGGGGGGGAAGAACAGGGGGGGGGAAGAACAGGGGGGGGGAAGAACAGGGGGGGGGAAGAACAGGGGGGGGGAAGAACAGGGGGGGGGGAAGAACAGGGGGGGGGAAGAACAGGGGGGGGGAAGAACAGGGGGGGGGAAGAACAGGGGGGGGGGAAGAACAGGGGGGGGGAAGAACAGGGGGGGGGAAGAACAGGGGGGGGGAAGAACAGGGGGGGGGAAGAACAGGGGGGGGGAAGAACAGGGGGGGGGAAGAACAGGGGGGGGGAAGAACAGGGGGGGGGAAGAACAGGGGGGGGAAGAACAGGGGGGGGGAAGAACAGGGGGGGGGAAGAACAGGGGGGGGGAAGAACAGGGGGGGGAAGAACAGGGGGGGGAAGAACAGGGGGGGGAAGAACAGGGGGGGGAAGAACAGGGGGGGGGAAGAACAGGGGGGGGGAAGAACAGGGGGGGGAGAAGAACAGGGGGGGGAAGAACAGGGGGGGGGAAGAACAGGGGGGGGGGAAGAACAGGGGGGGGGGAGAAGAACAGGGGGGGGAAAGAACGGGGGGGGGAAAGAACGGGGGGGGGGAAAGAACGGAGAGGTAGGAACGGAGGTGGGGGAACGGGAGGGGGGGGACGGACGGGAGGGGGGGGACGGACGGGAGGGGGGGGGGGTGTTCTGTAAAGTGGTTGCAATGGAACCCTCCATCCCCTGGGTACTCACCTCCGACAAGCTCCTGGAGACGGGGTTCCTGCTCCTTCCTGCTCCGAGCAGCTGCCGAACCTGAGGGGTCCACAACAGGGGAAGGTCAGCGCGGCCGCGGCGGGAGCGACAGCCTGTCCCCAGCCCCACGCCACCCGCCCCTCAGTCACAGGCCGCGGTCTCCCTTCCACCCGCACCGGGCCCGGTCCATGTCCCGGCTCCTACCCCGGCCCCTCACAGCAGATTCCCGCCCGCAGTTCACCGCTCCCCCGGGGTCCCCACCGTTCACCTCTGCACCGGTTGCCCTTACCGCGTTCCGCCATCCCGTCAATGCCGCTGTCGCTGCCATGTTCACGCTGCAGAACCAGCGCTCACAGCCCCGCCTTCCGTTACCATAGATCCCACTCCGCCAATCAAAAGCGGCTTACGAAAGATGTGCCGCCTCCCCTGGATGCCCATTGGTTTCGGCGTCTGCCCATCAACGCTGGAAACGGCACCGCGTCCGACCTCTAGGTTTCTATAGGTTGTAAACTACGCCAGTTAACGGGTCCCGCCTCCCCATGGCAGCTATGACCCGCCCCACGTAGGCCGTCCTGACCGCTGTCACCCCGGGCGGGTACCGGGGCGAGCTGTCCTAGAGGTGGTCGGGGCGGACCGAGAACTGGAATGTGGGTAGGGGCGGGCTTGCTGAGTCTGGATTGTCTGCACTTTTATATGTAACAGTACTGGCTAATGTACTGTCATTGTTGATGTCTCTTTATATCTTTATGTGAAACTGGGATTTGAGGTTTGTCCTCATATCCCTGTAAACTGTTTGTTTGAATGGTAGGGTTTGGGGCCTGGCTTTGCTGCTCCTCTCCCTTGTAAAATTGCTGTTTCTTGTATGCAGCTGTAAATGTAACTGTTTGTTGTAAACTGTTTTTGTAATTTGTTTAATAAAATAAAAAAATTAAATAAAATGACCCGCCCCATGTCAGTCGCCTGGACCCAATCCTGTCAATCACTAAGACCCGCCCCCCCGTCAATCACTAAGACCCGCCCCCCCGTCAATCACTAAGACCCGCCCCCCCGTCAATCACCATGTCCCGGCTCCTGTTAATCACCAAGACCCGCCCCTCAATTACCATGGCCCTAAACTAAATAGCGGAGGGAGGGGACAAACTGGAAGTTTAAGAAATAAATTGAAGGGAAAGTTAGAATAAGGGAAGTCAAGAAAGACAATGGTATCAATGAAGCAGAAAACTCAAAAAGGGATCATGCTGTAAGGTTGAGTGAAATTGGGGTTGATAGGAGGGGTGAGGGCAGCAACAAATTAAAAATACTATATATGAATGCATGAGGCATTAGAAATAAGATAGATGAGCCCAGCAAGGGGGAAAGCAACACTTACGCGATGAGGGCACATGCAGCTCTTCCGACAGTGAGGATGGGCACAAGGCGGGTCATCACCAGAGGAAGAGACAGAGCGCCGTGGAGAAAAAGGAGGGCAGCACTGCCCAAGCAGGAAAAGACAATCCCTCTGAGGGGACGGGTAAAGGCCTCTCCCCACCTGGTGAGAACCAAGAGGTACCCACCGGCCCCACAGCCCCAGGCAACTGGGAGCAGCGGTCTTGTGACAGC
The DNA here is from genome assembly GCF_037043375.1 of Chiloscyllium plagiosum. Classification (NCBI taxonomy): domain Eukaryota; kingdom Metazoa; phylum Chordata; class Chondrichthyes; order Orectolobiformes; family Hemiscylliidae; genus Chiloscyllium; species Chiloscyllium plagiosum. The sequence goes on from NW_028270180.1 coordinate 33,114,694, forward strand.
CCCGCTGTCAGATGGAGAACTGACCATGCGGACCCTGGGCCTGACCCGAAGACACCAGAGCGGGGAAATGGCTCCAGCGTGGAGCCGGACAGCTACCTCAGCCCTGGGATGGTCCAGCAGTTTGCCGTCACCACGGGAATGCACACAGCTACCCCAGAGGGGCAAGACCAGCAGCAAATGGACAGTGTCGACCTCGTAAACTGTTAAAATGGGGATAAGAGTTGCCAGCATCAAATCGGCTACGCGATGTGTTTCTACGATGGCCTTCCTGGCCAACGTTAAAGCCGACGTCCTGTTCCTGCAGGAGTGTGGGATACCGCACCTCAGCAGCTACAGGAGATGGTCGAGCTTATGGGCCCATGGGCCGTCAGTTTGGTCGGGGGGCATTGATAGCCACGCCTCCAGCCTGGGTATCCTGTTGAGAGGAGGCAACTTCACCATCTCCGAGGTTGAGGAGGTGGTGGGCGGGCGCCTCCTCGTCGCCGACATCATGTATAGGAATGCTCCCCTGAGACTGATTAATGTGTACGCCCCAGTGGGCAAGAGTGAACGGTTGGCCGTTCTGCAGCAGCTTCCACTGTTGCTGGCTACGTCCAGGCCGGTCATTCTGGCCGGAGACTTCAACTGTATCATTGATGCAGATGGACGATCCGGCGGGGGGGACAGTAAACTGGACACCACGTCCAGAGCCCTGATGGACACGGTAAAAGATGCCAAGCTGCACAATGTCTTCAGCGCCCCTGCAGACGGAGCGCAGCGTAGATACACCTGGTCACGGGCAGACGGGTCTATCCGCTCAAGGATAGATTACCAGTTTGTGTCAGATCCACCGACGTCAAGCCGGTGTTCTTCTCCGACCACTGCCTCCTGCTGGCCGACTGTCACCTACAGGATGAGCGGCGGGCTGGTAAGGGAACGTGAAAGCTGAACACCAAGCTGTTGACCCCGGGAAACATTGAGGAGCTCAAGAGGCACTCCGCGGGTTGGAGAACCGTGAAGCCCCTCTTTGAGTCCCCAGCGGACTGGTGGGAAACAATAAAAGGGAACATCAAGAGGTTCTTCATCCTCAAAGGTGTTCAGGAGGCAAGAGAGAGGTGGTGAAAACTGTCCAAGCTCTAGGAAAGTATGCAAAACCTGCTCCTGCTGCAGACGATGGGGGTGGATGTCACGGAGGACCTCAAGGAGGTGAAGGGCCAACAAGCCTCGCTCTTTGCTTCGGAGGCCTCCAAGATAATCTTCCGGTCCAGGGTCCGCTCGGTGGAGCAGGACGAGACGTGCTCACGTTTCTTCTTCCAGACGGTGCACAAAGAGAGCTCCGTGCTCAGCAGCCTGAAGGAAGAAGATGGCTCGATAACGTCATCTCAGGCTGACGTCATGAGGATCAGTAAATCCTTTTATGCCAGTCTGTATGACGCGAAGCCGACCGACAGCACAGCCTCCCAGTCGTTCCTGTCCTCTATCACGGAGGTCTTAGACGACA